>NC_090271.1:60567500-60885833 GCF_040414725.1 Anabrus simplex
AAATTTTTCCTATCGCTAACTCCCCTTCCTATAAATAAATATTTGCCCCAATTTGTCCTTTTGAACTTCAACGTTATCTTCTTCGTACATTTAAATACACCACTCAAACTTGTTCGTCTACTAATGTCAAACCACGCCACCTCTCCGCTGACAGCACGGAATCTACCACTTAGACGAGCAGCGCGTCTCCTTTCTCCCAAGTCTTCTAAGCCCAAACTTTGCAACATTTTCGTAACGCTGCTATTTTCTCGAATATCACCCAGAATAAATCCAGCTGCTTTTCTTTGGATTTTTTTCCAGTTCTCGAATCAAGTAATCCTGGTGAGGGTCCCATACACTGGAACCATATTCTAGTTGAGTTCTAATAAGAGACTTATATGCCCTCTCCTTTACATCCTTACTACAACCCCTAAATACCCTCCTAACCATGTGCAGAGATCTGTACCCTTTATTTACAGTCCCATTTATGTGATTACCTGAACAAATATCTTTCCTTATATTAACACCTGGTACTTACAATGATCCCCAAAAGGAACTTTCACCCCATCCACGCAGTAATTAAAACTGAGAGGACTAATCCTATTTGTGAAACTCACAACCTGACTTTTAACCCCGTTTATCAACATACCATTGCCTACTGTCCATCTCACAACATTATCGAGGTCATTTAGTAGTTGCTTGTAACTTATGTATTACCCTGTACAGAATAACATCATCGGAAAAAGCCTTATCTCTGATTCCACTTCTTTACACATATCATTTACATGTATAAGAAAACATAAAAATCCAAAATTACTGCCTTGAGGAATTCCCCACTTAATGTTCACAGGATCAGATAAAGCTTCACCTACTCTAATTGTCTAAGTTCTGTTATCTAGAAATATAGCCAGCTATTTAGTCACTCTTTTGTCTAGTCCAATTGTACTCATTTTTGCCAGTAATCTGCCATGATCCACCCTATCAAATGCCTAAGACAGGTGAGTTCATTTTGTATAGCTCCTTCATGCAAACAATAATCATATAAGTACTTCAGATATGGTTCTATATCTCAACGCTTTTTCTTTAGTATATCTCCAGAAATCTTATCAATTCCAACTGCATTTCTAGTTTTCAAATTTTGTATCTTATTGTAATTTCTTATCATAGGTTAATTTCAATACTTATTTAGTATTAGTCACCTCCTCTACCTGGACATTTTCCTTGTATCCAATCATCTTTACACACGGCTGACTGAATACTTCTGCCGTCTGAAAATCCTCGCATACACACTCCCGTTGTTCCTAATTATTCCTGGAATGTCCTTCATGGAACCTGTTTCTGCCTTAAAGTACCTATACATACCCTTCCATTTTCACTTAAACTTGTATGACTGCCAATTATGCTTGCTATTATGTTATTCTTACCGAGCTCGATAGCTGCAGTCGCTTAAGTGCGCCCAGTATCCAGTATTCGGGAGATAGTAGGTACTAACCCCAATGTCGGCAGCCCTGAAAATGGTTTTCCGTGGTTTCCCATTTTCACACCAGGCAAATGCTGGGACTGTACCTTAATTAAGGCCACGGCCGCTTCCTTCCCACTCCTAGCCCTTTCCTGCCCCATCGTCACCATAAGACCTATCTGTGTTGGTGCGACGTAAAACAACTAGCAAAAAAAAAATCTTAACTGACTTCTTCGCTAGATTAAAATTTCTAGTAAGTTCCTTCAATTTCTCCTTACTACCACAACCTTTTCTAACTCTATTTCTTTACAAGTTCCACCTCCTCCTTAGTCCCTTTGCTACTCTGTTATAATATAGCGAGTTTTTACCATTTCTTACCATGCTAACCATTAGCCATGGAGCCGGACCTTTTGAACGTAAGAAAATATTTATAGAGAAAAAAATAGATAAATGAGTTAGATATTATAAAAACAATGTGTAACGCCGTAAACATCAAGGTATTTGAGAACATGTTAGTCGTATCTCCATGATCGCATCAAAGTCCACTTCACAGACCATAAGGGAAATACCCGATCCTGCAGCACCATGTGTTTATCTCTTCCTGTACACAGAACAACAACCTACACGAACTCATTCACCGTTACCGCAGCTCGACAATGGAATCTCTTACCAGAGGATGTCAGAATGTCCAGCAGCTCAGCTTTTAAGCATGCCTGTGTCGAAGTACTAGGTAAACATGCATCAGACATTAAGTTTTGACGTGAAACACCTCCTCCTACTTCATCATTATTTCACTCTTCCTGTCACAGATCATCATCATCTTCTACTACTACTTCTTCTGCTCACTAATCCTTCTCTACATCTCTCAACTGAAGGCGATATTTCGGTTGCAATTTATATATTTTTGAAATTTTCTTTTAAGTAGTATACCTTGTACTCATTATTCACATATTTTTTAATGTGTCCACCTCTGTGGTGTAGTGGTTAGTGTAATTAGCTGCCACCCCCGGAAGCCCGGGTTGGATTCTCAGCTCTGCCACGAAATTTGAAAAGTGGTATGAGGACTGTAACGGGGTCCATTCAGCGTCGGGAGGTCAACTGAGTAGAGGTGGGTTCGATTCCCATCTCAGCCATCCTGGAAGTGGTTTTCCGTGGTTTCCCACTTCTCCTCCAGGCAAAAGCCGGGGTGGTACCTAACTTAAGGCCACGGCCGCTTTCTACCCTCTTTCTAGTATATCCCTTCCAATCCTCCCATCCCCCACCAAGGCCCCTGTTCAGCATAGCAGGTGAGGCCACCTGGGCGACGTACTGGTCATCCTCCCCAGCTGTATCCTCCTGACTCGAAGTCTCCTGCTCCAGGACTCTGCCTTTGAGGCGGTAGAGGTGCAATCCCTCGCTGAGTGCGAGGGAGAAACCAACCCTGGAAGGTAAACGGATTACGAGAAAAGAAAGAAAGACAAGAAAGAAAGATAGTTTTAACGTACTCTACTTAAAATTTGTATTATATAGATGATGATATGATTTGTTTTTATGTATAATATGATTCTTTCTTAACAACACTACGTTTGATTATTTTATTAAAACTGTTACTGTTGTTATTGTTATTATTGTTTTCATTTTATTGTCATCAGTAGTCCGGCTCGTTGACTGAATGTTCGCCCTACTGGCTTTTGGTTCAGAGGGTCCAGGGTTCGATTCCCGGCCGTGTCAGGGATTTCAATCGCCTCTGATTAATTCTTCTGGCTCGGGGAATGGGTGTTTGGGTACGTCCCAACACTCTGTTCTTCATATTCACACAACACACTACATTACCAGCCACCACAGAAACACGCAATATTGATTACATCCCTCTAGGCAGGGTTTGCGTCAGGAAGGGCAACCGGTCGTAAAACAGGGCCAAATCCACATGTGATACGCAGTTAACACCCGCGACTCCACAGGTGAGGGAAAAGCGGTAGGAAATGAAGAATGAAAAGATTATTGTCATCAGCAATTATTACTAACAGTCTTCTAGGTTAAGACCGGTTAAGTGTAAGAAAGAGAGTACATCCCTAACTTTGCTACAATAAATAAAACATATTATTATTATTATTATTATTATTATTATTATTATTATTATTATTATTATTATTATTATTATTATTATTATTATTATCATTACCTTCATGTTAAAAAAACTGACATCTAAACCATTTGTTTCTTGTGTAGCGGCCGTGGCAGCCTTGATCGGAGGCTCCTGTATGGGATGGATGTCTCCTTCTGAGGCTAAACTCAGTGAGGAGAACGGGACCGTGCTGCTGCTGACGAAAGCCCAGCTGTCCTGGGTTGGATCCCTACTGGCCCTGGGCTCTGCTGTAGGTCCTCTAGCGGCAGGAAAGGTGGCAGATCGCATTGGGCGCAAGTGGAGTCTGATATGGCTCACGGTGCCCTTCTTACTTGGCTGGCTGCTCAAAGGATTAGCCGAGCCATGCGACTCTGTTGAGATGCTGTACGCAGCGCGCTTCATCCACGGTGTGGCCAACGGCGTTGTGTTCACCGCGCTGCCTATGTACTCAGGGGAGATCGCCGCGGTAAGTGCTCACTGTGCTCCTTGGCTCAGCGTAGTGGCCTTCAGTTCAGGTTGCCCCGGGTTCGATTCCCGGCCAGGTCAGGGATTTTAACTTCGTCTGGTTAATTTCCTTGGGTAGGGGGTTGGGTGTTTTTGTGCGTCTTAAATGTATAAGTTCAAATCATCAAGTCAATTCATAATTAATAATGAGAAAAGTACAAAATTATAGCTGGCCACATGGTCGATAAGACCAAAATAAATTTAAAAACCAAAACAAACAACATTTCAGTTAAAAACAAAATCAACCATATAACTCATTATTAAAAAATCCTTTCTTTTCTTAATAATAATGTTATTTGCTTTACGTCCCACTAACTAATTTTTAAGGTCTTTGGAGACGCCGAGGTGCCGGAATTTAGTCCCGCAGGAGTTCTTTTACGTGCCAGTAAATTTACCGACACGGGGCTGTCGTATTTGAGCACCTTCAAATACCACCGGACTGAGCCAGGATCGAACCTGCCAAGTTGGGGTTAGAAGGCCAGCGCCTTAACCGTCTGAGCCACTCAGCCCGGCCTTTCTTTTCTTATTTTCTTTTCTAATTACTGTTAGGTGCCGCCTCTGTGGTGTAGTTAGTGTGATTAGCAGCCACCCTCGGACGCTCGGGGTCGATTCCCGGCTCTACCACGAAATTTGAAAAGTTGTACGAGGCCTGGAACGGGGTTCACTCAGCCTCGTTAGGTCAACTGAGTAGAGGGGGGTTCGATTCCCTCCTCAGCTATCCTGGAAGTGGTTTTCTGTGGTTTCCCAATTATCCTCCAGGCAAATGCCGGGATGGTACCTAACTTAAGGCCACGGCCGCTTCCTTCCCTCTTCCTTGTCTATCCCTTCCAATCTTCCCATCCTCCAACAAGGCCCCTATTCAGCTTGGCAGGTGAGGCTGTCTGGGCAAGGAACTGGTCCTCCTCCCTAGTTGTATCCCCGACCCAATGTCTCACGCCCCAGGACACTGACCTTGAGGCGGTAGAGGTGGGATTCCTCGCTGAGTCTGAGGGAAAATCCGACCCTGGAGGGTAAACACATTAAGTAGTAGAAGAAGAAGAATTACTTTTAGGTTCTTCAGTTTGCCCAAATTAATTTTGAATAAATACATTTATAAAATTTGTTTTCCGTAGTTTCGCACTCCTCCTCCAGGCAAATGCCGGGATGGTATCTGTAATAGCTTAAGGCCACGGCCGCTTCCTTCCCTCTTCCTTGTATATCCCTTCCAATCTTCCCATCCCCCCAACAAGGCCACTGTTCAGATTAGCAAGTGGGGCGGCCAGGGCGAGGTACTGGTCCTCCTCCCTAGTTGTATCCTCCGACACAATGTCTCACGCTCCAGGACACTGACCTTGAGGCGGTAGAGGTGGGATCCCTCGCTGACTCCGAGGAAAAAAAACCCTCGATTGTAAATGGATTAAGGAAAAGAAGAAGACATTTATAAACTATCTGAAAAAGAAAACACATGGTAACAGAATATTATGTCTAAAAAAGTAATGACTTAATTAAGACAGAATGGCATGTTTCGTCCTTGAAAGGACATTATCAGTTTCGATCAAATTACACTGAAATATATTTAGAGTATGCAAACCAACTTTTCATTTTTACCTTAAAAATCCCCCATTCTTCCTCTTTCAAATCCCGTTATCAGCTTTTCTATAACGCCATTTTCACCTTAAAAATCCCCCATTCTTCCTCTTTCAAATCCCGTTATCAGCTTTTCTATAACGCCATTTTTAAGCTCTAAATGTCCGATATAAAGAGTAGCGGTACGGCGACGCCCCTTTCAGACAAACCGACCTTTAAAATATTTTCAGACTACCATTTCAATAATGCTTCTGGAATATATTTACCTTACAGTAAGCATATGCTGTGCGAAAGAGGAGAAATACATCTGAAGGAGTAATTTACAGTCCAGGGCAGTTTCTTAAAACTTTAAATTGCCATTCTTCTACCTTAAAACGTTTCCAGCTCTTTGCCTTGCATAAAATGCTCCTTGCGATAAAGTTCTTATCAGATTCACGTGAAATTTTCAGTCAATATATCATTATGCGCAGAAATTAAAAGTAGTTCTGCATTTTATTGAAATGAAAATCCACAGCTTGTTTCGAGTCATTCGACCGGGTCAGGAATGGAATGAATGAAGCCACTATCTAGCGACGAGTGTAGGAATTGTGCCGGCTGCCGAAGCCTGTCGCACTCCCCTGGGGCAATGATTAATGAATGGCAGATGAAATGAAATTATGTTGGAGAGTGTTGCTGGAATGAGTAATGACAGGGAAAGCTGGAGTAACCGTAGAAAAACCTGTCTCGCCTCCGGTTTGTCTCCACTACAAATCTCACATCTAGTGATCGGGATTTGAACCACGGTACCAAGCGATAAGAGTCCAGCCCGTGCCGCCTGAGCCACGGAGGCTGCAGTTTGTTATCAGTTGAATATTACCTTCATATTTTTGCTTCTAAGACAGCATGGAACTAGATATTTGCCTATTAAATGAATAATGAATAATTTAAAAAAATGATATCTCCAGTAGTTTATACCTGAGTGAAGAACCCAAGTTGTTCTTAAATATATGAGTTCTTTTTTAACTCTGCGAACTTATAACCCAAAAAGAATGTGCAGCAAGGAGTATTATCTATTCACTATATTAAAATATTTGCCAATAATTTTGCAACCAATTAATTATTCAACTCCAAATATTGTATGGAGCTATATACTGTTAATATATGCTTTTCTTTCTTAATATGCTTACTCTCCAGGGTTGGTTTCTCCCTCGGACTCAGCGAGAGCTCCCTCCTCTACCGCCTCAAGGCAGTGTCCTGGAACTTCAGACTTTGGGTCGGGGGATACAACTGGGGAGGAGGACCAGTACTTCACCCAGGCGGTCTCACCTGCTATTCTGAACAGGGGCCTTGGTGGGGAAGAGAAGATTGGAAGGGATAGACAAGGAAGAGGGAAGGAAGCGGCCGTGGCGTTAAGTTAGGTACCATCCCGGCATTTGCCTGGAGGAGAAGTGGGAAACCACGGAAAACCACTTCCAGGATGGCTGAGGTGGGAATCGAACCCACCTCTACTCAGTTGACCTCCCGAGGCTGAGTGGACCCCGTTGCAGCCTTCGTGCCACTTTTCAAATTTCATGGCAGAGCCGGGAATCGAACCCAGGCCTCCGGGGGTGGCAGCTAATCACACTAACCACTACACCACAGAGGCGGACTAATATATGCTTCTGTTTTAAATTTGGTTTTGATGAGTAGTAAAGTGTGCAAGTTCAAAATTTCAGTCAAGACTCCCCTTAAGATAAGTTCCAAAATTCTAGTTTTTAAGGATTTTAATAGTAATAAATGTTTATACACTTCTAAATATATTTGAGTGTGATTTGGTAGAATCTGTTGATGTCCTTTCAAAAACTAAATATGTCATTCTATTTTAATTAAGTTGTTTGTTTTTCAGGTGTAATTCACTTACCATGTGTTTTCCTTTCAGACAGATCATAATTTATTTATTCAAAATTAGTTTCGTCAGTTTTCCACAATCATAAAATGCTATATCTCTATGGAGGTTTCACTTCCGTAAATACGCTTTTGATCTGGAAACTTCAGTTGTTAATCTGTTGTGATATTTCCAAGTCGCCCAATTCTCGTTCAGGCCAGGAATTAGTGATTCCTTCGTTCTATATGTAACGGGCATTCAAATGAAAACCGAACACCTGCTACAACGTGACCATGGAATGGTTTTATTCAAAAGTAGTTAACAAAAGCGTTAATACATTTATCCTACTGGGAGATGAGACGATTAATTCCAGTTTTGCAGAAAGAGGTACGTCGCTGAAGGATCTACTCTTGCATTTCCTTGTTCGAATGAAACTTACGTCCACGAATGCCTTCCTTCAGATCGCTAAAAATGTGAAAATAACATGGTTAAAGATACGGGCTGTACGGAGTATGTTGAAGGGTTTCCCAACCAAATCACTTAAGCAAAGCCTTCACCAGATTGAAAGTACTGGAGCGAACATTATCGTTCAACAAGATCACTCCGTCCGACAGCATTCTAGAGTATTTTGACTTTATTGCGCATCGCAGTTTCTTTCAAAATGTCTTCATAGTGTTGCGCTACCACACACTTCTCTGCTCTTCTTTGCTTACCACCGTTTCTACAGCTGAACAATCGCACTAGACCAGTCCGCGCACCAACAAAGATATAACCCACCAACTGCGTGCATCTGTGAGTTGTCGCTGTGCAGTTTTCCTACCACAGCGATTGCAGTATCGATACGTAACAACAGTCTTGTCACCTTTCGCACAGAATGTGTGTTATGGCGACTGTTCGGATTTTATTTTACTGCTCCTTATTGCTTATCAGCTGGGGAGTTCTCTCTTTCATTTGGACGTCCTATATATTTTTCACCGACCGCCCAAGCGGCTTGGAATTCCTTAAGAAATTGTTTCTCGATGTCATTCTTGCTTAAGCGGTATTAACTTCAAACAGAGCAATTAATGGATGTAGAACTTCTCGTTTGTTTAACGTAAGTTCCCCTCTCATGTCACTGGGAGCAATCCCAGCAACCTAGTTGACCTTGTCTGTTGGAGTGGATCTCAGGCTGCAGCTTTAATTTAGGCTCAAATTGATGTGCATCATATGAGCCGACTTGTGCCAAACTCATCAGAATCCTCATCATTGGTTCACAGTCCTAAGAATGATCAGTTGCCATAAAATATTCCCAGATCTTCATGATATCAGCGGCTCCCTTCACTGATACACAATTCCATGCATGAAAGCCATTTACAGTTTAATTGAGGAAAATGTTTCTAGTTCTTCCCCGTGGATGTGCTCCTCGAATTAAGCCTGCTGCCACAGTTTTATTAAAATGGGGTGTCGCATTGTGAGACCACACCATGCGAGACGTCGGTTCTGGATTGCTGAAAGGACTGACCTCCGTAGGTTCAATACCTGACGAGAGAGCTCCAGGCATCGATAACCTTCCTACTGAACTTAAGTCCGCTGGTGATAAAAATTATTTGAAAAACTGTATGACCTAATACAGGTAATCTGATAAAAAGGTGTTTGGACACCTAAATTTAGGAGCTCCATCACGGTCTGTTTACCAAAGAAAGTATGTCATACTAGGCAGGCATATTCTTCAGTGGTGTAGCCTATATTGCTTGCAATTTCCTCGTTAACGACCGGCACGCTTTTGAAGCTCAGGTGACTGGCTGTGTATTTATTCCTTGACCGTGGGGTGCCATGATTTCCTCAGCTCAAGACACAGTCTTTTCAACTCTCTCTTTTAACTACTCAGCCTCTGAAAGCGAGCAGCGAGACTTGACAAAACTGCGTGCAGCTGTGGAACACTGGAGACCTGACAAGCGAGCCAGCTTCAGGACCGGCTCTATTTTGAAGTACTCCACGTAGACTGTCACTGGCAAAGCAAGCATGCTATTGGTCACAACAGAGGCACTGTAGACATTCATAAGTCTGGCTACTGTTGGATGGAGGACGGGTGTGCTGCATAACATTCGAGTTGGTGGTCGTTAACGAGGAAATTGAGAGAACTATAACACAAGATTTCAGCTGCTTTTCCAAGTGTTCTTAGATGAGTTCCCCAGCTTGAACCACCCAGTTTCCGAAGGAGTCCTTTTGTTATACGGAATTTATAACTGGTACTACATGACCCTCGTATGTACTTCATGTCAATCTTAATACACTGCGGACCGAACTCGATAGCTGCAGTCGCTTAAGTGCGGCCAGTATCCAGTATTCGGGAGATAGTAGGTTCGAACCCCACTGTCGGCAGCCCTGAAGATGGTTTTCCGTGGTTTCCCATTTTCACACCAGCCAAATGCTGGGGTTGTACCTTAATTAAGGCCACGGCCGCTTGCTTCCCACTCCTAGACCTTTCCTACCCCATCGTCGCCACAAGACCTATCTGTGTCGGTGCGACGTAAAGCAACTAGCAAAAAAAAAAAAAAAAAAAAAAAAAATGCACTGCGGACGGAACTTGAGTGGCTGACCGAACATTGCTGGCGGGTGCGAGTCTACTCGTGTTTGGCTGGCCAAACGCTGCTCACGGGCACCGGGTTAACTCGTGTACGCAAAACTTGTACATTCGGTGACATGTATTGGAACTTCTGAAACTAGCTAACGGTCTTGGCTTATAGAAACTCGTTTTTGAAGGTTTGTTCATTCCTTGCTACATTTACTTTTTTGTTCTTCTTCTGCTTTATGCTTCAATTTCTTAGTTTTCCGACCTAATGTTTACTTCGGTAAAAGAGTCATGTCGTGGGTAAGATGGCGCTTCCTAGACTGACTACATGTTTAGATCGGAACGAAATATTTAACGAACTGGATGAGGATAATTATTTGGAATGCCCAAGTAACGTTGCAGAACGTGAGTTAGATATTTAAAGCTCTTCTGATGAAAGTGTGAGTAGTAATGGTGAAGATACAGACCCTTCAAAACTACGTGACATCTCTATAAGTTGCCGTATGCCCCTTCACCGAGGTTATTGCTATACAACTTATCACACCAGAAAACATTATTAGGACTCCTTCAGAAGGTTTGTAGTAAATGTTTTCACTATCAGTAGAGTCCGACTCGTTGGTTGAATGGTCAGCGTACTGGCCTTCGGTTCAGAGGGTCCCGGGTTCGATTCCCGGCCGGGACGGGGATTTTAACCTTCATTGGTTAATTCCAATGGCCCGGGGGCTGGGTGTTTGTGCTGTCCCCAACATCCCTGCAACTCACATACCACACATAACACTGTCCTCCACCACAATAACACGCAGTTACTTACTCATGGCAGATGCCGCCCACCCTCATCAGAGGGTCTGCCTTACAAGGGCTGCACTCGGCTAGAAATAGCCACACGAAATTATATACTATCAGTAGAAGGTTAGTGAAGCCAGGCTCATTTGATTGTATGCGGCCGGACACAAGGGATGGGCAGGGTAGAGAGCATCCGGTCAGCATGTGTTGATAATGTATTGTCTTGTTTTGTTTCCATAGGATAGTGTCAGAGGCGCTCTTGGGTCCTTCCTCCAACTTCTCATCACTATCGGCTACATCTACGAGTATGCCATCGGCCCGTATGTTCCCTTCTGGGTGCTGCCCGTTGTGTCGGCTGTCATTCCCGCTGTGTGGGCAGTCGCCATGTTCTTCATGCCAGACTCTCCCTACTACCTCATCAGTAAGGGGCGTGATGAAGAAGCGAGAAGCGCCCTCAAGTGGCTGCGAGGGACAAATGACGTTGACGATGAGATGAATGAAATGAAGGTACGATATATTATTTTATCTTTAGTCGTATTGAACTTCCAACTTACTTTTAACCATATTATTATTATTATTATTATTATTATTATTATTATTATTATTATTATTATTAAATATACAAAGCAGTTTAGAACCCTATTTTACATAGTATACTAGGGTTATAGTTAAATTAGTCCGGCTCCATGGCTAAATGGTTAGCGTGCTGGCCTTTGATCACAGGGGTCCCTGGTTCGATTCTCGGCAGGGTCGGGAATTTTAATCTTAATTGGTTAATTTCGCTGGCACGCTGGCTGGGTGTATGTATCGTCTTCATCATCATTTCATCCTCATCACGACGTGCAGGTCGCCTACGGGAGTCAAATCGAAAGACCCTGCATCTGGCGAGCCGAACTTGTCCTCGGACATTCCCGGCACTAAAAGCCATACGCCATTTCATTTCATAGTTAAAATACATATTCAGTTTTACAATGAAAATGAATTCATGTATCTCATCGGCGGAAAATGAAGTGGATGAAGTTAATAAAATATTTGTAACAGCACGGCTTCTTAAACAAATAATACAGGGGTTTTGATAATGCAATGTTGCAATAATGACAGGAAATATAAGAAATTTTAAGATTAAAAAAACAATTTGTTTAATGCAACTCATACGTGTACGACATATTAATGTATAAAGAATACTAGTATATTGAGAGACAATTGACTTGGAACAGCTTCCCCAGAACTACGCTACCGGGCGGTTATAGTATTGTAACTATTTGTTAATATAGGCCTATACAGTACAGGCCTACATACTAAATATAATTTTTTCAAATATGATTTATTTTCTAATCTCACAAGAAGTAGCTTTGCCAGGACTACTTTGTCCTATAGGCTCGTTTTGGATTTGTATCTTTTCTTGCAATCAGCAAAAGAAGCTGAATTGAACCTCAAGATCCATTACGCTTCAGTTAATGTGACACAACAGAGATAAAAATCAATACTTTTGTAATTTTGGTGAATTTTTTAATGACTGAAATTGAAAAGATTGAGTTTATGCCGATGAATTAAAAAAATACGACTCTAATCGGGAGGTTGTGTGTTAGGATCCCACTGGTGTCCGGTTGGTCATTTTAGTTCTGTACTTAACATCTCTTCAACACGTACTAAATGTACGTACCATGACCTAATAGATTGAAAGTCGGTTTCGATTACAATAATGCTCTGTTTGCCAATTGTAATTTTACATTTAAATCCCATTTTTCTCTCATAATATTCAGCCAAATGTAACAAAATTTGTGTGGTATATGTATCAGAACTATATTAAGAAATCTGCGTATGGAATTTTTGATTGCATAATTTTTCAAGCAGTAGGGATTTTATGTCAAAAATTTTAGAACGTAAAAATTACACAAACTTTAGTACGATATATCTCCTTATATAAATTATGTACAGGGCGAGTTGGCCGTGCGCGTGGAGGCGCGCGGCTGTGAGCTTGCATCCGGGAGATCGTGGGTTCGAATTCCACTGTCGGCAGCCCTGAAGATGGTTTTCCGTGGTTTCCCATTTTCACACCAGGCAAATGCTGGGGCTGTACCTTAATTAAGGCCACGGCCGCTTCCTTCCAACTCCTAGACCCTTCCTATCCCATCGTCGCCATAAGACCTATCTGTGTCGGTGCGACGTAAAGCCCGTAGCAAAAAAATAAAAATAAAATAAATTATGTACAGAAAAACCGATACGTAGTGCTTTTAAAACAAGAATTATATACCTAATTGCAAATTTACAATAAAATGTTAATTCAATTTCATGAAAGAATTGGAATTAAAAATTTCAAAAGAAAATACTTTGGAAAAGCTATTAATTGTATATGAAGGAAATGTTCGTGATATAACTACTTTTATGTAGTGACATTCCCACAACATTTCGTGAAAATCCATGCATTAGGTAAAAATATCTTTTTATCTCCTGAATGTCGCCTTAAACAGAAAGTATCACAATGGTTCACCTTGAATGACACCTCAGTTGTTTTTAATTAAGTCATTTTCTGTGCCTCTAAAGTAGATCCGTGTGGTGGTGTTTGTCGTGACATTTCATCATGAACTTTTTCATAATTACATTTATCTAATCCGTTCAATATTTGAAGCTCTTTGTATGTCACTAGAATGTTTGTACCCTTAGTTATTATTATGTAACATTCCATGTTTTCCTGATTCGGCATATTTGGAAGCATATTTAAACCAGCGGGGAAATCAGTGTCATTAGACAGGAAGCCGGAGAATTTATAGGTCGTTGCGTTAAATATGTCCTTGTCAGTAATATTCAGGAAATTAGTGACCTATTTAATAAGTTCCCTTTGATACTCTGTAGCTATCCCGTCGGCGTGTTGTGTAGTTGACATGTAAACTCCTGGAAGTAAATTATCTTGTAGTAGCGTATCACTACATCTCCTTTGCGAGCTTGCTGAGTACTGTTGTAACTGTGATACTATAAGCGATCGTCAGTATTGCTACGAATGAGCTCCACTTAAGTGGATTCGTAGGCCTTTGTAAAGCTGACTGCAGAAGGTGCATGGCTTCTTAGCATTGGGTCCTCTGGCTCAGTATGTGTGTCGTTTTCAAGGTTAGAATTCATTCTAGGTAGGTTACATCAGACAGAATATTATCATATTTTAATAATAAACAGAATAACTTGCCCATACTCGAAGTATTAGCAGGACAAGTAGCAATCCTTTCTTCCATTCGAATTCAATCCGTACCACAGTAATGCAACAAACATTACAGCGTGTAACAATAAGGAACGTACAAATATTAAGACACATTCAAAAGTCGAAGAAGAAAATATATTATCATTTAGACTTTCACGGCCCGTGTAACTATTCATGATGTAATATTTTGGGATTATGCCGTGTAATAAGCTATGTAAAAACACTCAACGAGCGTTTCAAAAGGTATCTTGCCTTTCTTCATCTGGGCAAAAAGGGAAACGGAAACACGAACCCATCAATGGTTGCTAAAAGAAAGCAACAAGGAAATTAAAATGGTGCCTTGAGATGTAATGGGTTCACCATTTTAGCCCCATACTAGGAGCAAGGAATGACAGCAGTAAAACCTCACCTTCTGATGGTTCTGATAATAGGTAACTTAGTCATGATTCATTGAGGTTGTAGCCTGTATCATGATTGAAATTATCTCGGTGTTTACGTATTTTAACCGCCTCCCTGTGGCGATTTTGTTTTAGACCGGCAAGAGCATCCACTGTTTGGAACGGTTCTAGGACATTTCGTACCACGGACATTTCGTACCACCGGACACTTCGTACCACTAGACCGGCTGATTACCTGCGAAGTGTCAGCTAATGACTTTAAAATATTTAGGCGGGGACATTCCGTACCACTTGAAGAAGGAAATTAAAATGGTGCCTTGAGATGTAATGGGTTCACCATTTTAGCCCCATACTAGGCGCAAGGAATGACAGCAGTAAAACCTCACCTTCTGATGGTTCTGATAATAGGCAAAAACGATATCCTAATTAATGTATATTTTTATATATCCATTGTCCACTAGTGGCGCAGAAGCCTCCGCACGGTGCGGTGAGACCACTACTGTAGTGATGGGACATTCGATTCATTTTACTGAATCGATTCATTTGATTCCGTTCACGTTACTGAATCGATACAGTGATCCGATTCACGGCTCATTGGTCACCGCTCCTACTGCATCTGTGTAGTATGTGCTGGTAAGACAGCAGCAACAGCATTCAGTGCTCGCAGCTGCCATCTGGTCTTCATACTATGAACTCCTTTCTTAGAAAAAATGCTAGTTACTTTAATACATCGAAGGTTTCCGGCGACGCAGGGTGGGAAAGGTTAGGAAGGTAGCAGCCATGGGCTGAATTAAGGTACAGTCCCAGCATTTCCTGGTGTGAAAATGGGGAAACTACGGAAAAACCATCTTAACGGCTGCTGACGGTGGGATTCGAACTCACCATCCCCCGAATGCAAGCGCATAGCCACGCGATATTAACCGTACGACAACTCGTTCAGTCATTTTTTAAAAAAAGTATTTTTCTATCAGCCGAGGATTTTTTTAATCGTCATATTTTGTATAGGCTACCCGAGATGTACAGTAGCCCGCTGGTTTTCTGATTCAACATTGCGTCTGTCCACATATGATTGAAGTCTTGTGCAACGATGTGACATATGAACTGAGAGAATACTGAGCCGTTCTTCCCAATATAAAACAGGTACTTTTGAGTGGTCATGAGTATGACTCATAGTTATAGGGCAGGCTCGAGTCGAGTTTAATTGTCAAATGTCAACTAAGTTATAATACTAAGATTCATTATACTAATAAATAGTATAACCTAATAGCCTACCTACTTACTAGCTACTTCAGAATTATGTTGTGACTACCTTTTTAACACTGCAAATAAATCCATCTATTATTTAAACCACCCTGTAAGAAGAGGACAGTGAATGAAAATGGGTATTATTTTCAAATGAGCTGAGCTCGAGAGTCCATTATAGCATACGGTTCTTTCAGTGTAGCATGGCTCACTGTATGTCTCGCTGCAGCGGAAGCTCGGCTCTCCGCGTGTCCAGTGAGCCGATAAGGAGCCGTGTGTATCATGTGTCTCACTGAGCCGCGCTCGTTCACGATTCTTTCGATGTGCCATGATTCACTGTCTCGCTGCAGCGGAAGCTCGGCTCTCCGCGTGTCTAGTGAGCCGATAAGGAGCCGTGTGTATCATTTGTCTCACTGAGCCGCGCTCGTTCACGATTCTTTCGATGTGCCATGATTCACTGTCTCGCTGCAGCGGAAGCTCGACTCTCCGCGTGTCCAGTGAGCCGATAAGGAGCCGTGTGTATCACGTGTCTCACTGAGCCGCGCTCGTTCACGATTCTTTCGATGTGCCATGATTCACTGTCTCGCTGCAGCGGAAGCTCGACTCCCCGTCAACGTCCAGTGAGTGCGCCACTCAGCACTGTCCGCTGGGAGTAAGCTGAATCGTGTGCCGTGAGCTCGCCGTTGCTGTGAATCGATTCACTCGGACACTTGAATGAATCGATACACTGCTTCGAATCATGCATTCAGTAGCCAACACTACACTACTGATGTTAACCTTCCTCCGGGCGCAACTGATCTGATTGGCATACGTGTTAATTCTTACGTCGCATTCGTCATTCGCGGGAACTAGACTACTTCCACTTTTCAGTAGTTTCCTGTTTCCGCGTGACATTCAAGCCCATATTGGCCAATTCATCAGAATATTTTATTTTACTTACTTGATACTGAAATAATGCAGTAGTTAATAAATGTTCATAATAATAGTAATATTATCCATCCTTATGCTCGTTAGGTACATTGTGCCCAAACACGATGTACATTTCTATTGTATTATTTTGTTCAGGATTTAAACTTTTTTTTAATCGACTTTATTACAATACTATTTACATACAAATAAGTGATAAGTAAAGTTTAAAGGGCAATTATTAAAATAATATAGAAGTTTGCTTCTGAAAATGTTGTAAATTACTTTTGTGTCTGCTTTCTAAAGTGTGTCTACCAGGCTAATTACGCCCGCTGGCGTCGAAGTGGAATTCCAATCTGATATCAAGTGGTACGGATTGTCCCGGCGTAAATATTTGGGGATTACGGGAAAACCGTTCGCAGGTAGATAATGACCTAGGTGGTACGAAATGTCCTCAAAAATCAAATGGTACGGAATGTCCGTGGTACGAAATGTCCGGACACCGTTTGGAACATGATATTATGACCAAGTGTTAAAGCATGATCAGCAACAGCAACAGTTTACCTAAATTGCAACAACCGGGTATCTACAGAGTTCCCTGTACTTGTGGCAAGGTTTATATCGGACTGACTTCGAGAACGGTGTGTACTCACGTTAAGGGACCTAACAGATGCAACAGACTCAACCTACCTGAAAAATCAGCTGTCCTGAGAATGTTTTCCGTGGTTTGCCGTTCTCCTGCACCGGGCGAGTTGGCCATGCGATTAGGGGTGCGCATCTGTGAGCTTGCATCCGGGAGTTAGTGGGTTTGGACCCCACTATCGGCAGCCCTGAGGATGGTTTTCTGTGGTTTCCCATTTTCACACTAGGCAAACACTGGTGCTGTTCCTTAATTAAGGCGACGGCCGCTTCCTTCCCACTCCAGCCCTTTCCTATCCTATCGTCACCATAAGTCCTACCTGTGTCGGTGCGACGTAAAGCAAATAGCATTCTCCTGCATTAACACGAATGCCAGGACAGTTCCTAGTATAGGCCACGGCTGCCAACCCCATCACCTTCTCTGAACACCTCCTCCGCAGTGTTAAATCTCCCTGACCTGAAAGAAACGGCGTCACCGTCTAGGAGGCCCTTCAGGGACGGAATGGACATTTGTTTAGCAGTATAGGCTCCGTGCGCTGATGGGAGAAATGCACCGCTACGCTGCGAGTGGCGAACATTGTAAGTTAATGCGTTTCACCGCGCACATATACGCCGTCATCTCACAGCGTGCTACCATGGCTGACTAAATACACTGACTGACAGAGCAAATGCAACACCAAGAAGGAGTGGTCAGAACTTTATGCCAATTGCAGGGTAGACTGACGTCACTGACGTATGCTCATGATGTGAAATGCGCCGCTGTGCTGCGCACGTAGCGAACGATAAATGGGACACGGCGTTGGCGAATGGCCCACTTCGTACCGTGATTTCTCAGCCGACAGTCATTGTAGAACGTGTTGTCGTGTGCCACAGGACACTTGTATAGCTAAGAATGCCAGGCCGCCGTCAACGGAGGCATTTCCAGCAGACAGACGACTTTACGAAGGGTATGGTGATCGGGCTGAGAAGGGCAGGTTGGTCGCTTCGTCAAATCGCAGCCGATACCCATAGGGATGTGTCCACGGTGCAGCGCCTGTGGCGAAGATGGTTGGCGCAGGAACATGTGGCACGTGCGAGGAGTCCAGGCGCAGCCCGAGTGACGTCAGCACGCGAGGATCGGCGCATCCGCCGCCATGCGGTGGCAGCCCCGCACGCCACGTCAACCGCCATTCTTCAGCATGTGCAAGACACCCTGGCTGTTCCAATATCGACCAGAACAATTTCCCGTCGATTGGTTGAAGGAGGCCTGCACTCCCGGCGTCCGCTCAGAAGACTACTATTGACTCCACAGCATAGACGTGCACGCCTGGCATGGTGCCGGGCTAGAGCGACTTGGATGAGGGAATGGGGGAACGTCGTGTTCTCCGATGAGTCACGCTTCTGTTCTGTCAGTGATAGTCACCGCAGACGAGTGTGGCGTCGGCGTGGAGAAAGGTCAAATCCGGCAGTAACTGTGGAGCGCCCTACAGCTAGACAACGTGGCATCATGGTTTGGGGCGCTATTGCGTATGATTCCACGTCACCTCTAGTGCGTATTCAAGGCACGTTAAATGCCCACCGCTACGTGCAGCATGTGCTGCGGCCGGTGGCACTCCCGTACCTTCAGGGGCTGCCCAATGCTCTGTTTCAGCAGGATAATGCCCGCCCACACACTGCTCGCATCTCCCAACAGGCTCTACGAGGTGTACAGATGCTTCCGTGGCCAGCGTACTCTCCGGATCTCTCACCAATCGAACACGTGTGGGATCTCATTGGACGCCGTTTGCAAACTCTGCCCCAGCCTCGTACGGACGATCAACTGTGGCAAATGGTTGACAGAGAATGGAGAACCATCCCTCAGGACACCATCTGCACTCTTATTGATTCTGTACCTCGACGTGTTTCTGCGTGCATCGCCGCTCGCGGTGGTCCTACATCCTACTGAGTCGATGCCGTGCGCATTGTGTAACCTGCATATCGGTTTGAAATAAACATCAATTATTCGTCCGTGCCGTCTCTGTTTTTTTCCCAACTTTCATCCCTTTCGAACCACTCCTTCTTGGTGTTGCATTTGCTCTGTCAGTCAGTGTAATAACAGTGGGATTTCAGAGTGTTTTATGCAAGAACAATTGGCTACATTATTCCACACTTGTAGAAAGTGGTCGTGTAATAATAAACAAGAAAAACAGTTCGCAGGAAATAGCAACAGAGCAAAAACTGCAAATGTGATCAGAAAGGAACATTGTTTCACTAGATATCCTACCATTTCACGATACAGGCAATGTAGTAATTTATGTATTAGTAGCGGTGATAACGAGATTAATGTCCATATACACATTCAACAACGCTGTTTTCAGAAAAACATCCTTGGTCTAAATCTAATACGATATCATGTTAGCGTAGGTTAATGCTGCTAGTGAGGCGATTGATTTTAAATTTCAATTTTAATTAGTTTTAAATATAACCATGTTTTCTAAGGAAGGCCTTGGTAACAATCGTTATTATTTCATGAAGGCGAATAATTGTTTCGATGAAATGTAAGCATATTTCAGCTGTCGTTTATGCAGTTTTGCTCAGAACACGTCACCTCGCGTACTGACTGACCGTGTTAATGGTTTCGACCTTGCATCTCAAACGTAGGGAAAGAGAACTACAACAGGGGGAAGAGAATAGAGGAACTTTTTCTGATAAGAAGGGTCAGGCTTGATGTTGGATCTATTGAAATTCCTGATATTGAAACTGCATGTACACTATCAAAAATTATCCATGAGAAGACAAGTTCAGAATCACTTAAAGTTGCCAATAAGTGATTATTTATATGGTGTGTCTGTATGTATAATATGTTCAAGTCCACCTCCGTAATATAACGGTTGGGGCTACTAGCTGCCTTTCTCGGGGGCCCGGGCTTGAATCCTGACACTGTCAGAAACTTAAGATTGGCATGAGTGTTGGTATGTGGTTAAAGCGGTGCATGAAGCTCATTTTTTCCATTACGGGTGTGCTTGAAAAGAAATGCACCGCCTCGGGACGAGGACATGAATGTACGAATGTAAAATACGGTATTTCTGTGAGCTACTGATATTGCGTAATGGAGGCCTACTTGTGTAATTATATTTGTGTACTGCCTTTCCAAATCCATTTCGTTAGGTTGTAACGGAATACTATAAACTTTCACAATTTGGTCTATAGTACGGTATATTATTATTATTATTATTATTATTATTATTATTATTATTATTATTATTATTATTATTATTATTATTATTATAGCTATAATTAAGACCTGAAGTATAGTGGGAAGGCAGGGATGAAATGGCTTCATAGAGTAGTAAAATTAGCGTGGAGTGTTGGTAAGGTACCTTCAGATTGGACAAAAGCAGTAATTGCACCTATCTATAAGCAAGGGAACAGGAAGGATTGCAACAACTATCGAGGTATCTCATTAATTAGTGTACCAGGCAAAGTATTCATTAGCATCTTGGAAGCGAGGTTGCGATCAGTTGTTGAGAGGAAGTTGGATGAAAACCAGTGTGGTTTCAGACCACAGAGGGGCTGTCAGGATCAGATTTTCAGTATGCGCCAGGTAATTGAAAAATGCTACGATAGGAATAGGCAGTTGTGTTTATGTTTCGTAGATCTAGAGAAAGCATATGACAGGGTACCGAGGGAAAAGATGTTCACTATACTGGGGGACTATGGAATTAAAGGTAGATTATTAAAATCAATCAAAGGCATTTATGTTGATAATTGGCCTTCAGTGAGAATTGATGGTAGAATGAGTTCTTGGTTCAGGGTACTTACAGGAGATAGACAAGGCTGTAATCTTTCACCTTTGCTGTTCGTAGTTTACATGGATCATCTGCTAAAAGGTATAAAATGGCAGGGAGGGATTCAGTTAGGTGGAAATGTAGTAAGCAGTTTGGCCTATGCTGACGACTTGGTCTTAATGGCAGACTGTACCGAAAGCCTGCAGTCTAATATCTTGGAACTTGAAAATAGGTGCAATGAGTATGGTATGAAAATTAGCCTCTCGAAGACTAAATTGATGTCAGTAGGTAAGAAATTCAACAGAATTGAATGTCAGATTGGTGATACAAAGCTATAACAGGTCGATAATTTCAAGTATTTAGGTTGTGTGTTCTCCCAGGATGGTAATATAGTAAGTGAGATTGAATCAAGGTGTCATAAAGCTAATGCAGTGAGCTCGCAGTTGCGATCAGCAGTATTCTGTAAGAAGGAAGTCAGCTCCCAGACGAAACTATCTTTACATCGGTCTGTTTTCAGACCAACTTTGCTTTACGGGAGCGAAAGCTGGGTAGACTCAGGATATCTTATTCATAAGTTAGAAGTAACAGACATGATTGCTGGTACAAACAGGTGGGAACAATGTCAGGAGGGTACTCGGAATGAGGAGATAAAGGCTAATTTAGGAATGAACTCGATGGATGAAGCTGTACGCATAAACCGGCTTCGGTGGTGGGGTCATGTGAGGCGAATGGAGGAGGATAGGTTACCTAGGAGAATAATGCACTCTGCTATGGAGGGTAAGAGAAGTAGAGGGAGACCAAGACGACGATGGTTAGACTCGGTTTCTAACGATTTAAAGATAAGAGGTATAGAACTAAATGAGGCCACAACACTAGTTGCAAATCGAGGATTGTGGCGACGTTTAGTAAATTCTCAGAGGCTTGCAGACTGAACGCTGAAAGGCATAACAGTCTATAATGATAATGTATGTAATGTATGTATGTATGTATGTATGTATGTATGTATAATTAAGACTGTGGCAAAACAATACAATGTGTAGCCTATCTATTATGATGGGTGTTCTCTAAAAAAGATGGCCTACTGCAGCTTGCTCTGCAAATATAACATTGCTATAAATATTTGTTTCTAACAGTTTGCCTATTTGTAAAATGGTTAAAATACATGTTGTAAAGAGTTAGTTTGTATTAATTAAAATGTATAAATCCAGAATTATTTCTTGCGATTTACTGCTATGATCCGCCGTCTTTTCAAATGCATTACATGTGGTCGTGAAGAAAACCTTTGTATCACAGTCTCTATTAATGCAGCCAACAACAAACATATAGTTCTGCCCGGAAGTTATAGCATTTAGGAAATAATCATCTGAAGACAGCGTTGTAAAATGATTCTTCTTATTATTCTGCTGCTGCTGCTGCTTCTCCGTCTTAATTTGTTTATTGGGTTCCACTTTCGCCTTAGCCTATACCCTGCCACTAGTCGTTTTATCGTGTAAAGCCAAAACTATGAAGGATGGCATATTAATTGTAAAAGGAGGGGAGATAATAAATTAGGTGAAAGAAACATACGTAGGTATCATACAGTGTATCAAAAACAAAGCGAAACTTGGGATAGAGAATGTAAAGGGGCACAAGGTTCTACTCTTCACGCCAGTGTGAACTATCACGGCGGCTATCTACATCACAAATACGACCGGATCAACACATAGGGAATGTGGTCTTAGATTTGAATAATGGCTTTAGACAAAAACATAGAAAGGGATTCAGCGACAGAGGGCCACTGTAAAATGATTGAATATATGTATGTAAACATCAAACATATTCCAGCTTTTTATGGTCAGCTGTTGATGAAGCTGCCCGTAAGTACTTCTCGTAATGTCTACTCGCAGCAGCACATTGCTATACGCACGAATCCTATAGTAGTAGTAGTAGTAGTAGTAGTAGTAGTAGTAGCCTCTTTCTGCCTGAGCAGGCAGCCATCCCGTTCTGCCAGATGTTTCTGAAGGTGATAGAGGATGAGGGACAAGCAAAATCTCAGGACCCTGTATATTAAAAAAAAGAAACATTTGAATTCTTCTTCTTCTTCTTGTCGTTATTCTTGTCCTTCTTATTTCCTGGCTACTTCCTGTACGTGTCCATAAAGCAGGCGCTCCCGCGCTCACTCAGGATCGCCTCGCCTGAATCGGATAGAGTATGTCCGACGTTTTTGTACCAGATCTAATTGCACTTTACTTTTCTATAAGGCAACCTCAGCAGTTCGTTTCCATGTTGCCTTAGGACGCCCTCTTCCTTTCCTCGGCTCTTCGATGGCAAGAGCTTTCTGTACTAAATGGTGTACATCACATCTTCTGACGTGACCATACCAGCGGAGCTGTTTCTCCTCCATCTTGTCGCTGATGGACTCAAGTTTCAAAGATCCTCACGCATGATCACTGAGCACTTTGTTTAGCAGAGTAAGGCCCGATGACGATCGCAGCATGCGCAGCTCTGTGGCGTGCATTCTCTGCTCATGTTTCTTCTGTCTTGCCAGTATTTGGTTACTGGAGAAATTCAGAAAGTTGATGTGCAGGGAATGCAATCCACGCAAGAAGGGAAGATCGATAAATTGAGCACTAGAATGCGAGAGGGAGCTGACGCGCACAGACATGGAACTGAGATATTTTTCATCTTTCGTTTGTATTTATTGCACGAAATTGATCACATTAACAGACAGTTTTGGTTCATAAGCAATTATAGTCAAAAATATAGGAAAATTTAAATAGTCTTCGAATATCCATTATTTATCGTTAAAATGTCAGCTCCATGTCGCCAAATTTTAAAATGATATTTTAAAAATCGGTTACATTTACAAACTTTGAATTTTCATCAATTACTTGTTGTAAAATGCAGATAGGTTCAGATTTAGCCTACTTCAACATGAATTTCTTGTTATATTTAAGGATTACTAATAGTGTCTGGAGTTTAAGCCACACCGATTCTAGGCAGTCATCTATCACCGTCAGCCAATATGTCAACACTAAAACATGTGACAACAAGCGCGTGTGCTATTGGCTACCACTTGCTGACGTAATGTTACCGCGTGTCTTAGATCCCTTTCGCACTGCAAGATTGCTATTCAGAGATATTCCATAATCTTTATTTTGTACAGTGATAGAGTAAAAGTGGATAATATCTCTTGGTATCTTTATTATTTTCCTTCAGATCTACAGTAAATTACCCAATTGAACTGTTGTTCATCGGCCATACGACAGTATCAGTTGTTCATTTTATTCTGGCTTATAGGCTGGACATTGTTATTTTTCTCATTTAACAGATAAATTGTGTTCTTTACTGTAGATACGGAGGAAAATAATAAAGATACCAAGGTATATTCCCAAAAGTGGATAATAATTATTCATATATTGTGGTATAATAAATATATAATAATAATGTCCAAATATGTCGATAACTCATTTTTAACAATGTGTGGATTAGATCCCTCTCGTATTCTAGCACGCAATGGTGAGATAACTGCAATAACGTGACAACATAGCCTAGACTAGAGTAAGTAATTGATCTTCTTGAGGAGTCGAATGAATGTAATCAAGCAACACGCGTTTCTGTTGTAGGAAGAGGTGAAGGAATCACAGCTGACCGAAACCTCACTACGAGATCTGATAACAAACAAAGGTAACAGAAAGGCGCTCATAATATCGATGGGGCTGGTGGCTGGACAACAGCTCAGCGGAATCAACGCCATCCTTTTCTACAGCACCACGATCTTCGAAAAAACCCACAGTTCGCTATCAGCTGATGTCGCCACCATCATCATCGGTGTTGTCATGTTTCTGGCCTCCTGCATCACCCCGTTGGTGGTCGACCGGTTGGGACGTCGTCCACTGTTCTTCATCTCTGCAATCGGCATGACTCTGGGACAGGTAAGTCTGCTATACATTTGGACTGAATAAGTTACGGAGTTTCTGTAAGAAATATGCCTTCAATTTAAATCCAGTTTGTACGAACCCCTTGCACAGTGGGAAGAAATACTTGAAAAAGCTGGCCAAAAATCTAAAATAGTATTTAGTCAGAGTTTAGAGAATATTGAAGCCTTTGTGGCTCAGGCGGCAACGCGTACCGCTGGGTTCCGTGGTTCAAATCCCGATCACTCAATGTGAGATTTGTGCTGGACAAAGCGGAGGCGGGACAGGTTGTTCTCTGGGTACTCAGGTTTTCCCTATCATCTTTCATTCCAGCAACACTCTCCAATATCATTTCATTCCATCTGTCAGTCATTAATCGTTGCCCCAGAGGAGTGTGATAGGCTTCGGTAGCCGGAACAATTCCTGTCCTCGCCGCAAAGATGGGGGTTCCATGCATTCCATCCCTGACCCAGTCACTAACTAGAAAACAGGTTGTAGGTTTTCATTTTCATTAAAGAATGTTATAAAAAAATTACGTACGCTGTAGAGCGTATTGTCACTAATCTAAGTCATTACTATTTGTGAGCAATATACAGGGTGCGCATAAATTATTT
This sequence comes from Anabrus simplex, assembly GCF_040414725.1. Classification (NCBI taxonomy): domain Eukaryota; kingdom Metazoa; phylum Arthropoda; class Insecta; order Orthoptera; family Tettigoniidae; genus Anabrus; species Anabrus simplex. Next base: position 60,592,921 of record NC_090271.1, read on the forward strand.
GAGCGGTTTCAAAGTTCCTGTTTGTTTATTATTTGTTGTTACATTACAAAATTTTATAGACAGAAAAAACTCACAAAGTTTTTTATGAGCCTACAAGTGCTCGATATGTGCTCCATGAGTGACTCTACACTCATCAACTCTATAGTCAAGTTCGTCCCACACCCGACGTAGCATCTCGCTGTCAATTTGACCAAAGGCGTTGATGATGCGGGCCCGCAGTTCTGTTAGATTAGCCGGTAATGGTGGCGTAAAAACTGCGTTTTCCCATAACCCCATACGAAGAGGTTGCAAGGGGTGAAGTCAGGAGAGCCTGCAGGCCATGCCAAGAGGGCGTGATCTTCATTCCCGATACGACCGATCCATCTATCTGGAAGTCTGCAGTTCAGAAAGTCACGAACATCAACGTGGAAATGAGGTGGAGCACCATCCTGTTGGTAGTTGAAGTTCATGCTATCGGTCTCCAACTGTGGCATGGGCCAATTCTCCAGCATATCCAAATAGATGAGCTCTGTAATGGATTTTTCAGTGAATAAGAAGGGACCGCAAACTTTAAATTTTGAGATGGCACACGCTCCGCCGTTTATTCAAGCACACCAGGCCGGCCTGTTGATTTTCCCTAGCACAAACGTCGCGTGGTTTTGAACTGTACATACCATCGGCGAATGGAGTTGGTGCTCCACCTCATTTCCATGTTGATGTTCGTGACTTTCTGAACAGCAGACTTCCAGAAAGATGGATCTGTCGTATCTGGAATCAGTGGTATATAAAACTGTTATGGCCTCATGGCATGGCCTCCACGCTCTCCTGATCTCATCCCTTGCGAATCTTCGTATGGGATTATGTGAAAATAACTTTGTGAGCTTTTCTGTCTGTCATATAATTTTGTAATGTTACAACAAATAATAAACAAACAGGAATTTTTTAAAACCGCTCAAATCATTCGTGCACACCCAGTACATTGATCATAGGAAAGCAAGCTCACTCCCATTTCCTGAGTATGGCTCTATGACAGCCAAGGTGGATCAGTTGACGATCCAACAAGACTTCGGGCTGAGGATTCAACATACGTTCTTCATAACAGTTTTACATACCACTGAAGCTTAGCTGCATTGACTAATTAGAGCCTTTTGAAGTTATTTATAGATGCCGACGTTTTAGGGACTGATAGGTTAAAATGCAAACTAATTGGGTTACTAGGAAATGTCGTCTAGTCTGCTGATGATATTTTTTGTTTGTTTGTTACGAGTTTGGAGATTTCTGACAGCAATGCAAAGCTTATTTTCAAACTTTTTTTCAGCAGATTGTAGATTTCAAATCAGTCTGTCTGTTAAATAGTTAAGACAAGCATCGCTGTGAAGATGTCGCAAAGCAAAGAGAAAGTGTTTAATTTTGAAGAAAAGTTACAAACAACGTGGCGATTACAAAATGGGGAAACAAACCTCAGCGTCACGAAGGAATTGGGAGTATCACACCCAACAATTTCTACAATTTGGAGGGACAAAAAGAACATCTCATTTATTAGCCAAGGTCGTGGATTGATCAGCTTACATTTTTCTACTTTTTTCCTTAATGTTTTATATTTTGCTGACATATTATGCTGGACGTACTGTGTACATATTAGAAGAAAAATTCCTCCCACTGCACAAATAATCTACTTCAAATACAGTATTTATTTCCCCTATGTCCTTGAAGTATTACCTTATTCTTTTAATTAACCATATAAGTGTGAAGCCTAAAACTTGAAGATATGGCATTTTTTGCAACAAAAGACCTGGTTTTTGCAACTATTGCCAATAACGACCATAAATTAGTGGTCCCTTCCGAGTCGTTATAACAGGTTTCTACTGTATTCTCAAGCACAAATGATGTTGAAAGGACCCTATGGTACTCAATTCACGATAGGTACTTCACATTTCTTTAGCTTCACAGCCTCCTTTTCAAGCTCTACCAAACAGTTTTAAGGGGTACTAGCACCTCTATCTATACTAACTTAAATTCCATTTTTTCCCTGCAGGCCGTGTTGGGAGCGTACTTTTATATGAGTGATGAGGACGAATCCTCGGTGGAGGATATTGGTATTCTCCCCATCATCTCGCTCATTTTCTACATCATCGTCTACTGTCCAGGTAAGTTACGTCTCAAGCTCACTGAAGTGGCTTTCAATTTAATCTTACTAATAAGAATCTGGTGTAGTCTGCACATTCGCTTTCTTTTCCATTTTGAGAGGTATAACAGATACAGAGCTGATATCCACCACTTTTAGAAGTTATGGATGGCTGTAATACTACTATTTGGATCGAATAAATGCCAACGATCTTTTCCACGAGACTTCCCGATATTAACTTTTACCTTTAACCCCATGGCACTACAGTCCTAATGGCTGTTGGCCCACCAAGTGAGCAGTGCTTTGCGCGATGTTCTGCAGATTACGACGTAACGTGTGGTCAGCAGGATGAATCATCTCGGCTATTATTCTTGGCTTTATAGACGGGGGCCGGTATCTCACCGTCAGATAGCTCCTTAACTGTGATCATGTACACTGCGTGGACCTCGAACCAGCCCCCACTTAGAGGTACAAATCCATGGTCTAGACGGGAATCGAATCCAGTGCCAGAATATTCAGCATTGCGCCCAACAATTCATATGGCCACGGCTTCGATTCCCGACTGGCGCGAGGATTTTAGTCATGTTTAGTCAATTCGTTATGGTAATAATAGAATATAGCTGGTGGACACAAATGCTCCGTAGACCAGGCAATCGTTTATCTTCAAAGATGAAGACTTTCACGGCCGGTGTCTCTATAATAAAAATCTTCCGGGCTATTCCGCCATGGTCAAACGCTCTCATTTATTCCAGACGTTTCGACTACTGGGACCACGGCAGAATAGCCCGGAAGATATTTATTACATCGTTTATCTACCTTTACTCAGCTTCTACAACTTTACACTTTCCCTTTTTTCTAAATCAATTAAAACGAGTTCCGTTTGAAAAGTTAACAATACAATCAATAAACGGAAACGCCTGATGTGTAGGCAACAAGTTGGACACGGCAGTAATTAAAGTTGCATCTTACCTGCCCAATTTAACACTTATATTCATAGAAACCAGAACATCTTCAAAGACTAGAGATAGGAAGTTCATATTTACAGTACATATGTACTAGTATGTTCTGAAGAAATGATTAGCATTTGAACCATTTCAGCCCTCAGGTTCAAGGTCCACATCGATATCTCGGTGCACCACCGCCGACTAGTAAAATGTGCCTGCGGTTCTCGTTGTCGCTATAAACCGAAGGTAATGGATGAGTGTGACTTGAGCAGACGTGCAGGATGCCTCGCAGACGTATGCGAGAACCGTACCACCAAATGAGTGAGTATGAAAGAGGGCGCATTATTGGGATGAGAGAACATGATGCATCCATCCGGGAAATTGCTACTCGTGTGGGACGAAGTGTGTCGGCAGTGCAACGGGTGTGTACAGAATGGTTCACAGAAGGCCGTAGAATGCGACGAGATGGGTCTGGTCGTACCATCCAGACCACCCCCAGAGAAGATCGACACCTCATCCGAATGGTATTGCAGGACAGATCTGCGTCGTCCTCGGCTCTGGCGCAACAGTGGAACAGTGTAACACATCGTACACTATCAGGAGTGACAGTCCATCACCGTTTATTTCGGTCTGGGTTGCCGCCGCGTCGTCCACATCTCCGTCTACCTTTGACTAATATGCATAAACATGCTAGACTGCAATGTGTATGGAACGACGTTACTGGGGACAGGAATGGCAGATTCCAGGTTCTGTTTGTTTGAAAGTGATGGCCGCATTTTCGTTCGCCGCAGACAGGGGGAGAGGCATCACATTGACTGCATTCGCACAAGACATACAGCGCCATCTCAAGGCCTTATGGTGTGCGGTGCTATTGGGTATAACAATAAATGACAGTTGGCGCGTGCCCAGGGCAGTGTACCAGTTTGACCTACGTGAATGGCACCCTGCGACCCGTAGCCATACTTACTGTACGACATCCCAGACGCCATATTTTAGCAGGACAATGCGCGACCACATGTTGCTGCACGAACATGTGCCTTCTTTTTGTCAGAGGATGTCAGAGTGTTGCCCTGGCCCGCCCGATCATCGGACTTGTCGCCAAACGGAAATGTGTAGGATATGGTGAAACGACGGATGCGGCACTGTGACCCAATGCCAACCACCAGAGATGAACTGTGGAACTAGCTGAAAGCAGCATGGATGCCATTCGCGCCTTATACTCGTAGATGCCATCACGCATGGAACAAGTTATCAGTACCCATGGAGGACCCAGTGCCTGCTAGGTAACAGGACAAATGCTGCTCTAGGTAACTGAAATGCTAATCGTTTCTGCAGAACATTTTAATGAACATGTCCTGTAAATTCGAACTTCTTATCTCTAGGCTTTCAAGGTGTTCTGTTTTTTATGAACATACTGTACTAGGAAAGATAGCGTAGTTTATTCCTTCAGTTGACTTTGTACAGCTTTACAACTGCACTTCTGTAGTCAGTATTAACAATAGTGAGAGCACAAAGTTACCTACTAATAACCCATTAAATGTATAGGGGGACTGCACAAAATAAATGTAAGGGAGGTGCAGAGAGCAAACGTTTTTGACACACTTCACAAAACAGACATCATAGGCACTCACAAAAAGTTCAGAACAAACCTCTAACTTCCGACAGGAGCAAGTAATAAAAATAATGGGCCACAGTGATCACAAAAATTCGTGACAGCTAGATCAAAGGACGCATACCTGGGTGCGGTGAAGGTTTCACCTCGATCAGCTACTATCCACTCTTAGAGAATTCTTTTTTTTTTTTTTTTTTTTTTTTGCTAGTTGGTTTACGTCGCACCGACACAGATAGGTCTTATGGCGACGATGGGACAGGGAAGGGCTAGGAGTGGGAATTAAGCGGCCGTGGCCTTAATTAAGGTACAGTCCCAGCATTTGCCTGGTGTGAAAATGGGAAACCACGGAAAACCATTTTCAGGGCTGCCGACAGTGGGGTTCGAACCTACTATCTCCCGAATACTGGATACTGGCCGCACTTAAGCGACTGCAGCTATCGAGCTCGGTCTTAGAGAATTCATAGCTGAATATATCCGTGACGAGAATTGATGGAAAGTGATGCATGCAACCTAACACGCAACAGTCTGTCGTGCAGCGTATCGTGAAACTAGTCCTCTTTTAGTGTATAAAAGTAGACGATGCGATAACATACTGTAACGTGCTGGCGGATAAGTAAATAAAAGCACAACGCTGGTAGCGTGTATTCTAAGATTTATTCACTAACACTAACTGCTTACACAACTACACAGGCACACAATTACATCAGTTCACGCTCCCTCTTTTCACTCACCGCTCACTACTTTTCACTTACTCGTTACAACTAGAAGAACAACACTACACACTCTTCCACAGCTCACACGGTGCCACGATTATTCACCCTGTTGCTCTCACGGCCACTCAGTTCACAGCTAGCGCTGCGCAAACCCGTATGACATTCACTGCCCGTTCACTCCCACGCCGAACCCTTCCACGCTGCACCGGACACAACACTTACTCACAGCAGCCGGATACGAGCGAATGCAATCCTCGGCGACAGACAGACAGATAGACAGACAGACACACAGACAGAACGACCACCCATTTCCACAGACAGGACACACAGACTCCTCAAGTTGGGCTTAACCTCAATTCGATCTCTCACTGTTCACAGTGGCACTCCTCGACAACACTCACTCTCAGATTGCTAACACCACTCGGCTCGGAATCAGCATGGCGGACAGTGCCACAATGCTTTGTAGCCACGAAATATGCAGACATCGAGAGGTTGAATTTGTCTAGTAGTTTCAACTGTTGTGAATTTCAACATCACACTTTTTACAGGAGGGATACTTTTGCTCTAAAAGGGAATGAATTGTATAAGCAGATTTTTATAAGAGTTTTTATTTATTTATTTATTTATTTATTTATTTATTTATTTATTTATTTATTTATTTATTTATTTATTTATATTTATTTATTTATTTATTTATTTATTTATTTATTGTCAAGCAGCGAAGTTAGGATGCATGCCCCTCTCTTACACTTAACCACATTTACGATACTTTCCTGCAGATATATTACCTCATTATTTAGTAGAATTACATTATGCTAACACACGCGCTATCACTCTCACTCACATTCATAAAGGAATTAAAATATTATACTGTAAATTAACCAATATGATATGATATTGCTCAAACACACACACAAAATAAATGCAGATATTACAACACAACTAACAGCCAGGTCTACGTATAGCAGAAAAACACAGTCTATCGCCATTCACTCACTCAGTTATACAGTACACACGTCAGTCGGTAGCTTTCAACAGGTAATCTTGGCAAAGTCTCTTGAATTTAGTTAATGAGTCACTGTCCCTGAGTGGTAAGGAATTCCAAAGTCTGAAGCCGGTCACAGTAAAAGAATTGTTATACGCAGACGAATGATGAATAGGAATTGCAAGGGAAGATCCAGCCTAATATTACAGTTATGAAATTAGGGGAGAAAGTTAAATTTAGAGGAAATGTAATGAGACGAGTTGCTATGTAGGAGTTTATGTACCACAAGTAGGTGATATTTACGACATTTGACAGGTTTCAGCCAGTTAAGTTCTTGATAGTAATGAGTTGTGGAACTGAAACGACACTGCTGGATTTTTGTAAAACCATATGAAATATGGCAATAAGGAGAAAAACGCTACCTAACAGAGAATTGAGAGGAATTGTGTGGTGGCTTATGGGATTTTAGAAAAATAAGGGTTAGAGAGAGTAATAACGAAAATCAATGTCTGCTCTGTGGAGAAGAAATGGAAGAAGAGTTTTTAGGCCAACCGAAGAACTGAGAGTAAAATATTCTGGGAAGTGAATATAGAACCAAAATAGAAACAGAGAGAGAATTATATACAGCTGCTAAAATATTACATAAAATGTGGATTACACGGGGATGATTGGAAACCTTTTGGATTTTAAAAACGATGTGGAGAAAATAAATTATAAACGTCAAAACAAATACAAACGAGAGTAATGAAGGATAAAGATAAAATGGATAAGCACTGTGGGCAGCCCTGAAGATGGTTTTCCGTGGTTTCCCATTTTCACACCAGGCATATGCTGGGGCTGTACCTTAAATAAGGCCACGGCCGCAGTCCTAGCCCTTTCCTGTCCCATCGTCGCAATAAGACCTATCTGTGTCGGTGCGACGTAAAGCAAATAGCAATTTTTTTTTTGCTAGGGGCTTTACGTCGCACCGACACAGATAGGTCTTATGGCGACGATGGGATAGGAAAGGCCTAGGAGTTGGAAGGAAGCGGCCGTGGCCTTAATTAAGGTACAGCCCCAGCATTTGCCTGGTCTGAAAATGGGAAACCACGGAAAACCATTTTCAGGGCTGCCGATAGTGGGATTCCAACCTACTATCTCCCGGATGCAAGCTCACAGCCGCGCACCTCTACGCGCACGACCAACTCGCCCGGCAAAAAAAAAAAAAAAAAAAAAAAAAAAGATGGATAAGAAGTCTGCAAATCTTAGAATAATGAATTTAATTTCTAGTAGGTTAAACATTACAGTCAAATGTAGCAATATATAAATGGTTGTATGGTCGTGTCATTATTTTCTATTCATAATTCTGCCGTTCAGTAAGGGATGTTGTTAATGGTAGGACACTCCAAAAAGTAAGCATTAAATGAGCTAAGGCAAGATACATGTTGTCCTAGACAATATAGCATTGTTAACGTCTAGGACAAAATAATAATAATAATAATAATAATTATTATTATTATTATTATTATTATTATTATTATTATTATTATTATTATTATTATTATTATTATTATTATTATTATTATTATTATTATTATTATTATTATACGATCTTCCTGCAACAGCTGCAGGTTGCCCAAAGACAAAGAGTACCTTCACAACAATAATGGGTGTGGATACAGTAGATAATGTGATCGTATGATGTTAAATATAGGCAGTCGAGTGAGGCATGTCAAACATTTATTATTTGAAGTCCGCAAGCATGGTTCTTGAAGATCATGATGGACTTCTTGAGTGTGGTAATCGCGATTTTATCGTAGATAACATCTCTATTCAGCCCAAAGGTATTGCAGAGGTTGAAAAAATGTAGGTATGGTTCCTGGAGCACCTAACATCAATCCAATTACAGAAATAGATAAGAACTTGTATTTTCGCTTGTAGAAGTCCACTGTTTCTTCATAAATTATTCTTTTTTTCTGCATCGACCTCTTCCGGCTGGTTTTCATGGATCTCAAATCTTATTGTTGGATCAACGATCAAACCTTCAGAACAGGATGGCTTAAAAGCAATAATGTCAATGCGTCGGTTGCTTCCTCTGTTGGAGAGACTGTAGACATTATAAACTTGTCCTCTCAGAGCGTTAGATATCATTGATCTGGCTACATTATGGCATGAGGTAAGTAGTAATTCACCATGTGGACAGGCTCCCAGGACATGTGAAAGAGTTTCGAACTCTCTGTGGCAACGCCGACAGAGGCTGTTGCCCTGGGATCAGCCAGGTACAGTACGCACAGCAGAGACATTGGCGTTCATTTTTATTGCATCACGCCATTCACTGCAAACAATCCTTTATGATCACGAATCCATGTATTCGCTGGAGTATACTGTTTAAACAGGACTACACCTTTTCCTTTATGCTCTTTCTTGCTCCAGTTGTGATAGTACATATATCACACCCCCGAATTATATGTAGAAGTTAGAGATATTATTGTCAGTATTCGATTTATTATTATTATTATTATTATTATTATTATTATTATTATTATTATTAGTATTTCATTTATATATTTTGCCATTTATATTGGTAAGCTGGAAGATATCCACATATGTAGGTATGAGTAATTTGTTTTGCACGAGTGGGAAAACATTGCTTTAATAACTCTGGTAATTTGAATGAGTCATCTGGCTACCCCAGTGTTTGTTCATGTACTTGTGTCAGGAAATTCCATTAGTCATGTATATATCCTAGCCTGATGAGATGAGCTTGTTGTTGTACCAGGGAAATTTGATGATTCATGTAAAACTCCCGAGTGTTTGTTTATAACTTGGGAGAAAGAAGAGGTTTACTCATGATTGGCTAGCAAGCACCAATCCAGACGTATCATCTGAGAGGAGGGGGATGTTGATGTCTATAAAGGTTGATCATACGGCGGCAACCTAGGACATTGTAAGAAACATTGCAAGAGACATTGTAAGGGTGATTGTAGAGGTGATTGTAAAGGAACGAGAAGGAAGATAACTACAACTACAACTACAACTGAGGCACTGTACGGGAAGGAAGTGGGGCTGATACACGGTAGTGGAGTGACACGGCTGCAATGGACTGGACTTCAAACGTTTGTGGAGCGTAGTCTTGTTATGTTCGTAGAAAGTGGATGATTGTGGAGAGTGCTTGCGCATTAAGTATTGTAGCACTTGTGGTGGCCTAGCATTATATGTTGGTGAAAGCTATCTCAGACTTTCCATAATTTATGTTGAGGATCGACAGACGTGTGTATATATCTTTACAAGTGTTAAAATATGTGAACACAGTAGTACAGGGTACAGTATCTGTATGATGTGATAACTGCCGATTATGAGAATCGGTAAGTCGAATTGATATAGAGACAGTGAAGGGTATTTATCTTCATACATGTACATTGTTCATCGGACTATTTACAAATGGTAACTTAGTTCTCGCTTTCGTTTTCCCACGATTTGCATTATTATTGTTGTTGTTGTAAATATGGAGTCTTCCAGCAATATTTTATGTGTGTATTATATGTATAATGTTGTATGTTGATGAGGTGCTCATGCACGGAATTTGTTCAGAATATAGTTAGCTATTTTAGAATCAGTGTTATTGATGAACCTAGGTGCAGTTCCTACCTAATTAGTCGTTTTCAGGAGGTTAGGTAAGGCCTGCAGCAGATGTACCAGTACGCAGCATTATGTACACGCCCTGGGATATAAAGTTTATCATGCTCTTATCTAAATTCGAGGGATCCATTCTGGTGAACTCTGGCGCCCATACTACGGACATTTCGGTTAATTATGCTTATTAATTTTATTAAGTTTTTGAGTAATTTTATTTATATATTTTTATTCATGATTTTATTATTATTATTTATTTGGTAGTCATCAAAATAGTTACACAGTTGTCAAAAGCTCTTCTTCTCAATTCGAGTCGGACTTTCTTTGTATCTAAAATCCATGTCTTTTGTCTCGAATAGATTCTGTTTCTGCTACATTCAATGCGGCGAGGCTTGTGCTGATTTCTTGACATAAGTTTCTCGTTGAATGTAGAAAATTATTGTTGGAAGATTTCAAAATTTTGCATGCATTAATATGTTGCAGATATATTTCCCATGATACACAAAATAAACCCAGACCTTTAAATTTCATTTCAACGTATATCATATCATTCGGGACATCCATGGGAAGTTGCAAAATTTCCTTTAATGGCCCCCTTAACCATATCAGCGTCATTTGTAAATTTGACTGGAATCTTTTGTGGTGGTACTGTCCGAAATGTTTATACCAAACTGGGACAAATTGAAGTGTTTACGATTACAAATTTTTGATCGGAATGCAAAAGCGGTGAAGAAATGAGGAGCTCTAGGGTGTTTTTGAGCTTATTTAGGACCGGACTGGAAAGTAATTTCATTGGAGAAATTTACACCCATATACTTAATAGATTCTCCTTTCTTCGACCTGTTTTTCATCTGCCGCGAATAGATTTTCTTCTGACAGGTGACCATGTTTGATGCATATTCCTTTACATTTTCCAATACTGATGTTAAGTCCAATTTCTTGTAGTTGATATATGGACGCATGAGCAAGTACGAAAGCTGACTCATAATCTTTTCCAACAATAACTACATCATCAGCAAAACTTAATACTGTTAGAGCTTCGCGACCTGGACTCAACTGAAAGCCATATTGGGTAGATATCGACGTTTCGCTAAGGTCATCCAGAATATGATTGATGGCGAGATTGAACAGGATTGGCGACAGAGGAGAAGCTTGCATAACTCCCCTGCTTATCAAGAGAGGTCTTGTTTTGCTTCCCTGCGTTGAATTTGTGTGACATTTCCTGTTTGCAGATTCATGATTAAATTCGTAAGTTTGGTTGGAATTGGTAACGACTTTAGTGTCTCATTTAAATGGGCATGACCAACGTTGTCAAGGGCTATATGGATATCTCAGAAAATAGTAGTCAGATTAGCTTGTTTGTTTTTGGCTTCACAGAGAAGAGAGTCGAGTATCGCTGTGTTGACATGCGTTCCAGAGGAGTTAGTAAATCCTCGTTGATTGGGGTTTAAGACAATATGTTCACGAAGACGCCTGTCAAGGACCCGCTCAATTATTCTCCTTATTACTGAACAGATTGTGATAGGTCTTCAGTTCTTAATATTGAGTGTATCTCCACCTTTATGGATTAGAACAGTCCTGGCCTGTTTGAAGATAGAAGGTACAACCCCAGTTTTCAACATACGTGTGGCAATGTGAGATATTATGTCCATTGCAATACTTTGATAACTCTTACAAGGACGTGGTCTGGACCGGGTGATGTGTCTACGGCTATATGATTAACGGCAAAGCTGATTTCATCTGGGCTTATAGTGTCATTAAATAAAATGTACATTTGTTCCCTATCAATATCACTTGTATGAGATGGGTATTCGGATCGAATCATGTCATTAGGTTGCCCAAGAATTTAAGAGAAATAATGAAATATTTCATCCGAAGGAATTTTACAGTTTTCAGCATTGGAATTTAAAACAGATCTAATAGCCTTTCTGCGCTGATTGTAAAAGTGGTGCTGGGTAAGCTGATATTTGTATTTTTCGCGGCGTTTTATTCGGTCCACTTTTGTTGCCCGTTCAGGGTTGGTTGTCTGTTTATATTTCCGACTCGTTGGCTGAACGGCCAGCGTACTGGCCTTCGGTTCAGAGGGTCCCGGGTTCGATTCCCGGCTGGGTCGGGGATTTTAACCTTAATTGGTTAACTCCAATGGCACGGGGGCTGGGTGTATGTGTTGTCTTCATCATTATTTCATCCTCATCACGACGCGCAGGTCGCCTGCGGGAGTCAAATAGAAAGACCTGCACCTGGCGAGCCGAACCCGTCCTGGGATATCCCGGCACTAAAAGCCATACGACATTTCATTTCATTTTCATTTTCATTTCCTTTGGTTGTCTGTGATTTGTTTATTTTTCGTATAGGGGTAGTATTTTCGTGACGGATGTTTGGGGCCAGGAAGTAGATCAATCGCAGAGGCCAAGAACTCACACCAAATGTTAATCTCATGGTCAAATTGCTCGTCTGTCAAATTGTTTAAAAATCTACTTCGCCACTGCATCATTTTCTACTTAAATTCATGCGGTAATGTGTTGACATCTTTAGTTTCCGTGTTAGCATGATGGTCACTTTCTTGAACGATTGTTTCGATATTTTGAGAGGGATCAGCCCCCTGTCGATTTCTAGAAACTAAAATTTGACAACTTGACGGTGAATATCAGGATGAGCTCTGATGATGTGTATTTTGACCCCACGTGAACTGGAGTAATGATATCAGCAGTGTGGACACTGACAATTGATGTCGTCAAATGCCTGATTTGAAGAATTCGCAATGTGTCTAGCTGATAAACTTGTATGAAGAGTTTGAGATGCCTGGGGAATTCCTAAATTAACGTGCAATTGTTCACTATCTACCAATGATGAGTCCTGAGGTAGTGGCTCGTGAGCTCTTGCTATGTGTATGTTAATGCCCCTCTTTGTAAGCTTTCTGGGACATATCTTGCATTCAATAAACGTAGGCACAGCACTTGAAGTGCTTGATGCTTCTCGAGAATCGACCATGCTCTGGAGTGTTTGGCTAATCTGTAATAATGCTGTTTTTGAATGATAGATATTAGCGAATCAGATGGTTCTTTCCACTGCTAACACAAAGGTAAACAGCTGATGTAAAGTGTCAGAATAATAATAACGCTTATATATCGTCATATGCTCAACGACAGTGGTACAGAAATCAACCAACGAAGCCGTCATAGAAGGTACCCCACAATGTTATCACGGAGGTTGTACATTGGTAATGTAACAGAGTGAAATCAGATGTACATCATTAAAATAATCTATACTATATCATAAAGGTTCTACCACAGTACTTCCATCCAGTTACTTATATTGTAAGATTTGTTATATAAATTCAATATATCCAATAAAATGTCCAAATGCAGCCCCTAACCTAGATTGTTGGTATCGTATGTAAGCAGATTAGACTGTTTAGCCACAAACAATATGGTCACGAGATGATACAATTCTTACTCATAAGGGCCTAAAGACTGTAAATTGTCTTAAACGGAGATTGTCTTAGTTAATCTTCAAAATAGTCGTGATATAGAATAACATAGCAACCATTCGATGAACGTAAACAAACAACACGTGTACTAACCTGTAAGTATACGACAAAACAACTATAAACGCAGAAAACGACACAAGCCACAATGTAAACTACAAATATTTCAAAATATCATCAAGACCAGAAAATCTATAATAAACATGAATATTAACCGTAATGAAATGTCAAATTGTCAAGATCAGGATGTGTCTCTTGACTACCAAGTCTCGTGGAGAAGTATAAAAGGAAAATGTAATGCAAGTATCAAAATTTAATGAATTGCAATGAAAGAGTGCTATCTCCCTTAGTTCCGGAAGATACGGGACTAGCGGATGGGAGTACTCTATTCTATTCTATTCTAGCGAGGAGTTATACGCACGTCATAGCTCAAGTTAAAAATGAATCTGAGGCAACAGTTAAGAGCTCGCTGCAATATCCTCGTTTGTTCTTTAGTTGCGTCAAGAAGGATTACGTCACAGTAGTCGAGGATAGGAAGAATTAAAGTTTGAACTGCAGTAGTCTTTGTCACATGACTGGTGCTAAGACGGTTTTGTTTCTTTTCAATGGATGAAGCGAAGAAAAAACTTTCTGACATATATTTTTGGTATTTTACGTCCAATTTAGAAGTTTAGTCATACCAGTCGTAGTCATGCCAAGGTTTCTCTTTGTTGTACTGTCATACGTTACACGATTACAGTCATCTACTCATTTTGTTAGATGGATGAAAAACGTTCGATTTTTGCTTTACTTCTGAGTACCTTTTAAAAAATAATATGGAATCAAAGTGTTGAAAAGCCATTGCAACATAAAAAAAATCTCTCTCCGTGTATCAGTGGTAGTGTGTAGGGATCCAGATACCAGAATCTTGAGTTCAAAAATGGAAGATTTAGTAGGTTTTTTGAAGGGCGAAATTAATTCCTTATCATATGATGCCGACATGTAAACGATCTCTGCTAACATTCTTGTTTTGTAACCAACAGAATTAATAAACCTGTTTCACAGACCCGCTTAATTCTGCAGTCTTCTAGAGTGAAGCGGAATGACAAAATTGATACGCATGACTGGTGACGGTATCTGAGACAATACGAATTTGTTTTATTATCATCCCAAAAATTATTTTACCGAGCTCGATAGCTGCAGTCGCTTATGTGCGGCCAGTATCCAGCATTCGGGAGATAGTGGGTTCGAACCCCACTGTCGGCAGCCCTTAAGATTGTTTTCCTATTTTCCCCATTTTCACACCAGGCAAATGCTGGGGCTGTACCTCAATTAAGGCCACTGCAGATTTTTCCCACCCCCAGCCCTTCCCTGTCCCATCGTCTCCATAAGACCTATCTGTGTCGATGCGACGAAAAGCAACTTGCATATGTTGTATATTATTTTCCTCATTCCGTAAGAAACGCAAAAGAATAATGTGCATATGGGGCAAATTTCAAGAAAATTCTTTAAATAATTACAGAAATATTAAATATATTCTGATACGAATTTTTGATTGTGTGTGAAACCCCAAACCCGGACATTGTCTGGCTTTAAAGGATTGTTATCTGCTCTGCGCATACGAGCTGTTCGAATGTGCCAGCTTCTGATGATTCTTCTTGACTGTTCCAGGTTTTGGTGCTCTCCCTTGGGCCGTGATGGGGGAACTGTTTCCTTCAAATGTAAAAGCGAACGCTTCCTCTGTGACGGCGTCCTTTTGCTGGATTCTCGCATTCTTCATCACTAAATTCTTCTCTGACCTGGCGGACGCTATTGGCATGTCTTATACCTTCTGGATGTTTGGGATATTCTGCATCATCGCTGGCCTCTTCGTATTCTTCCTGTTACCAGAGACCAAGGGAAAGAGTTTACTGGAGATCCAGGAGATGTTGAATAAATAAATCTATATGTTAGGATAGGTGACCTTCTGTGTACAGCGTGCTGCACATACATACAACCCTGTTAGTTGGGTGGCCTAAAGTAATAGGGGTTTCGGACAAGTAAATTTTTAGTCAACTTCCCATGAGTCGATCTACTTTGAAGGAGAAAGCCTCAAGTAGTGGTAGAAAGTAAAACGCAAATAAATAGCGCAATATCGTCACTGACCAGTACCATATCATGTAGGAAATATGTACAAAATACCCACTCTCTTGTTCCGCACAAAGTACTATACGCCTCACAACGCTTTTCTTGCATCCTCGGTAGCATTGAGTTGTGACACTCACATGCTGCCCTAATTCTTCCACAAGATCGTCCCTGTCATCACGAATTTCGGGGAGCAGTGAAAGGACATATGCAGATACTTTAAGGCAGAAACAGGTTCCAGGAAGGGCATTTCAGGGTGTGATTGTTTTTATCTGTATGGTTACTAACAACACTAGACAATTTCATGTGGAACTGCCTCAAGTTGAACTTTAAAACCTATGGCGTCGGCGATGAGGAGAAAAGATACTATCCTGAGATTACGCCATGCAGCAAAATGAGCGCTAGCCACCATTCTACTCCTGAGTAAGTACGGTATAATAGATACAGCCATCACCTGTACTATAAGTGAAGGTTGCACAAGTGGATCTACATAAGAGATTGCTTCTCTTCTTATATAATGCTTCTACCATCAGAACCTCTGACTCAATTGTAATGAAAAATCTAAACACGTAGACAACTAACCTCATTTTCAAGACACCGTGGTTAAAATTCTCAAAGAAATATCTCTCACTGTTACCAACTTTATAAGTTTCTCAGTCATTCAGCAAAAGGTACATCTTTGACATAATACCGCACATGATGATAACAATGTACACATTACTATCTAATGAAAAATTCTTGATCTAATATACCAAATTTGCCTTCCCAAAACTATTAATAATGTTACTGGCTTTACGTCCCACTGACTACTTTTACGGTTTTCGGAGACGCCGAGTTGTCGGAATTTAGTCCCACAGGAGTTCGTGCCAGTACGTGCCAGTAAATTTCTCAAAACTGCTTTAATTTGTTATTCAATAATGGACAGTACAATTATTATTATTTGTCAGATTATTGCACTCCAACTTATAGGTCTAAATAAAACATAACTATTTCCATTTTATTGATAATATAAGAATTCTTCAGATAATATTCCTTATTCTACTGAAAATGAAATGTATGGGAAGTGACAATCGGAAAATATTTGTAAAATGGCTATGAAAATTTAAAATCAGCCTTAGCGTAAATCGTTTGCACACAGCGAATAATGATTTTTCACCTCAACTTCAGTCCGTGCCAGTTTAATTTCCATTTAGAACATGAACTTGAACTTCATCGTTGTATACCTGGAAGGTTGTTTTCCCGATCACTTACGTACAGTTGATTCAGTTTTATAGTAATTTTGATTATTACTGTAGTATTAACATTCACTGTCCTGATTATCGAAATTTACCCAGGCACCATGTCAACCCAGATTTCCTAAACTTAATATTGGCGGCAGTGCTCTTTGAGCCCATGACATCTTGCATCTGATGTACGAAAGAGAACCAAATGTTAAAATAATGGGGCTGGTTATGTCGAGACCCAGCCACAAATTCTCCTCTAAAACGCGAATTCGTTATGTGAATACAGAAGCCAGTTGGCACCGTCGTGCTCACATCTCCCTGCCCCCCCCCCCCCGCAATGTGTTGAATCTATTCTGTCCAGCACTAGCAAGTGGCACCTCCACGAGCTTAGTGATCGGTTCTTGAAATTCCGCTTGTAAAAATTGAGCGATATACAACGACATTTTCAAATTATTGCACATGATTTTTGTAATTTCGCCTCACAGTTATTGTAGTGTAACAGCTTAATTCTTGTGGGGATAGAAATTTGCTCGTATCACCAATTAGAACACCTGGAAGGTATGAATAGCCGCTTAACGGCGTAGACGGACAAGTTGCCGGCTTAACTCCTAACCATTCCATTGCTAAGACACTGAGTTATCGCTGCTGTAGAGCGGGTTGTGGGCTCTCCAGGATGAATATTCCTGCTGTATGAACTACCGTACGAATGGAGTTATGGCCCCACCAGATATATTTCACTACTTGTTGCATGTTGTATGCTTGGTATTCAGGCCGAAGGCTGGTTTGATCCTCCACAGTTCCGCCAACAGCTGTCCTAGATAGCCTAGGCATCACTGAAGAGAAGTGCTAGGGAAAAGAGGAGTGAGGTAGTTTCCCTTTGCTTTCCTAAACTTGTTGCATGCAATGACTCTTATTTCACTTAAATTGGTCAGCGCGTGTGTTCACTATTCACTCTTATGGTAGACTAGCTGCCCGAAACCAAGTCCTCAAGAAATGGACCAGTCCTAGTCGTTACCTTGAATATTTTCGAGAAACTTTCCTATTGGAGAAAGCGCAAAGATTTGCTTTACGTATATGTATACGCAACTGGACTGTACTGTGCGCAGTTTACATTATTTATAACATTTTGAAGTCTCTATTTTGGCCCCGCTCGACCTTTCAAACTGGCATCCCGATTAACAAAACGTATTCACATCATAACATTTCCCTCAAAAATAATTTCTAGTACACTTAAATTTAATTCCATTTCAGTGAAAATGCCAAAATTGTATTTAAATATTCAGTTTTAACTTCTAAGGTTTCAGGAATGTCAATTACAACATTGACAAGATAGAACAAGTTGGGATATGTACATGATGTTCTCTGTGTCTCCCCAGTACCAAATATGTGTGTGTATATTACACATCCAGCGATATGTTTTCAGCTTCTTGTTTCGGGAAATCTGAATCGAAATAATTGTTTACATAGTTGTCTACTTATTACTTTGTAATTTGTATTGCTTTACTTTAAGTGAGCAAGATGTATTCCGTCCGTATCGGACGATATTATATAGAACAATAAAAGCAGTGTTGTTATGATGCAACAAACGTAAAATATGATATTTTAGTTCAACCCCCCCCCCCCCCTCCACTCCCCTACACCTTGGAAATTCCCTACAGAGGAAGTTAGAGAGCTTGTCACAGTGAAACATAAACAGAGGACTTACGTAACTGAGAGATTAGTGGAGTGTTGCCATTGTAGGCAATAATAGTCTTAGTACGCCAGCCACTGACGATGGGTAATTCATTTCCCCACTTTATTTTATTCTTAATAATTTACTTTTTTCGCTTTAATGTTAGATGTTGTTAGTATGTTCCCAGAGAGTTCTAGTTCATGTGCATTTTTTTACAATTCAAGTCGGCGGGTGCAGAGTGGGTCTCGGCCCACAAATGGTTACGGCTGGTTCGACAGCTCCGTTCTCGGACCGACCAACCAAGCAGAAGAGGTGTGATGTTTTGACATCACTGCACGTTTTCAATTATTGAACTATATAATTAATTGATAAGATGTATATATTTAATCACTGATAGGTCACGTTTAAATTAATATATATATATATAGGGTTATTATCATCCATTTCAATCATCATTTCATTTCTTTGTATCGCGGCTATAACGTATTCTGAACGAACAAATTATTGGGTAAAGTATTTCAACATCATTCATATTTATAACTTGCAGTAAATTTTCCAATAGCCGTTGTGAGGTGACCAGAGTCAGCAGGCTAATTTCAGCCCATTTCCTGGAAAAGTACGTCATCTAGGTTACGAGAGACCTCACCCTCTCTACCTCATGAAGAGACAGTTGATACATTATAAACGCCTACTTTTCGAACTTCGCTACCTGACGCTTTATTAAGCGGGAAAGTTCAGCCTATGTGAATGAACGTAATGAAGCAACGTGATCGATTCACAGCAATACATAGGAGAAGGGATGAGACCTCGAATCTTACTGGACCATGTGATATGGCTGATGGAAGGAGACTTGTGAACCGATATACTTTGAAGACAAGAGCTGGGGAGGGCATTCTTATTCTTACTCGTAAGCAGATTGTTACTCGTCTTCGGACATTCTGATTCTCACTCTTTGTAGACACTCTTACTACGATTCTACGTCTGCACATCGGAGAAGACTTTTAGTTCACTTCGCATTTGAGAAGTACTAGTATAGGGGAGGAGAGCTTTTATTATGAATTTAGCTACGCTACTGTTCCGTAATACGGAAGAATACAGGTGTATTCTCTCCATGAACATAACCCATGGTGGTTTTGCACTTAAAAGTAGGACTCATTACGACTTTATGTAAGAAGTAAAGTAGGAAGTGTTAAAGGCAGGAAAAGCATAAGTAGGAGTGGAATCCAACAACAGATGAGGCAGCCGGTACGAGAGATCCACCCATCATCAGCTTCTAGACAACAGAGTCTACATATGGTGAGCTTATGGCATAAGTTACTGCAAGTCTTCGTGCAACAGTTTATTTTCTTAGAGTTATTTTCATTCAATTTTTATTTTGCTTCCGTAAGTTCAGATTTTGTTAATACGCCCTTACGTCACGTTTTTCATCCTAATAAATAGTTGTTTTAATTTGTATGTTCTGAAATTATTATTAATGATCCTTAAATTCCAAGTTAGTGTACTTAATTATTTGTGTCCCGTCACCCTACCCCTGGGATTTTTTTGAGTCTCATTACGTATTATTATTATTAATTATCAACTTTCGTTTTAAAGCCATAAGCTTGAAGGCTGGCGCCCACGGGATATTGTTTATGGAGAAACAATGAGATATCATTTATTTATTTTAATATTAAAGTGACCCGCCACGTTATAATTTTGTCAAACATCTGTGGGCTGAGTGGATACGTCACAGAGGGTTCGCCTCGGCTCTACCGTGGCTCTATACCTCTGTATTCGGGAGACGGAGAGGGGTTGGTCCCCACAGTCGGGTATCTTCAAACTGAAGACATTGACGCTGACCATTCAGTCAATGAGACGGATAATAATTATAATAATAATTTATATATTAAAACGTTGATCACATTTATATTTACAGCCGAGATAAGTTCAGAAAGTTAATCAAGACATCTGACTCTCTCCAATCACTAACAGCGTCCAGGAGTAGGAGTGAAATGGACTCGAGAAAGAAAAGACATCCATAGCGCTAGATTGAAGGAATACTGGGCTAAGAGGGAGAAAAAAGTCATCAGAGTTAAGAACCACGTGGTCCATCGTAGGCCTAAACGAAAAAGAATAATAATAATAATAAGAAGAAGAAAACGTTTACTAAAAACAGCTTTGTCCAATCCGTTCTACTGGACCGATTTGCTTCATTATCTTTTTACTCTCTCCGGAATTACCTGCTGATGAATCATGAGACATTGATAGTTCTCTAAGCTCAGTGAACTTTGAATAATCCTAAAATCAAATCACTAATTAACCACTCCAACAATTACAGCCGAAGGCTTATCCTATCCCGCAGTACATTCTGTACTTAGCGGGTTGCTAAGCGGGTAACACTTTCATGAATATTCAGATAAGTGATTTTCATCTTTACTAATGTGTTTGCATGCATGTTTGCATGTTTGATTACTACCTCCCAAGCCAGAGAGTATACACTTCCTCTGACCATGGAAGAATACTATTCACTGCTAGATACTCTTTGATTCTCTGAGCTTCCCCAGCTTCTAAATATACTAAGCAGATGGCAGAACGTTCCTAATAATTCACCTGCTGCTAAGAGAAAACGTCGACGTACGTAGAGATAGGAATGTATTAAATCGACTAGCCTTCTACATAAACATTAACAAAACTGAGGGATGAACTCTTGAAAAAGTGGGTGTCCACTTACCCGAACCAGTATTCAGTCACGACCAATTGTATGTTGCACTATCTCGGTAAGATCGTTTTAAAATGTTAAGATCCAGATACGCCCGAATAGTAAATGCACATTTAATATTGTATGGAAAGAAGTGTTATAAGCTACATAACGAATGAATCAATTATTATATAACCGGTATTAAATGTTCATAAATGTAGTGAAAAGTGGAGGCAAAACAATACCCCCCTGTTGGTGGGGGTGGTAGATTAAAACCCACGGTATCCCCTGCCTGTCATAAGAGGCGACTAAAAGGGGTCTCAGGGGCTCTGAACTTCTGAGCGTGGCTTGGCGACCACGGGGCTCTCAGCTCAGTCCTGGCATTGCTTCCACTTACTTATGCGAGGCTCCTCACTTTCATCTATCCTATCCGACCTCCGTTGGTCAACTCTTGTTCTTTTCAGACCCCGACGGTATTACGTATGGAGGCCTAGGGATTCTTTCATTTTCATGCCCTTCGTGACCCTTGTCTTCCTTTTGGCGATACCTGCATTTTTCGAAGTGTCAGACCCCTTCCATTTTTCTCTCTGATTAGTGTTATATAGAGGATGGTTGTCTAGTTGTACTTCCTCTTAAAACAATAATCACCACCACTATCACCACCGCAAAACAACATGACCCGCGACAGGCATATCACGACGAGTTACCTAACCTATTTATAAGGAATGCTGCAGAGCAGCATGGGTCTACTACTACTACTACTACTAATAATAATAATAATAATAATAATAATAATAATATAATCATAATAATAATAATTTAAAAGTGGTAGGCTTACAGCCCAAGCATTATTTAGTGCAATTGTCAGGGGAGATGCTTTACCCCGCATCATACAGTAGCTTAAGGGAACCGGGAACTGTTCCAAGCAGAGAGATGCGCATTTTGGTATTTCATCTATTTAAACACTAAGTTGCCAATAGATATTGTTCATATTTTCAATAGTTTATCAAAGTCTATTTTGGTATAACTCCACATTAGGCTCACCAGGATAAATAACTTAGTAATCATGGCTGACGGTGGGCGAATGGACTCCCGCCATTGATTGAAGATTTCGCTAATGAAATGTCGTTCCCAGAATTCAAGACACCGAGAAGTTATGACCAACTTACGTGGTATAAAAATATCTAAGAGAATGAGGCAATGTGAAAGAATAAAAATATGATATAAATAAGAATAATAATATCTCGTTGTCTTGAATTATGGGAGTGACGTTTCATAGGGCAAATCTTCACGCAATGGCACAGTCCATTCGTGCCACCGCCAACCATGATTATACATACACACCAAAGAGAAATAAGAACATGTTGAAACAGGCGTAAGGATAAATTTATTACGATTCTGAACACTATATTAATTTCGTGTGGCTATTTCTAGCCGAGTGCAGCCGTTGTAAGGCAGACCCTCCGATGAGGGTGGGCGGCATCTGCCGCGTGTAGGTAACTGCGTGTTATTGTGGTGGAGGATAGTGTTATGTGTGGTGTGTGAGTTGCAGGAATGTTAGGGACAGCACAAACACCCAGCCCCCGGCACTTTGGAATTAACCAATAAAGGTTAAAATTCCCGACCCGGCATGGAATCGAATCCGGGACCCTCTGAACCTAAGGCCAGTACGCTGACCATTCAGCCAAGGAGTCGGACATTCTGAACACTGGAAAGCACAGATTGCGTCACTTATGCTTTAATATGAACAGAAAATAGAGGCCTAAAGCCGCGCGACTTATGATTGAATATTAATAAGAAATAGAGGTTAGAAGCCGCCTCGCGGCTTCTAATGTTTGCTTGTTCACAGAACAATGATTTTGTCACTAGCCGGACCTAACCCATCCAGACCAATCGCTTTGTCACTAGCCGTGCTGTAATTACGGATCTGAACACTGTAAAGCATAGATTGCGCAATACTGGCACTCATGATTCAATATCAGTGAGAAACACAAATGATGACATGTTTAAATGGTTCAGAGGTAGCGGTACACAGTGGTCCATGGAAAAGAAATGCTGAAAAATTATTTCATACACACACATAAAGAAGGATATAGAAAAAAAAAGGAACATTTATATCGACATTAATGGAGATTAGCAGTTTCCAGAAAGAGATTGTTGACTCTGCTAGGTATAACTTGCGCAAACATCGACATCCATTTTCAACAGTAACTTGTTGATTACCATAGCAACGAAAAGAATAATTAAAAATCGCGTGCAATCAGTGCCCAAGTTGGTACCTGGTGCTACGTGGTATTAGAAACTAAGTTTCGTTGTTGGTACGTCATACTAGAAACTAATTAAAGTTGGTACCACGAACTAGTTTAACTGATTTACATCCCCAAAAACAAATGAACATTAAACAGCTGTTCTGCGCTGGTGAGCCTTAACGGGAGTTGTACACCTGTTTTTTTATTATACATACTTTCATTACTGTAAATCAAAAATTTCTAAGTAAACGAGTCATAAACTTACTGAAAATTCATAAAATCTTTGACATTTTTGGTTCAATTTCTGAGAGCGTTTTTAAAATTTTGGAGCCTATATTTTTACATGATATTCTACCAGTGTTAGTTGACCTTGGTAAGTAAATTCAAATTCCTAACTGAAATTAATTTCAGTGAAGAAAATAATTACTTTACACAAAAAATTGCCATATTCCTAAAAAATAAATAAATTAATATCATAAAATCTATTAAACCTATGTACATAATTTTACTTCTCAGCATTCATTGTTATATTTAAAATGTATGGTCCAAATTACATCTTTCTATGCCTAACAGTTCCTGAAAAATTTACCTATGTTTACAAAAATGTACAGTAGTATTGAGAAAAGTGATTAAAACATAAAACTTTGTGTCACAACTTACTTCAGTGCATCCCTGAAGAACAGTCATCATTATCTTCTTCATCTGATTCATCTACCTTCTTCTTCTTCTTTCAATCCTGACTTCCTTTGATGAGGACTCAGCAGCTCTTTCAGCATATTTTACTCCACCTTGATCGGTTCGACACTGAGGTGTTATGACCTGGTTCTATACCCATTGCCTTCAAAACTTTAATTCTCCCCATTGCACCCTCATTGAAAGTGATAACAGAATCACATATACCAATAACTATTGCACTATATTCTATGAAAACATTTGTTGGTAGGCGTTCCCACACATAATTATTAAAAATGTTGTGTCTGTCCACAAAGACATTTTTTCAACAGTTTCTCTTTATTGAAATCTTAAAAACAGGTCTTATGGCTTCTATCATAGCACTAGGAAGTGAGTGTCTATTCTGATAACTAGTGCCACCTGCTAAAGTATGACTCCTCACCTTTTGGGCACAAAAGATGTTGTAGCTATGAGTCAGTAGATGTAAAAATATAGCCCACACAGCTGACCTCATATCCTTCAAATTGTGAGTATTTCTCCTGATAGCTAACCCATAGTAAGTCTGAATCAGGTTTATTTCCGAATCAGTTAATCTACAAGCACAACCTATTTGTTTTTTATCATGCAACACTTCACTGACTAACTTATATCCTTCGTAATCCCCATCTCCTAGGTAATTCACATACCGCACTCCTCCCTCATCAACTGATCAAAGGAAGAATTATTTAGCACCTGCTGCTTCCATGCCCCCACTGGAGCCCTCATAGTTCTTTACACATTTATGGTCCTTTATGTTTTAACCTGCAGTATTTTGTGAGAATTTCAAAGTCCAATGACGTACCAGTGTCAGTAGATGTGACAGCAACTACTGCATGAAAGGAGGTTTGGCGTCTCTGCTGCCATGTCCCATCTAATCCCGCAGTAATGTCACTGTCACAATTTTTTTCTTGGATGGATTCTTTTGCAGAAGTTCTCATTCTTTCATTACTCACTTCATGAATATGTTTCTTTAAAATCCCATAGTAATTACTAAATTTCTTAGGTGGAGGGAGTAAGTCTAACATTGCACAAAGGATCTCTGCAGTTTTCTGCCCTTTCCCTCTGCAACGCATATTAAAATATTATATGCAGTTTTTCCTGAAGTATTAGTTGACTTATTTATGTTACAATTCTGACAACTAATGACAAGTTTAGAATAAAGTCCTTTCCTAACACTAGTATCTTCAGTAATAAACAAAGAGTCTTCACATTTACAGTATTTACAACAATTCTGTTAATAACTGTACATAACAATAATATTACCCTTACCAGTACTATTTACCGAATCACTGTCAACAACTTCTTCACCCAAATACGTCACTTTCCTACTTGAACATCTCGGAATATTTAGGCCTACATTATCACTTTTTACTACTTTGTTCTTGTAGGTTAGAATGAACACGAGGTCGTGACTGTTTACTTTAGTGTATTTATTTCCTTAGCATTTACGTTTTTTGTACACACTACCGACTCTAGGCATTATCACTATTTTATAACACCACTTATAGCGTGAAGATGAAACCAACGTGCAAGAAAAAAGAACTTTTATAACTTCCAATGGAACAACTTGTTTACCCATACAAACACACAACACAAAACAAAAGAAGACGTGGCATACCCACACTACAGCAGACTAGCCAAAACAAATTCAACAAATTTTACTCGAAAAATTTATTACCGCAGGGAAGGAGAAATTTAGATCAGAGTGCAAAGGGGCGTAGCATGACTCAACTTACAGAGACGCGCAGTCCTTTTAAATATTTTTTAAGAACAAAATATGCACGAAACAATATCAAAATCCACACCATTTTGTTCAGAAAACTTAGGAGAATTTAATAGAATAAAAACGGAAAATGCACTTTTGATCCTTTCACACTTCCCAGTTGCCCACGGGTCCACTAGAAATAATAATAATAATAATAATAATAATAATAATAATAATAATAATAATAATGAAAAAACCTACAACCTGTTTTCCAGTAATTGACCGGGTCAGGTATGAAATGAATGAAACACATATAGGCTGTTATTACAATGGGGTCGCCACTCCCAAGGTGATTTAGTAATGAGTGATAAATGCTATGAAATGATAATGGAGAGTGTTGCTGGAATGAAAGATGACAGGTAAAACCTGTCCCGCCTCCGCTTTGTCCAGCACAAACCTCACATGGAGTGACCGGGATTTGAACCACGCTATCCAGCGATGAGAGGCCGACGCGCCGCCGTCTGAGCCACGGAGGCTCTAATAATAATAATAATAGTAATAATAATAATAATAAATTGAAAAGTGGTAGGCTTACAGCAGATGCTTAACGTCGCGTTAGGAAGTTGTCGACTGTGGGAAATGACAAATGACTTACAGAGCGACAGAAGATTGGGGGAAAATAGTAGGCTAAAAGATGGCATAATTTGTAACTAATGTACACATATTTGACTTTCCATTCTTCACACCGGGCGAGTTGGCCGTGCGCGTAGAGGCGCGCGGCTGTGAGCTTGCATCCGGGAGATAGTAGGTTCGAATCCCACTATCGGCAGCCCTGAAGATGGTTTTCCGTGGTTTCCCATTTTCACACCAGCAAATGCTGGGGCTGTACCTTAATTAAGGCCACGGCCGCTTCCTTCCAACTCCTAGGCCTTTCCTATCCCATCGTCGCCATAAGACCTATCTGTGTCGGTGCGACGTAAAGCCCCTAGCAAAAAAAAAGCCATTCTTCACACGATCGATTATGATCAATTTATCGTTCACAGAGTATGCCTTTATACTTTCTGACATCACGACACCTGCACCGAACTAAAAATTTAACTAGGAGATTGACAAAAGCTAAAAACCAACACGGTGTCTTGTTTTTTTTTAAGCGCGAGTGCAGACAAACACGTTTATATTATTGAAAGGAATGGGAGGTCATATTAATTTTCCCCTACGTACACAAAGACTTGGCCAATTGAGATCAAGTCCCGTTATTTCTGTGAACAGACAGGCAGGCAGTTTCTAACACCCTATTAAGTCATCCCTTGAAGTTCTGTTTAATGCGGAGTCGTTAAAAGAGTCGTTAACGCAGAAGTCCCCTATGCAGATCGTTACTACATTGAAGATAATAATTTTATTCGTGATTTCTTTTACGGAGACATACGTTGTACGTCCTTCAATCCGAATCCGAAGGCCGCAACGCTGACCACTCAGCCATGGATTCGGAAAACTACATTTTTATTGGCTTAATGTTTCCCCGACACAGACAGTTATTATGGCAGCGATGGGGCGGGAAAGGGGTAGGAGTTAAAAGGAATCTGCCCTAGATTTTGCCTCGTGTGAAAATGGGAAACCATGGAAAGCCATCTTCAGGGCTGGCGACAGTGGAGTTCGAACTGACTATCTCCCGAATGCAAACTCACAGCTGCGCGCACGGCCTAGTTGCTCGGTCGGGTAACTACTAATCAACAGCTATGAATAAATTCCTAACTAGTATTACTACGTAGGGAGATCTAAATTGTAGCAATGTGTCCTGGAAATTGTCCCAACATGAAGTGCAGAATTATTAATAATGTTATTTGTTTTACGTTCCACTAACTACATTTTTACGGTTTTCGGAGACGCCGAGGTGCCGGAATTCTGTCCCACAGGAGTTCTGTTACCTGCCAGTAAATCTGCCGGCACGAGACTGACGTATTTGAGCATCTTCAAATACCACCGGACTGAGCCAGTATGGAACCTGCCAAGTTGGGGTCAGAAGGCCAGCGCCTTAATTGATTGAGCCACTCAGCCCGGTTATAAAGTTATTAATGAAAACCAAAATTGAGACGTACAGTCGAAGCCCCTATTAAACGCAGTCCGATTCACCATCAGCCACCACAGAAACATGCAATAGTGAGTATTTTCCTCCACGTAAACCGCTGTGGATCGGAACGGTAGAATAACATCCACTGTATTCCCTGCCTGTTGTTGGCGGAGACTAAAACAGGGACTGAGGCTCTCAAATCTGGATAGTGGATTGGCCACAATTCCCCTGCGTGAGTCTGGCATTGCACATATTTTTCATTTCGCATTTTACTTGTTTTTCATTATGATGTTTCTCTTTCTTTTTACTTTTATGTTCCGGATTTTTGAAAATTTTATTTGTTGAGCTTTGCGTTGTTTCTTCATTATATATGTTCTCCAAATCTGTTATTTAAATGAGTTATATTTGATTTTATAATAAAATATTTCTGCTGTATGTGTATTTTCCTGTAATTTGCATGGTTCAGTGTAAGAGAGGGCCACGAGCCCTAACTTCGCCACTGCTTAAGTCAAAAATAAATAAATAAATAAATAAATAAATAAATAAATAAATAAATAAATAAATAAATAAATAAATAAATAAATAAATAAATAAATAACCAACTCGCTCGGTTAATTAATTTCGTATGGCTATTTCTAGCCGAGTGCAGCCCTTGTAAGGCAGACCCTCCGATGAGGGTGGGCGGCATCTGCCATGTGTACGTAACTGCGTGTTATTGTAGTGGAGTATAGTGTTATGCGTGCTGTGTGAGTTGCAGGGATGTTGGGGACAGCACAAAAACACCCAGCCCCCGGGCCATTGGAATTAACCAATGAGGGTTAAAATCCCCGTCCCGGCCGGGAATCGAACCCGGGACCCTCTGAAACGAAGGCCAGTACGCCGACCATTTAGCCAACGAGTCGGACAACTCGCTCGGTGCTTGAAAGGCATCCGACCACAAATCAATGTTAAGTCCACATGCGCGACACAGTTCACACACACACACACACACACACACACACACACACACACACACACACACACACACACACACACACGCGCGCGACTCCACCAAATCGGTGGACGTTTATTGTTCTTCCTTTTAATATTATTGATCTATCTGCCATATGGGTTTTTGTGGCGGAAGTGTCAGAGAACATGTTCAGCTCGCCTGGAGCAGGTCTTTCTATTTGACGCTCGTAGGAGACCTGCGCGTCTGGGGCAGATGAATCGCCGTCACTCCAGATGAACACTGCGGAGAGGTTTGGAAGTGAATCCATGCTTTCGACACACAATCTAATGATTAGAAATTGTGTAGCACAACCCCTCTTACCCTGCGGGCCAACATTCTGGTTGAGAATATCATTATTATTAGTAGTATAATTTTGTGTGGCTATTGCCAGCCCGGTGCAGTTCGTGTAAGACAGACTCTCCGATAAAAGTGGGCGTTAAATATCGCGTATAGGAAACTGCGTGTTATTGTGGTGCTGTGTGTCGGACTGACTAGCTCGGACGGTAGAGCGCTGATCTTCTGAGCCCAACTCAGCAGGTTCGAAACTGGCTCAGTCCGGTGGTATCTGAAGGTGCTCAAACACGTTATCCTCGTGGCGGCAGTTTTAATGGCACATTAAATAACTCCTGCGGAACAAAATTCCGGCACCTCAGCGTCTCAAAAAACCGTAAAAGTAGTTAGTGCTACGTAATAACAGCATTATTATTCTTGCGTGTGGTGTATGAGCTGCAGGGACAGTACAAGGTCCTAGTCCTCACCCAATATGAGATTCAAATACTCGTACCGGCCGGGAATCGAACCCCGAAACCTAACCGAAGATCACAACGCTGACCAAGAAGAGAGATAGTAGAGTAGTAGTAACATGTTCTGTAATCCTAAATAATAATGTACAGCGATTATAACTCTATCACTGTTACTAGAGCATGTCCAATGACAAGTGAGTCGATCATTGCACAGGATAGATGTTCTTTGACCTTCATCACGGAACGATTTGTACTTTGACTGGGAATTTACTGATACAGTTCAGAATCAAGACCTCAAAACACGAGGAGGTGAACTTTAAGGACAGTACTTTTCCTCAAAGAAAAAAAAAAGTGAGGAGGTCAAGTTAGCGTGTTCCACCCTGACTCAGTCTGGAGGTATTTGAAAGTACTGAAGTACGCCAGCCTAAATGCGGCAGATTTCTTTCTTAATCCGTTTACCCTTCCAGGGTTGGATTTTCCGTGGGACTCAGCGAGGGATCCCGGCTCTACCGCCTCAAGGGCAGTGTCCTGGAGCGTGAGACCATGCCGGGGTATAAAACTGGGAAGGAGGACCAGTACCTCATCCAGGTGGCCTCACCAGCTATGCTGAACAGGGGTCTTGTGTGGGGATGAGAAGATTGGAAGGGATAGACAAGGAAGAGGCAAGAAAGCGGCCGTGGCCTTAAGTTAGGTACCACCCCGACATTTGCCTGGAGGAGAAATAGGGAAACCACGGGAAACCACTTCGAGGATGACGGAGGTGGGAATCGAACCCCCTCTACTCAGTTGACCCCCAGAGGCTGAGTGGACCCCGCTTCAGTCCTCGTACCACGTTTCAAATTTCGTGGCAAAGCGGGGAATCCAACCCGGTCCTCCGGGGGTGGCAGCTAATGACACTAATCACTACATCAAAGAGGCGAACTGATGGTAGATTTACGGCACGTTAAAGAAATTCTGACCGAGCTCGATAGCTGCAGTCGTTTAAGTGAGGCCAGTATCCAGTATTCGGGAGATAGTGGGTTCGAACCCCACTGTCAACAGCCCTGAAGATGGTTTTCCGTGGTTTCCCATTTTCACACCAAGCAAATGTTGGGGCTGTACCTCAATTATATCCACGGACGCTTCCCTCCCACTCCTAGGCCATTTCTGTCCCATCGTCGCTATAAGACCTATCTGTGTCGGTGCGACGTAAAACCAATAGCAAAAAAAAAAAAAAAAGAAATTCTGCGGAGCAAAATTCCGGCACCTTGACGTCTCCTAAAATGGTAAAATTAGATACTGGAACGCAAAACCAGTAACTTTATGTATAACATTACAGCTGGCGTTGATCGGAATGAAAGTAAGTTAACTCTTTACAGGGCAGAAAGGTGACTCTATGTTGATAGATGATGAACAAAAATTATTCACATTTATTCTCCCGCATATCGCAATGTTAAAATTTATTTTCGTGTGGTTATTTCTAGCTGAGTGCAACCCTTGTAATACAGACCCTCCGATGAGGGTGGGCGGCATCTGCCATATGTAGGTAACTGCGTGTTATTGTGGTGGAAAATAGTGTTATGTGTAGTGTGTGAGTTGCAGGGATGTTGGAGACCAATTAAGCTTAAAATCACCAACCCGGCCAGGAATCGAAACCAGGACCCTCTGAACCGAAGGCCAGTACGCTGACCATTCAGCCAACGAGTCGGACAGTGGTAAAATGATATCCGTGAACAATAGTTATCCCCATTTCTTCCATGTCATTCCTGATCCCTCCAATCCACTAATTACCATCCATACCCCTGTAAACATGTTTAACCAAGCAGGTGGCTAAGCGGTTTGGTTCAAGTAGCCATCAACTTACATTCGGGAGGTAGTGGGTTCGAACCCCACTGTCGGCAGCCCTGAAGATCGTTTTCCGTCGTTTCCCATTTTCACACCAGGTATACTTTCATTAAGGCCACGGTCGCTTCCTTCCCACCTCTAGCCCTTTCCTATACCTTTGTCGCCATAAATTCTCCCTGTGGATCAGTGGTAGTGTGTCGGCCTCCGGATCCCAAGATAAGGGGTTCAAACCCGGCAGTGGTAGTCGGATTTTGAAGGGTGGAAGAAAGTCTATTCGAGATTCCACGTCGTACGATGTCGGCATGTAAAAGATCTCTGGTGACACATTTGGTGTTCCCCCGACAAAGTTCATTATAACTTAGTTACAGACGCTCAAGAGAAATTCGATTGGTCTGCCATATAGTAGAAATATATTTATTATTTAAAGTTAATTACAAGTAGGATCAGAGGTCCCTTTGGCTGTACCGAACTGCCGCTTCAGCTTAAATGTATCATTTGACACACAAAACCTAATAAAAATAATACATAAAAGAGCGTAAGATACATTTTTCTACTGAAGATTAAAAACTAAACATCTAGGAGATTACAATATTACTTTTACCATTTCAGATACATAGACTAATGACTATACTAACAAGGAAGAGAAGATATAAGAGAAACCTAAGATACATTTTAATGCCGAGGATGAATTATGAATGAAACAGAACATCTAAAAGATATCTAGGAGATTATGATATTTCATACTATATAATTTTGGTGAAAATTCACTTACATGTCTTAATAAGTGGAAAGGTAGCGGTAGCTATTTAAGACATTTTTTTTCAGAGCTTCGACACTACTCTGCTGTATTTCACAGAGTTTAAGGACATTTTAGCTATAATGCAGAGGCAGTGACAATAAACGACTTACTGCATTTTACAGTACAATGCTGTGGAATCTAGCTGTAAACTTGTTGTCCCGATCATGCACTTGGCTCATCTGAACAAAGGACTTGGACAAATATGAGGGAGCATTAGATTTCAAAATTTTCATCAGTAAGCAAGCAGCTGAGTATGGTCGTATAACCCTGAGTTTCAACCACTCTGTGGCTTTGTAGTAAGATGTCACATGGCAGGCTTTACAAATAATGAAGACGAAACGCACACAGGCATTCTGAACTCCCTGGAGTTTGGCATTATTTTTCTCTGAGATATCGCTGTAAATTACAGCGCTGTAATCTAAAATATGAAATACCATAGTTTGGATCAACATCTTTCTCACCGAAAAAGGAAGGTATGGCAAGTTTCGTCGAAAGTGGTGCAACATACGAGACACTTTCTTGACCAAATCATGTTTGTGGGTTACTGTAGTCACGTCCTAGTTCGTAAACCATGGGCAACGGCTGAGTGGCCTAGTAAGTGGTCCTGAGAGAGTCGGGATACCAGTTGCTATGGAATGGGAGTGGGCATCTCGGACATATTCTGAGTCGTGGCCCTCCTTGTGCTCAGGCGGCTAGGACTACACAATTCACCGGTGGTCCATAACCCGTTAGAGGAGAGATCCTCACTTGGACTATGTGCAAGTAGGGCAGCATCCTGCTTCATGAATTTACCGAGCTCAGAACACTTTAAGCAAGCCTCGGACCTATGGGAGTAATGGAGTCCCACTCCCATTTGACAGGCGAGGGACTCCTTGGAAACAACTTGGCGAACGAAATGGAATTAGATGGGGAGCTATCAATATTAATGGGGTTTATGGAAGAAAGAAGGTAGAACTTGCTGAGTCAGCAAAGAGGATGCATCTGGATGTGCTAGGAGTAAGTGATATCCGGGTAAGGGGAGATAAGGAGGAAGAGATAGGGGATTATAAAGTGTACTTGACGGGTGTTAGAAAGGGAAGGGCAGAGTCTGGGGTAGGGCTCTTTATCAGGAATACCATTGCACGCAACATAGTTTCTGTTAGGCACGTAAGTGAGCGAATGATGTGGGTAGATTTGTCAGTGGGAGGAATTAGGACAAGAATTGTGTCCGTGTATTCACCATGTGAGGGTGCAGATGAGAATGAAGTTGACAAGTTTCATGAAGCATTGAGTGACATCGTGGTCAGGGTCAACAGCAAGGATAGAATAGTGCTAATGGGCGATTTCAATGCGAGAGTTGGGAATAGAACTGAAGGATACGAAAGGGTGATTGGTAAATGTGGGGAAGATATGGAAGCTAATGGGAATGGGAAGCGTTTGCTGGACTTCTGTGCTAGTATGGGTTTAGCTGTTACGAATACATTCTTCAAGCATAAGGCTATTCACCGCTACACATGGGAGGCTAGGGGTACCAGATCCATAATAGACTATATCTTAACAGACTTTGAATTCAGGAAATCTTTTAGGAATGTACGAGTTTTTCGGGGATTTTTCGATGATACAGACCATTATCTGATCTGTAGTGAACTAAGTATCTCTAGGCCTAGGGTAGAGAAAGTGAAATCTGTCTGCAAACGAATAAGGGTAGAAAATCTCCAGGACGAGGAAATTAGACAGAAGTACATGGATATGATTAGTGAGAAGTTTCGAACAGTAGACAGTAAGCAGGTTCAGGATATAGAAAGTGAATGGGTGGCATACAGGGATGCTGTAGTAGAAACAGCAAGGGAATGCCTAGGAACAACTGTGTGTAAAGATGGGAAAAGGCGAACATCTTGGTGGAATGATGAAGTGAGAGCAGCCTGTAAACGTAAAAAGAAGGCTTATCAGAAGTGGCTCCAAACAAGGGCTGAGGCAGACAGGGATTTGTACGTAGATGAAAGAAACAGAGCGAAACAAATAGTTGTTGAATCCAAAAAGAAGTCATGGGAAGATTTTGGTAATAACCTGGAAAGGCTAGGTCGAGCAGCAGGGAAACCTTTCTGGACAGTAATAAAGAATATTAGGAAGGGAGGGAAAAAGGAAATGAACAGTGTTTTGAGTAATTCAGGTGAACTCATACTAGATCCCAGGGAATCACTGGAGAGGTGGAGGGAATATTTTGAACATCTTCTCAATGTAAAAGGAAATCATCATGGTGGTGTTGCAAACAGTCAAGCTCATGGGGAGCAGGAAAATGATGTTGGTGAAATTATGCTTGAGGAAGTGGAAAGGATAGTAAATAAACTCCATTGCCATAAGGCAGCAGGAATAGATGAAATTAGACCTGAAATGGTGAAGTATAGTGGGAAGGCAGGGATGAAATGGCTTCATAGAGTAGTAAAATTAGCGTGGAGTGTTGGTAAGGTACCTTCAGATTGGACAAAAGCAGTAATTGCACCTATCTATAAGCAAGGGAACAGGAAGGATTGCAACAACTATCGAGGTATCTCATTGATTAGTATACCAGGCAAAGTATTCACTGGCATCTTGGAAGGGAGGGTGCGATCAGTCGTCGAGAGGAAGTTGGATGAAAACCAGTGTGGTTTCAGACCACAGAGAGGCTGTCAGGATCAGATTTTCAGTATGCCCTAGGTAATTGAAAAATGCTACGAGAGGAATAGGCAGTTGTGTTTATGTTTCGCAGATCTAGAGAAAGCATATGACAGGGTACCAAGGGAAAAGATGTTCGCTATACTGGGGGACTATGGAATTAAAGGTAGATTATTAAAATCAATCAAAGGCATTTATGTTGACAATTGGGCTTCAGTGAGAATTGATGGTAGAATGAGTTCTTGGTTCAGGGTACTTACAGGAGTTAGACAAGGCTGTAATCTTTCACCTTTGCTGTTTGTAGTTTACATGGATCATATGCTGAAAGGTATAAAATGGCAGGGAGGGATTCAGTTAGGTGGAAATGTAGTAAGCAGTCTGACCTATGCTGACGACTTGGTCTTAATGGCAGACTGTGCGGAAATCCTGCAGTCTAACATCTTGGAACTTGAAAATAGGTGCAATGAGTATGGTATGAAAATTAGCCTCTCGAAGACTAAATTGATGTTAGTAGGTAAGAAATTCAACAGAATTGAATGTCAGATTGGTGATACAAATCTAGAACAGGTCGATAATTTCAAGTATTTAGGTTGTGTGTTCTCCCAGGATGGTAATATAGTAAGTGAGATTGAATCAAGGTGTAGTAAAGCTAATGCAGTGAGCTCGCAGTTGCGATCAACAGTATTCTGTAAGAAGGAAGTCAGCTCCCAGACGAAACTATCTTTACATCGGTCTGTTTTCAGACCAACTTTGCTTTATGGGAGCGAAAGCTGGGTGGACTCAGGATATCTTATTCATAAGTTAGAAGTAACAGACATGAAAGTAGCAAGAATTATTGCTGGTACAAGCAGGTGGGGACAATGGCAGGAGGGAACTCGGAATGAGGAGATAAAGGCTAATTTAGGAATGAACTCGATGGATGAAGCTGTACGCATAAACCGGCTTCGGTGTTGGGGTCATGTGAGGCGAATGGAGGAGGATATTTATTTATTTCATACCACCAATAGAGATGTTTCTCCAATTACAGGTGGCTTAGTCATTATGCATTAATTATTAAAAATAAAAATTGTTAGAAAGAACTTAATATCTAAAAATAAAAATATACAACATTATTAACAAGTAAAGTAGCAAACGGAATTTACAGCACATTAATACTTTTTCAAGTTTAAACATACTTACTGTAATATCTAAAAATTAATTTAAAAAGTAGACTTTTTCAGGTTCGAAGTGGACTTATGACCAAAAATACTTAATATCTAAAAATGAATTAAAAATTAGAAAAACAGAAACATAAAATAAATTAGGAATTAATATCTACAAAAGAAATAACTCCAATCTTAGGCTGACACCAGTTAAAGAAACTGACATACAAAAAGAAAATCATAGAAAGTAACGCATGAAATATATGTTTGGTGAGAGATGAGTTGTAGCAATAGGTATGAACAGCACATTAAATCTTAAGTGCAAATAGACATTAGTAATGATAATTTGTTTGCAGTTTTCCCTACATTTTCTTCATCTATATTAAATTATATGAATTTAAATAAAATAAAACACAAAAATGAAACACAAATTAACCAAGAAATAAGTATAAATATAGTACATATATACACCTATAGGGTAAACCTTCAGAAATAGTGAACTGAACTCAAAGTGCCCAGCATAGTGTGACCATTACTTCAACTGTGTGCCTTCTTCAATAATTTTACATAATAATTGTATCTAACAGCAAAGTCTAGATCAAGATCAGGAAATTTTTGAACTGTGACGTTATAAGTAGCGCACATTCTGAACAGTGGTGAGCTTCTATAAAATACTGTTTTAGAAATCGGAAGAAACAAGAGATGTCTGTGTCTTAAACTTCCTTTCCGGGTATTGAACGAGAATTGTTGTAGAAAGTAACTGTTATCTACCACATTATTGATAACTCTATGGAGGTATTTTTGATCATTTATTATACGTCTGTTTAATAATGAAGTGAAGTTAAATTCTTTCAGGAGATCTTTATAGTGAATTATGCCGCTAGGAACAAACCTGTTATATTTTTTAAAGTAAAGATAACGTAAGAAACGTTTTTGAACTTTCTCCACATGGTTTTGATAAGATTTGTAAATGGGAGACCAAATTACCGACGCGTACTCAAGTTTGGACCTCTCAAGTGTGTTGAACAAAAATGTGAGGGCTTGGATATTATTCAGCTCTCTGGTGTGTCGGATTAAGAAGCCCAGTTTTTGTAGGCATCATTAATTGTGTCATAAATGTGTGAGTTAAATGACAAATTGTTTGTGATGCGTACTCCTAGATCATTAATTGAATTAACCTGCGTCAGTAATTCGTTGTTGATAGAGTACACGTGTTCTTTAGGGAATTTTCCGTGTGTAATTTTCATGAAGCAACATTTCTTTATATTGAAATGTAAATTATTTTATATACTCCATTCGTATAATAGATTTAAATCGCTTTGAAGTTTGTCGATGTCTCCATCACATTTTATTTCTTTGTAAAGTTTTACATCATCCGCATATAAAAGGCAGTTTGAAAACTTAACCTTAGATGGGAGATCGTTGACATAAACGTTAAACAGCAACGGACCCAGGTTTGAACCCTGTGGAACACCAGAATAGACAGAAAAAATGTCTGAATTACAATTGCGATATGCTACATACTGTTGCCTGTCTCTAAGGTAAGATGAAATCAGTGATAGCATTGGCGAAGTCATTCCAAATTCAGAGAGCTTTTTCAATAAAATATCGTGATCAATTTTGTCAAAGGCTTTCGAAAAATCCAAGTAAATTACATCAACATTTCCCTGCCTATGTAGAACATTAAAAGAATACTGCGCAAAATTAACTATATTGCTTATTGTTGATCTACCAGGCATAAACCCATGCTGATATTCACTTATAGCCCTCTTTACATGAGCGAAAATACGACAATATAAAATTTGTTCTAGGATTTTGCACGGAGCGCATAAAATGCAGACAGGTCGATAATTCTCAATCATCTTATTGTCCCCAGATTTAAAGATTGGACAGACTCTCGATATTTTCCAGGCTTTGGGAAATGTCTGCTTCTTAAGTATCAAATTATACAGTCTCAGAAGAGGAATGAGTAACACTTCAGAACATGCTTTTAGGATGTAGGGAGGTATCCCATCAAGGCCACATGATTTTTTGGACTTTAATTTCATAATAGCTGCTTTATATTCACTTGTGGTTATAAATTCTACTCCTAGGGAATCGTTTACCAGTAATCGCGGTGTATCAGGAATAGCGTAAGAAGGTGGAGAAGAAGAGTAAACAGATTTAAAGAAAGTTGCAAAACCATTGGAGATACATTGACTATTATCTAGCGTTATATTATTAAGTTTCATACTCTGTAAGGGTGGATCTTTTTGAGTTCGCTTATTTTTAATAAAATTCCAGAATGATTTAGTATCTTTCGTGATGTTGTTTTGAATTTAAGAGATATGTTTCCGCTTTCGTCTCTCTGGCATTCTCTATATTTATCTTTCATCCTGTACCTAAACTATCCTTGTTTTCTGTTTTCAGTTTTCCTCAAATATTTCCCAGCATCTTCCTTTCCTTTACCTTTTACATTACTTCTGATTTTATGGTGAACATGCATTCCGTAGCACAGAAAACTTCGCTTTTTTACTGCATTGGACTTTTTATGAGATTATTGTTTACGTCGCACCGACACAGATAAGTCTTATGCGACGATGGGACAGGAAAGGCTAGGAGTGGGAAGGAAGCGGCAGTGGCATTAATTGAGGTACAGCCCCAGCATTCGCCTGATGTGAGATTGGGAAACCACGTAAAACCATGTTCAGGGCTGCAAACAGTAGGGTTCGAGCCCCGAATGCAAGCTAAGAGGTATTGGAATGTCTAATTTTAATTTTATTTGAAGGATTATTTTTATTATAGGTATCCTTATCAATTCCTTAATTCTTATGAGGGTTTAATTTATTTATTTATTTATTTATTTATTTATTTATTTATTTATTTATTTATTTATTTATTTATTTATTTATTTATTTATTTATTTATTTATTTATGCCTTTTTTACAGTGGCGAAGTTAGGGCTCGAGGCCCTCTCTTCCACTTAACCACATACTAATCTAAATCTTAAATAAAATACTGAGATATTTAAAATAGTTAAAACTACAAAAATTAATAGAATTGAGAATAAATTTAAATACATTACTAAGTTAATACTAAAACTAATTAATATTAACAACTCTTAATAATGACTAATCCTCAGGCGCGCACACATTCATACTTCAACCATTCAGTCACCTGTCGTCAGCAGGTAGTCTCGGCAGGTAACCTTAAATTTTTGTAAAGAGCTCCCTGGTCGTACTGTTAGATTTAAGAGGGGATGGCCGTCTTCTTGCATTTCCCTTTAAAACGTTAATCACTACAACTTCACAATACAGTAGCGTCGTAATCTTATATCTTAGATCTAGAGATGGCTCAAGGTCATGAGTGACGTAAACTACTTCACTCCCGCGAACCATTGTACTCAAGGTGGATTGGTTCATTGTGATATGTATTGTAAAGTACTACACTCCGCGTGTTAGGACGCTGATCAGTGTTCATTCGAGAGCTGAATGGATTTGTATCTCGGTGACGCTATCATTTGAATTGTACCTGCTTGAAATTCAAACAGCAGCAGAGATAACAACAGCTTTATCTGCAATAATTGTCAGTGCCCAGAAGTGGACACCACAGGCAGTCACGTGAATTTGTTTTGGTAAAAGCGGAACGTACCAGTCGTTGATTGGCCGAGAGTTGGCGATTTCACTGACTTCTGTTTGTACCCATCGTTAACGCGTCCGTTTTAAAAAGCAGCCTTCACACAATCTGAATTACAGAAAAACCTCGTCAACACGAAATCCAAGGGCGCGGAAAAATCGAGAGTTCTTGCCAAACGAATACCGTACCCCAAATTTAAGATAAAAAATTTGAAATAAAATCCACCAGCCAAGTGAATACTGAAAACATCCTAGGGATATGAGCTACGAATTTTTGGTAAATAAAAATGAGAATATTTTCTTTGTTTATTCCTAAAAATGGCAATCCTGTTCTTAATCATGGTTATCCGATCGATTAGATTAGCAGTTTACTTTTTCTACCGCCACGAGCGCTAATGTGAATCAATGCATTGTTTCACTTAAGCCATTATAACTACATTCGTTGTGGACATTTTTCAAAACTCAAAAAACAGCTGATGATATTGAACCAAGGAACACATTACAGAAATAATTAAGTAAATAGGGTAATTTGGCTAGGATTTGAATAAAAAATAAAATTATGAAGAAACAAGCGATTTTAGGTTTTTTCCATAACTGCATTTAGGCCGAAAGTGATTTACGAATTTTTTTTTTTTTTTTAGTTTGATGTAGCTTCGAAGGCTCACAATTTGAAACCTTCCCGACCCCTTTAGCCCCTCAACTTTCGGCACAATTGAGAAAAGTGCTTAATTGTACGTCTTTCGTAGTGTGGGGACTCGTACTTTGTGTGCTAAGAAATGTTTTCAACGTTAATACGACATCTCATGGCGTTGTTGTTTTATTAGCTGCTGAAATTAGCCAATCAGATCGGTTCGCGGGCGAATTCAAATCGGTTTTACGAGGTTTTACTGGGTCCAAAGTGTTTAAATGCAAAAATAAACCAGTATAGTTCCGCACTGCAAGTGTTGTTCTCTCTATTGGTTATCAATTCTTGTGTATTTAATTTGCTTTATACACATGGCTCACTCCAGGCTGCGTCGTACTTTCATAATCTGTGAGCACCGCTTACTCTAGTAATTCTTACTTCTTTTTACTCTCGTTTCGTCAGCTTCGTTGTAGTATGTCCTTCTTACCACCTCCACCCCCTCACTTTTCTTTATCTCTGTACTGTTCCTCTGTCCTCGCTACTCTTTCATTGCACTTCTTTGTTTTTACACTTTGCTTTACGTCGCACCGACACAGATACTGTAGGTCTCATGGAGACAATGGGATAGAACAGGACTATGAGTGTGAAGGAAGCGACCGTGGCCTTAATCATGGTACAGTCCCAGCATTTTCCTGGTGTCAGAATAGGAAAAGACGGGAAACCATCTTCAGACCTGCCGACAGGAAGTTATGACATTTGCACGGAACGCCAAACGTTCCGGAATATTACTTCTTTCTTTCTTAATCTGCTTACCCTCCAGGGTTGGCTTTTCCCTCGGACTCAGCGAGGGATCCCACCTCTACCGCCTCAAGGGCAGTGTGCTGGAGCGTAAGACACTGGGTCGGGGATAGGAAGGGATAGACAAGGAAGAGTTTGGAAGCGGCAGTGGCCTTAAGTTAGGTACCATCCCGGCATTTGCCTGGCGGAGAAGTGGGAAACCACGCAAAACCACTTCCAGGATGGCTGAGGTGGGAATCGAACCCTCAGAGGGTGGCAGCTAATCACACTAATCCGGGATATTACTAAGAACAGGTATGTCAAAGCGTGACGCTTGCACGGAGGACCAAGGATGGTTCGAATGCAGAAGCACGGGAGGAGAAGGCCCACACAGTAAAGAAGATAGATAGATAGATAGATAGATAGATAGATAGATAGATAGATAGATAGATAGATAGATAGATAGATAGATAGAGAGAGATAGAAGCCTTTAGAGTTCACATCTATACTTGATACCTGGTGATAACTGGTGTTGCGTGTTGAACTGATGACGATTGTTCAGCAGCTATAGAGTTCACCAAGACCAATTACATTTTGATTTATAACGGACATAAGTAGCCCTACATTGTGGACTATATCAATGAAGTTCAACTGACTTCTTGGCGGTGCGTAGATGTCAAGAAAAGTAAATGTCAAGGAAGAATAATAATAATAATTAGTATAGTTTTAGGCGAGGCAAGTCGTGTTTGCATTCCGAATGAAGCGGCGAGTGTAGTGAGAAAAGTGTAGTAAATAGAAAGAAAACGTGCGAGGGAAACAGAGGGTATGGTTTCAACAATTTATACAGGAGAGTCCGGCTCCATGGCTAAATGGTTCGCGTGCTGGCCTTT
Organism: Anabrus simplex; assembly: GCF_040414725.1. NCBI lineage: Eukaryota > Metazoa > Arthropoda > Insecta > Orthoptera > Tettigoniidae > Anabrus > Anabrus simplex. The sequence continues at coordinate 60,634,822 of NC_090271.1, forward strand.
GGTCACAGGGGTTCCAGGTTTAATTCCCGGGAGGGTCAGGAATTTTAACCATCATTGGTTAATTTCGCGGGCCCGGGGGTTGGGTATATGTGTCGTCTTCATCATCATTTCATTCGCATCACGACGCGCAGATCGTCTACTGGCGGCAGATCAAAAGACCTGAACCTGGCAAGCCGAACATGTACTCAAATACTCCCGACACTAAAAGCCGTACGCCATACCTTCAGTCGAGGCTACGTAAAGTACTGTACGTGTCTATTTCCACCGGAGTGTATGAAAATCGAGACTGCGTGCAAATATCACCATCCTTCTTCTGACTCACCAAGTACTGTTAGACAGAGTGAAGGGCCCCCTCCATGCAAGTGTCACTCCGTGCAAGTGTTCCAACGCCGCCGACAGTGGGGTTCGAACCCACTATCTCCCAAATGCACCATCCTTAAGCTGACTCCAGTCACTTTCAAACATCTGGAAGAAAACAGGGCCGAGCTGAGTGACTCAGACGGTTGAGGCGCTGCCTTCTGACCCCAACTTGGCAGGTTTGATCCTGGCTCAGTTCGGTGGTATTTGAACGTGCTCAAATACGTCAGCCTCGTGTCGGTATATTTACTGGCACGAAAAAGAAATCCTGCGGGACTAAATTCCGGCACCTCGGCGTCTCCGAAAAGTTTAAAAACATAGTGTGACGTAAAGCAAATAACCTTTATATTATTATTATTATTATTATTATTATTATTATTATTATTATTATTATTATTATTATTACTAGCTGATGTACCCGTGCTTCGCTACGGAATTCTACATTGTATACAGAACTCTATGTTAGGTAGTGTACACGTTGTGAGCAAGATTGTATTATATTGCATAGCAACGTTACCCTAGAAACGCGACGGGGAAGTCACCAAACGTCTTTTCTCATATGAAAACTGGGTTAGGAAATTTTCATTATGATGGTAGGTCTGCTTGCCTACTTTTTTTGCTATTTGTTTTACGTCGCACCGACACAGATAGGTCTCACGGCGACGATGGGATAGGAAAGGCCCAGGAAGTGGAAGGAAGCAGCCGTGGCCTTAATTAAGGTACAGCCCCGGCATTTGCCTGGTGTGAAAATGGGAAACCATGGAAAACCATCTTCAGGGCTGCCGACAGTGGGGCTCGAACCCACTATCTCCCGATTACTGGATACTGGCCACACTTAAGCGACTGCAGCTATCGAGCTCGGTTGCTCGCCTACTATCAGTCACAATCAGGATGGGGAGTTTTCATTATAATGGCAGACACTCACTCTCCACCTGCTTTTTTATATTCTCAGAAAGACTGCCTTAGTGGTTTTCCCAAGTGAAATGAACATAGGTCATTACATTGACGCCATTAGGAATGGCGCGATTAAAAGCAATATGAAATACTCGATCAAATGAAAAACCACACATTTTCTCACTTTTAACGAACAGTACTACGCTGCCGATCTAACATTCCAAGGTTCCAGAGCTGGAATGGCCAAGCCGCACAGCCTTGATCCGTGAACACTCTTCGTCTTTTTTCATCGGACGGGGGGGTCAAATAGCGGGGAGTCCCAGGAGGACAAATCTATGCCCTTTCACTAATCTCTTTCCTAGGAGTACCCGATGAGTCGGGAAATCTCATTTCACTTACACTGGTGGCGGAAAAATCTAACTGAGTTGGAGGCAAATTTTTTCTCCAAACCAGAGGAGAAAACCCCTCTTCACTGTTAATTTGGAACAAAATGTATGTAGAATTTAATAAAAGTGAAGAGGAAGACGCTTTCCTTAAGTAACGTCTCTTTTCAGGGTAAAATTTTGAATTATTTAACAAGATCTCATAAAATGAGAACTCCTTGTACTATATCCCACCAAGTACTTTATCGGGTTTCGGAGAGGCTGAAGTGCCGAAACTTTGTCGCGCGGGAGTTCTTTTACGTGCCAGTAAATCTACCGACACGAGGCTGACGTATTTCAGCACCTTCAGGTACCAGCGGACTGAACCAGGATCCAACCTCCCAAGTTGGGCTCAGAAAGACAGCGCCTCAACGGTCTTAGCCACTCAGCGTGATCCAAGCATTAAAGAAAAGAATCTTAGAGAAGTGTGTGACCAAGTATCTTAACTGACAAACTACTAGACGTACAGTTCTGCATGGAATCCGAAACACTGGCTCATTCTGTACAGGTTCATACTTTAACTTACTGGAAATCGAATCAAAATTACCTTAGCCAACACACGAAGTTATCGCTTATCTCGCTTGCTCTACATTTTAAATGATATCAGTTACATAATTAAATCACAGTTTTTGTTAAAGTCTACATGTTTATCGGCCATCGATGCATCGTATTTACCATTGCCTTGCCCAATATGAGTGTATCTGATGTTTATTTGTGACCTCAGTCTCATCAGCCATGGATAGGTTTTCGTCACTTCGTCAGCGTTTGTCTTATCCAATATTTCACCTAATACTAGTGTTACTGTTTGCTGCTATTTTCCTCTTTTTTTTTTACCGATGAAGATTACGTTTTCGTCAGTGGAGCTGAGAATTTTAGGGCTTGAAAAAGTAAAGTCTTAGTCGTCTAAGGTACACACACAGGAAAAACACTATTTGGGTAATAAAAGAATTAAAACTATGCTTAAATTTCACAATAAAAGTTACCTTCCTTTCTTAATCCTTTTACCCTCCAGGGTTGGTTTTCCCCTCGGTCTCAGCGAGTGTATTCTGGAGTGGGAGACTTTGGATCGGGGGATACAACTGGGGAAGAGGACAAGTAAGTCACCCAAGCGGACTCCCCTGCTATTGTGAAGAGGGGTCTTGTGGGGGGGGGGGGGAATGGGAGGATTGGAAGGGATAGACAAAGAAGAGGGGAGAGAAGGAAGCGGCCGTGGCCTTCAGTTAGGTACCATCCCGATTTGCCTGGAGGAGAAGTGGTAAACCACCGAAAACCACTTGCAGGATGGCTCAGGTGGGAATCGAACCCACCTCTACTCAGTTGACCTCTCCAAGCTTATTCATTAGTTCGTTTCTTCCCTTTGCATGTATGCTACGGTGCTATATGTGTTGTTTCGATGGTCTGAACAGCTTTAAAGTTGTACTATTTCAAAGAAGAAATGAAAATCCTCACAATCACATCATCATTTGAAGAAGTGTGAAAGACTGTTTTCATGGGTTAATTCTTATGACGTGGAACACGCGAGCAGTTTCGAAACAGTGCTTAAACAACTGAGCGTTACCAAAAAGAGAAGTATTAAAATAAAAATTATTTCTAGATTTCCGCCTCTGTGGTGCAGTGGTTAGCGTGATTAGCTGCCACTCCCGCAGGCCCGGGTTCGATTCCCGGTTCTGCCACGAAAATTTGAAAAGTGGTACGAGGGCTGGAACGGAGTCCACTCAGCTTGGAGAGGTCACCTGAGTAGAGGTGGGTTTGATTTCCACCTCACCCATTCTGGAAAAGTTTTTGCGTGGTTTTCTACTTCTCCCACAGGCAAACAAAGGGATGGTACCTAACTTAAGGCTACGGCCGCTTCATTCCCTCTTCCTTGTCTGTCTCTTCCAATCCTCCCATCCCACGCAAGGCTCCTGTTTAACTTAGGAGTGAGGCCACCTAGGCGAGGTACTGGCATTCTCCCCAGTTGTATCCGCCGATCCAGAGTCTGAAACTCAGGACACTGCCCTTGAGGCGGTAGAGGTGGGATCCCTCGCTGAGTCCGAGGGAAGAACCGACCCGGGAGGGTAAACAGATAAAGAAGAAGAGCTCTGTAAGTATACAGCAAAAAAAAATGAATATTTGATCAAATGTGGTGCGAAGAAGTGTGAAAAATGTCTTTCTGTCCAAAAATGTTGCGACTTTTGGACAATAAATGGCTTTCAAATTCAAGATAGGGTGGGGTATCAAAATTCCAAAATCCAAATTACAAATGCCGAACGTCAAAAGCCTATCGAGAGCATGTCATTGCTAGGACGACACAGCGTCGTGAGATGATTTCTGCGCTACTAGATCCCCAGTTCACCTCCGCTTTGGAAGTGTTGCTATAAGGAGGAATGATGACGTACTCTGAGGCTACAAAGAAGATTAGTGAAAACATGATAGTCGATACACAAGTGCCCATCATGCTTGGGGGAGTTTCCAATATCAATGCCAAGCAGAACTTCTACATCGACGCTTCATGAACACGCATTTCAGTCTTGATGATTTGCCTTTCGAAGCTCACACCACTGTAGATGGTACAGATACATTTTACATTTTCACCCGTAATACTGACGTCGATATTTTCCTGTATGTAGGAATGTTACTTCTCATATCACAGATTCATTGTACTTTGTCTTGAAGATGTTGTTGGAGAAGTTTTCATTCCCCGCCGGGAGGGCGGGGTGGGCCCCCTAGAGCGTTACGCGTTTTCTCGAGCCGGGAGATGCGTAGAAAGAGTAAGGTGTGGTGAAGGAGGAATATGGGAGAAACGAAGTGGTAAAGTCATTTAGGAGGAATAGAGGGGCCTCTTGGCTAGGGAGATGCGAAAATAAGTGGTTGTAGAGAGGGAGTGGAGTGTTAGACGGGAGTGCCAAAGTGGAAGGATGGGTTGAAGAGTTGTAGGGCTGCGGCGATGTGACTGAGGGATGCTGTAAGGAGTCTATAGAGATCTGGATGTGAAGATGGGTAGAAGAAGGAACGAGTTGCGGTAAGGGGCGGGCGTACGTAGTAACGATGTTGATAGGGAGGATGAGCTAGCCGAGTGCGATGATGTGTAGCGACAGAGGGATGTCTGGGGAAAGATCGAGGAGGGGAGCGGGAGGGTTCCACTGGATGATGGCGTCGACAGATGCGCGCTCCACTGGCGATGAGGCGATTGACTGCGTCTTCTGTCGGTAGATGGAGAAGTACTAAGGTGGTCGGTCCAGAAGAGTTCAGTATGCGGAACGCCCGCCGTGCTGGGACTCCTGTTGCATGAAGTTCGTGGAGGATATCTTGTTCTGCGATGGTTGTGGCAACGTCGCGAAGGACGCAGCGGGTTGAGACGGTGGTACTGTTTCTCGAGGAGGTCTAAATTGGTCTAGTATTCTTTCTTTCTTTCGTAGCGCCGGTTCGATCATCTGCTGGTAAAGTGGTTGGCAGCTGCGCAGGAGTTAAACTACCTAGTACTTTGACTTGCGTGCAACCACCTTCGCGCAAGCGCTAGGTAGCTACCCGGAGCTAGACACTGACATACGGGGTTGGCTAGACTGATTTTCAGCGACTTCTCGCTTTCGAGTGAGGTCCTATCTATCGTTAGATGTATGAAGTTCATTTCGATTGTCTTATTTTCCTGTGCTTGCATCTGCTAATTAACACCAATAAGCCTAATAAAGGGTGTCTTATGAGTCATGGTCAACGATTTATGTCAAGCTTTCGTGATTTTAATCTATGAGCTTGAAGATCAATACCTAATTGGGATTAAAATCCCGAGATTACATTTTCTTTCGCCAGTTATTACCTGTCATGTAAGGCAGCGTTTTGGAAAGTATTCTCGTACCGTAGTAGATTGGTCAAGTCGCTCGCTCCGTAATAGAAGATAGCAGGTTCTCTTCATCTAATTTACATTTAAAAATTTATTTTCGTTCCCTGCGTTGTTCTTAACTCTCTTTTGCACGCTTCCATATACGTACATACACACACATCTTCCTTCTAATTGCAGGCTTCTGTGAATTGTATAAGTATCTCCACGATCCTTTATTTGCAACTAGCTCTGTGACATCGTTTAGTTCCACATGTTTCCATGTATTGATAATGCATTTCATTCTAATGTTTAACTTTATGAAGATAAAGATGGAAGGTACGGTAAATGCAAAGAACTAATCGGGGTAAATATCCATTCATAGGAAGAGGAATTCACTAATGGAATAGTTTCCAATTTCTTTGAAATCATTAACGAGAAGACTAGGTTAACAACCGGTAGGGAATAAGCTACCTGGGCCACAGTCCTATATGCTATATAATGATGGTTGGAATTAGTCATTACATAACTTTCTTCGTGGTCTTAATTAAGGTACAGCCCCAGCATTTGCCTGGTGTGAAAATGGGAAACCACGGAAAACCATCTTCAGGGCTGCCGACAGTGGGGTTCGAACCCACTATCTCTCGAATACTGGATACTGACCGCACTTAAGCGACTGCAGCTATCGAGCTCGGTACATAACTTTCTATGAGTAGCACACATATAAAGAATTTTCTTGGTAGGGTTGGTTTTCCCTTGGACTCAGCGAGGGATCACACATCTACCGCCTCAAGGGCAGTGTCGCGGAGTGTGAGACATTGGGCCGGGGGATACAAACGGGGAGGAAGACCAGTACCTCGTCCAGGCGGCCTCACCTGCTATGGTGAACAGGAGCCTTGTGGGGGGATGGGAAGATTGGAAGGGATAGACAAGGAAGAGCGAAGGAAGCGGCCGTGGCCTTAAGTTAGGTACCATCCCGGATTTGCCTGGAGGAGAAGTGGAAACCCACAGAAAACCACTTCCATGTTGGCTGAGGTGGGAATCGAACCCACCTCTACTCATTTGACCTGCGAAGGCTGAGCGGACCGCGTTCCAGCTCTCGTACCATTTTTCAAATTTCATGGCAGAGCCGGGAATCGACCCCGGGCCTCCGGGGGTGGCAGCTAATCACACTAACCACTACACTACAGAGGTGGGCTTGTTTAGTATTAAGGAATTAAAAATATAGACATAATAAGAACTATATACTTTTAGCCCGCCTGGTGGCCATGATGGTTAAGGCATCAAGTCTGTGTGGTCTCACACCATGGTTAACCGAGTCGAGTCCTGTTGGTAGAAAATAATTTCACCATCAGAATGTTGGCCGGCACGAAAGGAGAGGTTGTGGTTCTGAGAGACTTGGCAGTGCTGTTATGGCCGCGTGACTATGAGCTTGCATTTGGGAGATGGTGGGTTTAAATCCCACCGTTCAGTCGTGAAGATTTTTTTTAGTGGTTCCCCATTTTCACACCAGGCAAATGCCTGAACTTTACTCTATTTAAGGCCATGGACGCTACATTCCCAATCTTATACTATTCCCTTCCTTACGTCGCCGAAAACGTTCGATGCGTTAGTGCGACGTTAAACCTGGTCCTATGCAATGTCTGCCGGGTCCGCGGTGCCTGCCCCTTACCAGGAGGCCCCGAGTTCGATTCCCCGCCAGGTCATGGATTTTTAGCTGGATCTGAGGGCTGGTTCGAAGTCCACTCGGCCTACGTGATTACAATTGAGGAGCTATCTTACGGTGAGGATGCGGCCACAGTCTAGGAAGCTAAGAATAACGAGCGAGACAGTGGCGGTGATAAGGACCTCGCAGATCCCGCGGGGGCCGATGGGGGGGGGGGGGGTGTCGTGGCTTGTGAGGGGCCCATAACTGTTTCTTAATTCAGTAGCTGAGGAGTGATTTTACATATTGATAAAGCTACAGCACACAACTGAGTATCATTTGTATTACAGAGGGTTATTCCAAACATGGCCGTCGTAGTGCAGAGCTTCCATCGTCAATAGGAGCACGGTAATTATTTCTGAAAGAAAGTGCGTTTCCCAACCTGTTCCAATAATAACCATCCCTTGCTTCCACTCAGAACAATCAACAAGGCTTTTGAAATAATTGCCAACGGCCGTAGCCGTGTTGAAACACCGGATCCCGTGAGATCTCCGAAGTTAAGCAACATTAGGCGTGGTCAGGAGTTGGATGGGTTGCCACGCGCTGTTGGTGAGGGGTAAGGGAATGGAGGAGCGGAAAGGAACTGGCCACCCTACTGCACGTAAACTCCGGCTCAGGAACACCTCTGTGGAGGTTCGGACCTGCCTTCGGGCAGAATAACCCCTACCTTACCTTGAAATAATTAGCCAGGCCTGAGAACCCAGTACTCAGCGAGTATGCGATAACAAAGACATCCTTCTTATCTAAACTCTAAATAATGAAGTTTCGATATACGGTTGAGTTGTAAATAATAGTAAATTATTTGGTCCTCGAAACGGCATTATTTCTTAATATTGTGATGGTCAGGGTGTTTTGGTTTCTATAATAGGAATATGCATTTCTTGTGTGTGTGTGTGGTGTGTGTGTGTGTGTGTGTGTGTGTGTGTGTGTGTGTGTGTGTGTGTGTGTGTGTGTGTGTGTGTGTGTTCGTACCATATAGGCCTAAGTGTATTGTTTTAATTCCTTCGAATTTGAAAAGTAAATTGTGTAACATTATTATTATTATTATTATTATTATTATTATTATTATTATTATTATTACTATTATTTCCGTTGCTGTTCATTGTAATAATATACAACCTTGTACTAAGAAATAAAGTAGTAACTTTCCTTATCAGGAAATATGGGGCCCATTTTCAATTATTGCGGATGGGGGGGCGCTTGAGCTTCTTAGTGCCACTACTGGGCCGAAAGAATTCGTCGTGCTGACCACACGACACCTCATAATCTACAGGTCTTCCCGTTGAGCAGCGGTCGCTTGGTAGGCTATGGCTCTTCGGGGCTGTTATGGCATGGGGTTTGGTGTGGTGTACAATTTCCAATCACTAGCTTACGTACTAACAGCCTGGGTATGATTACAAGCCTCTCCGCACTGTCCATATGGCGTGAGATCATATGACGCTGTTGATGATGATTCGTCGGCCGAATGGGGACGTTAAGCCTTGAGCAGACTCCGGCCAGGTTTCACTCTCCCGCTCCACCCTTCCTACTATCATATATCACGCCAATCATTTGATCGCATTAACTCTTGTGATGAGATTGACGTCAGGGAGGGCATCCGGTCGTAAAAACTCGCTGCGATGATTCATGTGACTTCATACCCGACCCAGTAGAAAAACGGGGACAAGGGTTGAACTCACACCCCCAAGTACACAGTATGTCTTCTTCTTCATCATCATCTGTTTACCGTCCAGGGTCAGTTTTTCCATCGGACTAAGCGAGGGATCACACACCTACCACCTCAAGGGCAGTGTCCTGGAGTTTCAGACTCTGGGTCGGGGATATAACTGGGGAGGATGACCAGTAGCTCGCCCAGGCGGCTTCACCTGCTATGCTCAACAGAGGCCTTGGTGGGGGATGGAAAAATTGGAAGACAAGACCGTGGCCTTAAGTTTAGGTACCATCCCGGAATTTTCCTGTAGGAGAAGTAGGAAACCACGGAAAACCACTTCCAGGATGGCTGAGGAGGGAATTGAACACCCCTCTACTCAGTTGACCTCCCGAGGCTGAGTGGACCCCATTCAACCCCTCGTACCGCTTTTCAAATTTCGTGGCAGAGCCGAGAATTGAACCCGAGCCTCTGGGGGTGGCAACTAATCACACTAACCACTACACCACAGAGGCAGACCACAGTATGTACCATGTGGTATATACCCTACGTCATACGTTACAGCCCTGACCCCGCTACAACTCGTTCGAACTTCTTTTAATTGAAAAGACTATCAGTAAACCTAACAAGCCTCCGTGGCTCAGGCGGCAGCGCGCCGGCGTCTCACCGCTGGGTTCCGTGGTACAAATTCCGGTCACTCCATATGCTTTGTGCTGGACAAAGCGGAGGCGAGACAGATTTTTCTCCGGGTACGCCGGCTTTCCCTGTCATATTTCACTCCAGTAACACTCTCCAATATCATTTCATTTCATCTGTCGTTCATTAAATTGCCCCAGGGGAGTGCGACAGGCGTCGGCAGACGGCACAATTCCTATCCTCGCCGCTAGATGCGGAGCTCATTCATTTCATTCCTTACCCGGTCGAATGACTGCAAACAGGCTGTGGATTTTCATTTTCGTAAGTAAACCTAAACTACTCCTTTTATTTATTTCGAACTATCTGGTAACTATAGCCGTGACCTACTGCTTGATAAACGCTGCTTCTGGGTCACTCTTATGAAATAGAATTCTGTATCTTTGTATTAGATTATCCCGAAAGATAGCAGAGTGATGCTGACTGCGATACGAGCATGAATTGATAAGATATGCATTTTTTCCATTCTTTCATTGAGTTGACGGTTATCTACTTCAAGAACCATCAATTAACCCTATATATAGCATTCGAATTTCGTAAAACGATCCGATCACCTCTGAGACAATGGCGGCTCCCGTGGGATTGCGGAATACATTCCTTGCTGGTATAATAGGTGAGTAATTAAACCACTCTACCATTCGTCTGTAACTTATGTATTTTTCATGCATGATGAAATGCAATGGGCTGTCATCCTCGGAATGGGGAGAGGCGTGCTAAAAGTGACGGCAATTGTCACCCCAGTGCGCACTCTACCTGGACGTTCTAGGAGCACAGGCCACTGCAATGAGTATGAAACCCTACCGCATGTGCTCGAGAGGGCCCTCAGGGAGAGTTACTTCGCATTAAGCGTCAAAACACCGCGATATCTTTATTTGCGAGCGGTCTCAAAGAAAAAAGCCATGAGGTTCATGAAGACGTCCACTGTGTAGGAGAAGATGAAAGTAACCATCGTATTGATATGATTGCCATCAATCGGAGACAAAACAAAGCAGAAACCATTGATCCTACGATAAGGATTGAATACTCTGTTTCCCAGCCAGACGATGTTGATAAACAAAAACAGGATATCTATATATATAAAACTAGCAAGGTACCCGTGCTTCGCTACGGTATTATACTGAAATTTATAATTGAATGCTTATTGTTTTAGATATATAATCCACCGAAATTCGCGTTCTGACACGTTTTCAGCGAGAATCCACCAATATTCCCGATCTGACTCGTTTTCTATTAGATTACGCCACGTTTCCTCCCATTTTTCAATCTTCCTTTCCAGCAATCGATTTCGTACTTCCCGGGCTAGGCTCAGGTATTCTTCCCGGACAGTTGGGTCCGTAAATCTTTGCCATATCGTATTTTCCTCATTTTTAATCTGGATAAAATCCTTCAGGAGATCCGGCGTGGTGACATATTGGGTGCCTTGGCGGCACTGAACCCGCGGCCGGACAGCATTCTTAGTCATTACCCGTCCAGGAGCCGTTTCCAGCGCGGTCCGCACATTTGACGACGGTCCGGAACATTATTATTATTATTATTATTATTATTATTATTATTATTATTATTATTATTATTATTATTATTATTATTATTATTCATGTTATTATTATTATTATTATTATTATTACTATTATGTGTTTCTGGGATGAATGATGACATGGAAAACCGGCGTATCCGGAGAAAAACCTGTCCCGCCTCCGTTTTGTCCAGCACGAATGTCACATGGAGTGACCGGGATTTGAACCACGGAACCCAGCTGTGAGAGGCCGGCGCGCTGCCGCCTGAGCAACGGAGGATCCTTATAAGTACATTAAGAACAGTAAAATCAATTGGTCTCACCTCCTTTTACACCCCACCGCCGTTAGTTTTTACTGCCAAACCCCGCCCCCCCCCCCCCCCCCCGAAATGAAAAGAACGCGTGTTTCTTTCTGTTTAAGGGAGATTCCAAACACCAATGTTCACGTCTATTACCTTCAGTTTTGAGATATAAGTATCCCCATCAATATAATTTACTTTTGTCACTTCCTTTCAAACTGACCCCTCCCCCCTAAGTGAATTTTCCCGCAAAAAATACTTGTTTCTTTAATAGTGAAGGATCTTCTAAATACCAATTATCACGACTCTAACTTCTTCACTTTTTGATTTATGTGTCCTCATGAAAGGAATTCAACTCCTTTACACTCCCGCCCCCCCCCAAGATGGTTTCCCCCCAAAAAAGCGTTTTTCTTCGTTTTTAAAGGAGATCCAAATACGAATTTTCACGTCTGTAACAACTTTAGTTTTTATTAGATGTATACATTCTCATATAATTAAAGTCAATTAATTTTTCAATTCTTTCACCCCCTCCCCCCCCCCTTCATTGGATTTTCCGAGAATACGTGTTTCTTTACTTTTAAAGAAGATTGCAAATATCAAATTTCACGTCTGTAACATCTTCATTTTTAAGATATCAGTAGCCTAATTAAAAGAATTCAACACCATGTTCAGTCACTTTCACCCCCTCTCCACCCAAGTGGTATTTCCGAAAATTAAAAATACACGTTTCTTTAGGTTTAATAGAGATAAAAATACCATTTTTCACTTCTGTAACTTGTTAAGTTTTTTTAGATATGCTGTAAAAATTCTCATTTTAAAATTTCACCCCTTTTGGGTTCCCCTTAAGTGGAGTTTCCAAAAACAAATCACCTATGTTTCTTTACATTTACAGGAGATTCCAAACACCCACTTTTTACGTCTGTAACATTTTACGTTTCCAAGATAATCTTTCAAAAAATTCACCCCAATTTGTCACTTCAGTTTAACCGCCATTAATAGGATTTTCCAAAAACTAAAAAAATACGTGTTTCTTTATTTTTAAAGGAGATCCCATATACAAATTTTTAGTTCGGTAATATCTTCCGTTTCTGAGATATATGTATCCTCATTAAAGGCATTCAACCCATTTTTCACCCTTTTACAACCCTCCTATTGGGATTTACAGGAAACAAAAAAATACGTTTTCCTTTCTTTTTAGAGGAGATTCTAACTACCAATTTTCACATCTGTAAATTTTAAAGTTTTAAGACGTAGACACATTCATTTTAAAAAATTCACCCCCCTTTTCACCCCTCAATATTTGGATTTTCCAAAAACGAAAAAATACGTGTTTCTTTATATTTAAAGTAGATCCCAAATACCAATTTTCTGGTCTGTAATATCTTCAGGTTCTGAAATATAAGTAGCCTCATTAAAGGCATTCAACCCATTATTCACCCTTTTACACCCTTCCTATTGGGATTTTCCGAAAACAAAAGAATACGGGTTTCTTTATTTTTAAAGGAGATTCTAAATACCAATTTTTACATCTATAAACTGTAACAGTTTTGAGATATAGATACACTCATTTTAAAAAATCACCCCCTTTTCACCCCCCCCCCATTAACTGGATTTTCCCAAAACAAAAAAATACGTGTTTCTTTATTTTTAAAGGAGATCCCAAACACCAATTTTCAGGTCTGTAATATCTTCAGTTTCTGAAATATAAGTAGCCTCATCAAAGGCATACAACCCCTTTTTCACCCCTTTTCACCCCTCCTATTGCGATTTTCCGAAAACAAAAAAATACTTGTTTCTTTATGTTTAATGAAGATTCTAAATACCAATTTTTACATCTGCAAACTTTAAAAGTTTGGAGATATGGATTCACTCATTTTAAAAATTCACCCCCTTTTCACCCTCCCATGAATTGGATTTTCCAAAAACAAAAAAATACGTGTTTCTTTATTTTTTAAAAAGATCAAAAGTACCAATTTTCAGGTCTGTAATATCTTCAGTTTCTGAGATATAAGTACTGGTATCCTGATTAAGGGCATTCAACCCATTTCCCCATTTTCACCCCTTTTCACCCCTCCTATTGTGATTTTCTGAAAACAAAAAATACGTGTTTCCTTATTTTTAAAGAAGATTCTAAATACCAATTTTTATATCTGTAAACTTTTAAACTTTCGAGATATACACACACTCATTTTAAAATTTCACCCCTCTTTTCACCCCCTTAGCGAAGGAATATCCAAAATTCCTCTCTTAGCGAGCACCTACATCTTAATATGAATATATCCCCAAAATTTCATTTCTTTACGTCCTGTAGTTTTGGCTCTGCGATGATGAATCAGTCAGTCAGTCAGTCAGTCAGTCAGGACAAGTTATTTTATATATATAGATAACTTGTCCTGACTGACGGATTCATCATCGCCGAGCCAAAACTACTGTACATAAAGAAATGAAATTTTGGAGATACATTCATATTAACATGTAGGTGCTCTCTAAGAGAGGATTTTTGAATATTCCGTCGCTAAGGGGATGAAAGGAAGGGGGGTTAAATTTTAAAATGAGTGTATCTATATCTCAAAACTTCAAAAGTTCAAGATGTAAAAATTGGTATTTAGAATCTTCTTTAAAAAAAGGAAACATGTTTTTTTTGTTTTCGGATAATCCCAAAATGAGGAGGTGAAAAAGGGTGAAAAGGGGGTTGAATGCCTTTAATGAGGATACTTATATCTCAGAAACTGAAGATATCACAGACCTGAAAATTGGTATTTGGGATCTCCTTTAAAAATAAAGAAACACGTATTATTTTGTTTTCGGAAAATTCCAATAGGAGGGGTGAAAAGGGGTGAAAAATGGATTGATTGCCTTTGATGAGGATACTTATATCTCAGAAACTGAAGATATTACAGACCTGAAAATTGGTGTTTGGGATCTCCTTTAAAAATAAAGAAACAGGTATTTTTTTGTTTTTGGAAAATCCAATTAATGGGGGGGTGAAAAGTGGGTGAAATTTTAAAATGAGTGTATCTATGTCTCAAAACGTTTAAAGTTCACAGATGTAAAAATTGGTATTTAGAATCACCTTTAACAATAAAGAAATACATATTTTTTGTTTTCGGAAAATCCCAATAGGAGGGGTGAAAAGGGTGAAAAAAAGTGTTTGAATGCCTTAAATGAGGATACTTATATCACAGAAACAGAAGATATTACAGACCTGAAATTAGGTATTTGAGATATCCTTTGAAAATAAAGAACCATGTATTTTGGTTTTTAAAAATCCAATTCATGGGTGTAAAACAGGAGTGACAAATTGGGGTGAATTTTTAGAAAGACTATATCTACAGTATATCTGAGAAACGTGAAATATTACAGACGTAAAACTTGGTATTTGGAATCTACTGTAAAAATAAAGAAACTTAGGTGATTTTTTTGGGGGGGAACTTCACTTATGGGGAACTAAAAAGGGGTGGAATTTTAAAATGAGCATTTCTACAGTATTTCTCAAGAAAATAACATGTTACTGAAGTGAAAAATAGTATTTTTAAATATCTATTAAAATAAAGGAACAAGTATTTTTTGTTTCTGAAAAACCACGTGGGTGGAGGGGTAAAAGTTACTGAGAATGAGGTTGAATTATTTTAATTAGGATACTGATATCTCAAAGGGTAAAGATGTTACAGACGTGAAATTTGGTATTTGGAATCTTCTTTCAAAATAAAGGAATACGTACTTTTTGTTTTCGGAAATCCACCTAAAGTGGGGAGGGAAATAGAAAAATTAGTTGAATTATTTGTATGAAGATACTATTATCTCGAAAACGAAAGATTTTTCAGACGTGAACATTGGTATTTGGAATCTACTTTAATGCTAAGGAAACACGTATTCTCGGAAAATCCAATGAAAGAGAGGGGGAGGTAAAAGAATTGAAAAATTGAGTTAATTGTATGAGGATACTTACATCTAATAAAAACTAAATATATTACAGACGTGAAAATTTGGTATTTGGATCTCCTTTAAAAACAAAGAGAAAAGCGTTTTGGGGGGAAATCATCTTGGGGGACGGGGGTGGAAAGGAGTTAAATTCGTTTTATGAGGACACATATCTCAAAACTGAAGATGTTAGAGTCGTGATAACTGGTATTTGCAAGATCATTTACTATTAAAGAAACAAGTATTTTTAACGAGAAATTCGCTTAAGGGGGGAGGGAGTGTGAAAGGAAGTGAAAAAAGTGAATTCTTTTTATGGGGATACTTATATCTCAGAACTGAAGGTAACAGACGTGAACATTGGTATTTGGAATCTCCTTTGAACATAAGGAAACACGCCTTCTTTTTTTTGTGGGGGGAGTAAATCAACTTAACTGCGGTAGGGTGAAAAAGGAGTTGAGACCAATTGATTTTACTGTTCATAATGTACTTATTCTGATCATTAACTGATCATTTTTAATCTTCAAGAACCATCTTTTCCTTTGGAGAACATAAAGTTAGATTACAGTAGATTCTCCTGGCATATGAATAAAAATTTTAAAAACATTTGAAATTAATGATAGGAATGATATTGACCGTGCAATTGTTCACCTCTATAATAAGGTCGATAATGCACGGAAGTATATCATTCGTCTCGCCAGAAATCTCACGCACTTGCTTACGCGCGACGATGGTGCTGGTCACATTGTCAGCAATGATAATGGCAGCAGATGTAATTTACCGCCAGGTAGCGGTCTTGCATCTTGCTGCGGGTTCGTGAACATAATAATAATAATAATAATAATAATAATAATAATAATAATAATAATAATAATAATAATAATAATAATAATAATAATAATAATAATAATAATGTTCTGGACCGTCGTCAAAATGTGCGGCTGGAAACGGGTCCTGGCCGGGTAGTGACTACGAATGCAGTTCGGCCGCGGGTTCAGTACCGCCAAGGCACCCAAGAAGACACCACGCCGGATCTCCTCAAGGATTTGATCCATATTTATTTATTTATTTATTTATTTATTTGGGAAACCAAAACAGCGAGAAGCCGAATTACAGAGTTCCGCAATGAAATACATATTTACAATAGAGTAGCACAAGGCAATCATAAAGAAAAGTGGAAGAATAATGACGAAAAAACATCTAACGATAAATATAGAGGAAAAAATTAAAAACTAACATAATTAGAGACACAACATAACAAAAACAAAAAATAAAGGCTAAAGAAACGAGAAAAATTGTTGAACGTAAAACGAAGAGAAGAACTTATAGCTAGGCACAGTAAGATAAATACAGACATAACACTTAAGTAATGGTATAGCACAGTAAAAAATAAATATTATATTATGTACAAAAGAGAGGACAGCAATGAGAAGAGAAAAAAGGAATATGAAGAAAATGAACTAGGTTAAGTTAAGGAAGAATCGATTAAAGGAGGCATACGAAGAAAAAACGTCCAAGTTCCTGTCTGAAGATAAAGAGTTAAGGAGGGTTGATATGCGGATAAATAAACTTCTTTGAACGAGAGAGAGGCGGGAATACGGAATATGAAGGGGCGTATTAATCCTGGTTTTGCGAGTTGGAACATGTATGGAAAAGAAGGATGCAGGTTCAGGAGAACGAAATAAACCGTTAACAGCGTTATATAGGAAAATGCTTATAGGAAAGGATGCAAAGATTTAGGGACCAACTGACCGGGCGGAATACCTGGACCTAGCCCGGGAGGTACGAAATCGATTACTGGAAAGAAATATTGAAAAATGGGAGGAACTTTGCCGTAATCTCTCAGAAAACGAGTCAGGTCACCAATTTTGGCGGATTATCTCAGAAAACGAGTTAGATCGCGAATTTCGGCGGATTATATATAAAACGTTAAGCATTCAGTTGTAAATTTCATTACAAGACTGTAGCGAAGCACGGGTATCTTGTTAGTCTATATATATATAAAAGAACATATCCTGACTGACTGACTGACTGACTGACTGACTGACTGACTGACTGACTGACTGATCATCGCCGAGCCAAAACTACTGGACATAAAGAAATGAAATTTTGAGGATACAGTTCGGCTCCATGGCTAAATGGTTATCGTGCTTGTCACAAGAGTCCCGGGTTCGATTCCTGGCAGGTTCCGGAATTTTAACTATCATTGGTTAATTTCTCTGGCACAGGGTGTATGTGTTGCCTTCATCATCATTTTATCCTCATCATGACGCGGAGGTTGCCTACGGGAGTCAAATTGAAAGACCTGCACCTGGTGAGCCGAACATGTCCCCGGACACTCCCAGCACTAAAAGCCATACGCCATTACATTTCATTTGAGGATACATTTATATTACAATGTAAGTGCTCTTAAGAGAGGATTTTTGGATATTCCGTCGCTAAGGGGATGAAAAGGGGGGTGAATTTTTGAAATGAGTGTATCTATATCTCAAAACTTTAAAAGTTTACAGATGTAAAAAATGGTACTTAGAATCTCCTTTAAAAATAAAGAAACACGTATTTTGTGTTTTCGGAAAATCCCACTAGAAGGGGTGAAATGGGGTGAAAAAGAGGTTGAATGCCTTTAATGAGAATACTTATATCTCAGAAACTGAAGATATTACAGATCTGAAAATTAGTGTTTGGAATCTCCTTTAAAAAACAAACACGTTTTGTTTTGTTTTTGGAAAATCCAATTCATACGGGTTAAACAGGAGTGACAAATGGGTTGAATTTTTAGAAATACTATATCTACAGTATATCTCAGAAACGTAAAATGTTACAGACGTAAAAATTGGTGTTTGGAATCTTCTGTAGAAGTAAAGAAACATACGTGATTTGTTTTCGGAAACTCCACTTAAGGGGAACTAAAAAGGGGGTTAAATTGTAAAATAAGCATGTTTACAGTATATCTCAAAAACTTAACACATTACAGAAGTGAAAAATGGTATTTTAAATCTCTATTTAAAATAAAGAAATATGTATTTTTTGTTCTTGGAAAAACCACTTCGGTGGGAAGGTAAAAATGACTGAAAATGGGGTTGAATTCTTTTTATTAAGATACTGATATCTCAAAAACTGAAGGTGTTACAGACGTTAAAACTGGTAGCCTACTTGGAATCTCTTTTAAAAATAAAAATTACTTTTCGGAAATCCACTATAAGTGAGGGGGTGGGAGAATTGAAAAATTAGTTGAATTATTTGTATGAAAAGCGAAAAGCGACAAGTGTTGCAGACGTGAAAATCGGTAATTGCAATCTTTTTCAAAAGTAAAGAATCACGAATACCTTTGATTTCGGAAAATCCAATTAAGGGGTGCTAGCGAAAGAATTGAAAAATTAATTGAATTAGTTGTATGAGGATACTTGCATCTGTTAAAATCTAACGTTGTTACGGTGGTGAAAATTGGTATTCGGATCTTCTTTAAAAACAAAGAAAAACGCATTTTTGACGGAAAATCATCTTAGGGGCGGGGGTGAAAAGGAGTTGAATTCCTTTTATTATGAGGACACACATCTCAAAAACTGAAAATGTTACAGTCATGATCATTGGTATTTAGAAGGTCCTTTACTAATAAGGAAACAAGTAATTTTTTCGGAAAATTCACTTAAGGGAGGGGGGAGTGAAAGGAAGTGACCAAAAATTATTTTTATGAGATACTTATATCTCAAAACTGAAGGTAACAGGCGTGAACATTAGTATTTGGAATCTCCTTTAAACATAAAGAAACACGCTTAACTGCGGTGGGATGAAAAAGGAGTTGAGACCAGTTGATTTTACTGTTCATAATTTACTTGATTCTGGTCATAAACCGATCATTTTTAATCTTTCTTGGTTTCGTTTTCAAGAGCTATCTTTTCCTTTGGAGAACTTGAAGTTAGATTACAGTAGATTCTCTGGCATATAAATAAAAATTTAAACACATTTGAAATAAACGATAGGAATGAGATTGACCGTGCAATTGTTCACCTCTATAATAAGGTCAATGATGCACGGAAGTATATCATTCGTATCGCCAGAAATACCGAGCACTTGCCTACGCGCGACGATGGTGCTGGTCACATTATCAGCAATGACAATGGCAGCAGATGTAATTTACCGCCAAGTAGCGGTCTTGCATCTTGTTGCGGGATCGAGAACATAATAATAATAATAATAATAATAATAATAATAATAATAATAATAATAATAATAATAATAATAATAATAATAATAATAATAATGTTCTGGACCGTCGTCAAAATGTGCGCACTGCGCTGGAAACGGGTCCTGGCCGGATAGTGACTACGAATGCAGTTCGGCCGCGGGTTCAATACCGCCAAGGAACCCAAGAAGACACCACGCCGGATCTCCTCATGGATTTGATCCATATTTAAAATGCTTATAGGAAAATATGCAAAGATTTAGGGACCAACTGACCGGACGGAATACCTGGACTTAGCTCGGGAAGTACGAAATCGACTGCTGGAAAGAAAGATTGAAAAATGTGAGGAAACTTGCCATAATCTATTAGAAAACGAGTCAGATCACGAATTTCGGCGGATTATATATAATATGTTAAGCATTCAATTATAAATTTCAGTACAATACCGTAGCGAAGCACGGGTAACTTGCTAATATATATATGCACCAACAATACCCTACTTCCAGAGAGCCTACAGCATCAGTAACATACGAGTAAGAGGATTGCTTCTGGGTGCAAGACAGCCCATCCCCAGAAATGTTGTTGCATGGCGGCAATCGTAGAAATATTCAAGATAAAATTGTTACCACGATTATTAAACTGTCAGTGGCAATAATGCAGAACCATTTGTATGGAAAACATAGTATTTAATTTCCTGCCCCAGCATAAATAAATGGCCATATTCTCGAGTACATTGACCAACAATTCAATTATGTTTTCAAAGAACTTAAGAGCTATTCTGTGTCCTTTGGCAAACACTTGTTGGCGTCAGAATATATAAATACATGATTTATTTATTTATTTATTTATTTATTTATTTATTTATTTATTTATTTATTTATTTATTTATTTATTTATTTATTTATTTATTTATAGCTTCAACAGAGCTTAATCTCCAATTACAGAAGGCGTATATTGCATTACATTAAATTATTAAAGATTTAACTTTGTACTTGGAGTGAGAACCGTTTTCAAAACGGCAGAAATCAGAAAAACATTTCCTCAAAAAGTGAAATAATACAGTAGCACTAAATATTTATGTTTATAAATATTTAATATGCCTTTGGTGGTGACGAAATTAGGGCTCTTGTCCCTCTTTTGCACTTACGCACTGTAGTGCGTACATCACTGGGAGCGGAGCTCAAGAGTACATAATACTAATAATCTACACAACGATACATTACACTTATTCTCTCTCAACGGTCATTCACTCATCCAGTCATACAAATAAGTCAGCTGCATTCAGCAGGTAGTCCCGGCAAGCAGTCTTAAATTTAAGTAATGAGGAGGTATTTTTGACACTGACAGGCAGGGAGTTGCAAAGTCTAGAACCCGTCACAACAAAAGAATTAATGTTAGTCATAGAGGATCGGTGAACAGGAGAGGAAAGGGAGGAATCTGAGCGGGTATTACTGCTGTGAAAGGAAGACAAATACTTAAGCTGAGATGAAAGGTACCGCGGACATTTCGTACCACTTGAACGAGTGGGAAGTATTGCGAGGTAAAAACGATTTCCTAATGAATGTATTCGTTTGTATATCCACTGTCCACTACTGGCGCAGAAGGCTCCGCACGGCGTGACCACTACTGGTGTTAACCTTCCGTCGGGCGTAACTGACCTGATTTGCGCACATGTTCATTCCTATTTCGTATTCGTCATTCGCGGGGACCTACCTATTTCCACCTTTCAGTAGTTTCCTAGCTGCTTCTGTGGATCCGTGGTAGAGTGTCGGCCTCCGAATCCCAAAATAGCGGGTTCAAACCCGCCAGAGGAAGTCGGATTTTTGAAGGGCGGAAAAAAGTCCATTCGACACTCCATGTCGTACGATGTCGGCATGTAAAAGATCTCTGGTGATACATTTGGTATTTACCCGACAAAATTAATTAAATATCAGCCATAGACGCCCAAGAGAGACCCGGTTTACTCTGTCTGCCATCTAGCGGACCTAGAGTAAAACGGAACGTCGAAATTGACGAGCAGACAGCCAGATGGCGTCAAATCGAAATGACTGCACACGGTAGCTGAGGCCATACGATTATTATTAGTAGTTTCCTGTTTCCACGTGGCTTGTAATATCTACGTAAACATAAGTGATAAGTATAGTTTAAAGGGCACGTATTAAAATAATATAGAAGTTTTCTTCAGCAAATGTTGTAAAAAAATGTTTCGGATTTGTAAAGTGTGTCTGTTAGGCTCATTAACCCCGCTGGCGTGGAAATGGATTTCCAATTTACATCAAGTGGTTCGGATTGTCCTGGCGAAAATATTTGGGGGTTACAGGAAAACCGTTCGCAGGTAGATGACGACCTAGGTGGTACGAAATGTCCTCAAAAATCAAGTGGTACGGAATATCCGTGGTACGAAATGTCCGGACACCGAGATGAAATGTATAGTGGTCTGCCTTCAGTTAGCAGTCGGTATATCTGTATCAGTACGTCATACTTTCGTTGTTAATCAGGTTTCAGCCATGAAATAGTGTGATAGTATAGGGTGACATTAGTGTATCATTACTCAGACAGTAAATCAATGTAAGGCAACAATTAAGCGCTCGCTGAAATGTCAAAGCCTGCTCCTTCGTTGCGTCTACAAGAATAACGTCACAGTAGTCAAGAATGGGAAGCACCAATGATTGAATGAGTTGGACTCTCACATTGCAAGGCAAACTATTGGTCTATGTACATTGACAAAACACCATACTTTACGATGGTGGTGGTGGTTGTGATTATTGTTTTAAGAGGAAGTACATCTAAGCAACCATCCTCTATATAACACTAATCAGAGGAAAAATGGAAGGAATCCGACATTTCGAAAAATGAATGTATCGGCCAAAGAAAAGCAAGGGCCACGAAGGGCAGGAATATTATACACTCCCTAGGCCTCGAGTGCGAGTGCTCTAATACCGTCGGAGTCGGAAAATACCAAGAGTTGACCAAGGGAGGTCGAATATGATGGATGAAGGAGAGGAGCGTGGTGCAAGTAAGTGGAAGGAATGCCAGAGTAATGGTAAAGGCCCCGTGGTCGCCAACCCATGCTCCTAAGTTAAAAGACCTGGAACACTTTTAGTCGCTTTATACTACAAGCAGGGGATATCGTGTGTGTTATTCTACCGCCCCACCCACAGGGTAAGAGCAAGAGTTTCGATAATGGTAAGATTAATGAATTGTGAAATAATGAGACATTCTAGTTGGTTGGTTGGTTGGTTGGTTGGTTGGTTGGTTGGTTGGTTGGTTGGTTGGTTGGTTGGTTGGTTGGTTGGTTGGTTGGTTGGTTGGTTGGTTGGTTGGTTGGTTGGTTGGTTGGTTGGTTGGTTGGTTGGTTGGTTGGTTGGTTGGTTGGTTGGTTGGTTGGTTGGTTGGTTGGTTGGTTGGTTGGTTGGTTGGTTGGTTGGTTGGTTGGTTGGTTGGTTGGTTGGTTGGTTGGTTGGTTGGTTGGTTGGTTGGTTGGTTGGTTGGTTGGTTGGTTGGTTGGTTGGTTGGTTGGTTGGTTGGTTGGTTGGTTGGTTGGTTGGTTGGTTGGTTGGTTGGTTGGTTGGTTGGTTGGTTGGTTGGTTGGTTGGTTGGTTGGTTGGTTGGTTGGTTGGTTGGTTGGTTGGTTGGTTGGTTGGTTGGTTGGTTGGTTGGTTGGTTGGTTGGTTGGTTGGTTGGTTGGTTGGTTGGTTGGTTGGTTGGTTGGTTGGTTGTGTTTTATATTACCTGGCCTTCAGGCCTCCTCTTACATCTAACCCGGCACTGACATATGCACCTATATTACATTGTATTACTTTACAATAATAGATTTAATACTAATTAAATTAATAGTAATGCAAGAATGATGAGTGATAAGATTAAATTAAGATGAAATAAATTAGATATAATAAAAGGATAAATTCTTAAAACTAATATCCTACATATAAAAAGATGTAGTACATACAATTTAATAACATTTGATAAACAGACCAGATCAAAATTTGCACTAATCTTCTACCAGAAAATCCATGACAATAGAATGGTTGTGAGTAGCAGCATCAAGTTCACAGATGATCCTTACTGGTGCATAGAATGTCTGCACAGTGCTTCCTTGAAAGTGCGAATAGCGCTTAACCCTCTGATACTTTCGGGAAGGAGGTTCCACTCCCGGCAGGCAATTACGTGAATGATTTATCGTAGATGGCAGATCTATGGGTAGGAAAAGCAAGGATGGAATTATTAGTAGGTCTGGTGTTAAGACTGTGATAAGAAGATAGGTATTTGAAATATGAAGCAAGGTGAAATGGCTGTGAAGAATGAAGGATTTTATGGAGATGGCATAGGGTATGAACAGTGTGACGGATTTCTAGTCGGGGCCAAGATAGGTGGTTATATGAAGGAGTTACATGGTCATAGTACCGTAGGTTACAGACGTATCTCACACATGCTTTTTGACCACTTTGTAATCTGCTCAATAACTTGCACCCAGCGTCTCTATAAATCACGTCACAATAGTCGAAATGAAGGAAAACCAGAGTTTCTACCACCATTTTTTTTTAGTTTTTCAAGAAATAAGTATTTATACCCGAGCAGCATGTGCAATGCAGAGAATGTTTTATAGGTGATGTTCGTAATATGCGTTTTCTATGACATGTCATCATCGAAAGTAACGCCTAGGACTTTTATTGATGACGTGTATGGTATGTTAGTATTACGTAACCTTATAGATGGAATCTCTGGTCGATTGACCTTCGCGAGTAGTTTCGATTATCCAAGGATGATGGCTTGCGTTTTTGCTGTGTTTAATGTAAGACCACATCTCAAAGACCAAGAAGAAAACGATTTTGTCTATGGCCGAAATTATTAGATCTGGAGATGTATGGAGGTGCATTTGTACATCATCAGCGTAGATATGGTATTCGCAGTGAGTTAGGTTTTGGGAGACATCATTAATGTAAACAGAAAAAAGAAGGGGTCCTAACACCGACCCTTGAGGCACACCACACTGCATGGACCACCAAGTTAATTTGTTTATGCTATCTGTAACACACTGCCGACGGCCATGCAGGTAGGAATGCAATCAGAGGAGGGCACTGTCCGAGAAATGGAGGGAATACAATTCCGAGAGCAAAATGTCAATGTCAACCGAGTCAAAAGTTTTGCTCAATTCTAGAAGTATTAAAACTGTCACTTCTTTGTTGCCCGTTGCTTCTCGAATGTCTTCTGTGACCTTCAGTAGTGCCGTTGTAGTTCTGTGTGTTTGACGAAAACCAGATTGTAGTGGGTCAAGTAAGTTGTCATGTAGTCTGTTATCTGTCTATGAGCGATGAACTCTAGCGTTTTAGATAAAGCACAAAGTATGCAGATGGATCTATAGTCAGATGGTTCAGAAGGGGAAGCTACTCTTTTTAGAGGACGTATAATTCCCGCTTTCCATGTTTCGGGAAATGTACTGTCTCCAAGGGAAGAGTTAAATATATTAATTAGTGTTGGTAATATCACATCCAGAATATTTTTTTTATGATCCCTATTCCTATACTACAATTTCATTTCGCCATTGATGTTATGCGATTTATAGCAAACCTGACTTGTGAGTGGGTTGCTGGACGGAAGTAGAAGTTTTCTCTATCAGCTCGAATCTTTGCATAATTCCCGTCAAAAGCTTCCTGTTTCAGGGCTATATTTAATGGGCAGTTAGATGAAAAATAGTCTTTCAGTTTTTCCAAAGGTATAGTTATTTCTTCGTCTCTCCTCCTTTAGTAATGCCAAAGCTCTTCATGGATTTCCACAACACAGCTGTTGAAACATTTGGTTGATTTAAACTGTGAGCGTGTCGTAATTTCGCGTTTCTAATCTGTTAGGTCGTAGCGTTTCTCACTGTCTTCTAATTAAGTAGATTGCCAGGAGTGCAATGGTTTCTAACTCTTCTGTAAGCAGCATCGCGTTCAGTCATAAGTGCTCTAATCTCATCTGAGAGCCAAGACCTGGCTACCGTGAAACTGGAGCCGTCTTTTCAGGGGCATGTTTAATGTTCAGTTCAGTCATATGTTGATTGAAACGCGCCACCTTGTCATTTATGTCTTTAAGTTTAAATATGTCATACCATGGCAGTGTAACTGCGTCTTGTAGAAGTACATTCTTGTCCATTCTTCGTAGATCTCGATATAAAATTATTTTTGGTTTGAACTTGGGACTTTTAATAGAAGAGGCCATAAATATAGTATTATGCCGCGAAATAACTGGGACACTAATTTGACCGTGATGAAGAACTAATTCAGATTGGTTTGTGGCAATGAGATCAATTAAGGTGTGTGATGTGTCAGTGTGATCTGTGTCATTGGGAGGGAGAAACGTTAAGTTGCAAGCTTTAAAAGAAGTTAAAAGCTGGGTTGTCCGAGGAGAGTTAGGTTCAAGAAGGTTTATGTTGAAATTGCCCATAATAATTATATTTGAGTAATCAGTGACTAAATCTTGTATTTGAGTCTCTAGAACACATAAAAATCCTGCAATCGGTGGCTTATATACTACACCCAGAAGACATTTTAGGTTTTCGCTCGTACGGACCTGGGGACCTACAGATTATTTTAGGGCGTAGATTGGTCATAACATATGCGTCGGTACCCCCGGAGGGCTTATTTAATCTGTCGGATCTAAGCAATGTATAACCCACCAGATGCAGTCTTTCTATTGCGCGGTTTTAACCAAGATTTGGTAATTAATATTGCGTGGAAACTGAGAGGCATAAATAGAGCTATAATTTCGTCCATTCGCGCCTTCGCAAGGAGGCTTTGAGCGTTTATATGGCAAATTTTTAAAGCATTTCTCTACGGAGAAAGCTTGTAGTTAATGATAACCCTTGTCGACTGGGAGTGGCAAGAGAGCTCAGATGACAAAAGGTGTGTGTTGCCTGCACAGCTGGTTAACGGGACATGGGTACCTCCTAAATATAATACTAATCTAATTATTATTACTACTACCACCATGACGGATATATTCACCATGCTACTACTAAAATGATTTCATTCCTCAGGACAGCCGATGGTTGGGGCCAGCCGTGAGTTCTAGCCCTGTCCCGTCTCCCGAATGCAGAGGCGTAGAGGCAAGGTAGAGTCGTGGCCACCCCTCCTCTGCTCGGTTGGCCGGTCAGAGTGCAGAGCTGTCGGACCATGGACCAGGCGTGGCCACTTATGGACCGAGACCCACTCTGCATCTAACGACCTCATTATTATTAGCCAACTCTGTGGTGTAGAGGTAGCACGCCTGTTTCTTACTCAAGGTCCTGAGTTCGTTTTCCCACCAGTTTTTAAATTTTAATTCTTGACTGGGTAGTAGAATGGGATTCATTTGATATGAGATTTTCTCAAGCTCTTAATCACAGTGACGAGATGAGGCTATTGACGTCGTATACGTAGAAGAACGCTGGTTACCATGGTCACAGTAGTGTCGGGAAACTGATCACGCAAATTCCAGATAGACTCCCCAGACCAAACGCATACCCATGACAATATTGAAAGTGGCGTTGTCTAGTTGATGTAGTAAAGTTTATTTCGTCGAGTGAATTGGCCGTGCTATTAGGGTTGCGCAGCTGTGAGCTTGCATTCGGGAGATAGCGGGTTCGAACCCCATTGCCTGCAGCCCCGAAGATGGCTTTTCGTGATTCCCATTTTTCACACCAGACAAATGGTGGGGCTGTATCTTATTGAAGACCACGACCGCTTCCTTCCCACCCGTATCCCTTCCCTATTCCATCGCCGCCATAAGACGTATCTGTGTCTGTGCGACGTGCAGCAAATTATAAAATATGCTTAATTAATTCTGTAGGATGTGGGATAGATCTCAGCCTGGAAATGGTGAAATCTAGAATTCTACTACGTCTATTAGTTCTATATTGCTTCCTCGGTGGTTTTGTGGGAGAGTGTCCGACTCACGAACCCAAGTTCGTGGGTTCAACCTGACGCAAATTATTAATATTATTATTATTATTATTATTATTATTATTATTATTATTATTATTATTATTATTATTATTATTTCGAATGGGCCACCAAAGGACCACGTGCCAATTTCAATTCCTTCTTCTTTGTTCTATCCTTTTCTTCCAGTAAGCTTTCATCTGTTCACTATGTTTCTTCTTTCTGTCTTCAGACCACTTTGAACCAGTCTTTTTTACTTTCCTACCTTGGAATCCTTCTATTTTCAATACTTTTTCCCGAAAGCCTTCTCTATTATTTATTTCTTCTGTTGTTATATTGTTTTTTCTAAATCCTTTCTTACTTCATTGACCCAGCTTGTCCTTGATTTCTTACTTCACAAATATCTGAAAATCTTACTGGTTAATCTACTATCTTGCATTCGATATAAATGTCCAAAAAACATAAGTCTCCTTTTCCTCATTACATCTGATATATTTTCTATTTTTTGATATAATTCAGCATTACTTCGTAATTTCCAACCTTCTGCTGTGTTTTGTGGGCCTAATATTTTCCTCATGATTCGCCTTTCTAATATTTCTAGCTTATCTAAATTATAGTTTAATGCCAGACACTCGCTTGCATATAGGCATTCTGGCTTCACTACTGTGTTGTAATGCCTTATTTTTGCATTTTTGGATAGGCATCTTTTATTGTAGATATCTTTGGTGACACCATAAGCTCTCTCCATTTTATGTACTCTCTCCTCTACTGCAGATTTTTCTAAACCATTTTCTTGGATTATTTCCCCTAGATATTAGAATTTTTTTACCCTCTCTATTTGGCCAATATCTGTTTTCAGAAATTTTGGTGCATCCCAAATATTTGTTAAAAATTTTGCTTTTTCTGCAGAAATTCTTAAGCCAGTTCTGCTGGCGATTCTTTCCAAGACATTTACTTGGGTTACAGCAGATGTCACATTTTCAGAAAGTATTGTAAAGTCATCTGCAAATGCAAGACAATTTATTTCAATCCTTTTGTTTCCTCTTCCTAACCTTATCGGTGAAATGTTGAGTTCAATAAGTTTTTCGTTCCAAATTCTCACTATTTTCTCTAGGACACAATTAAAAAGAATTGGGGATAGTCCGTCGCCTTGTCGTACACCAGTTTTTATTTTGAAAGGCTGTGATATCTCTGCCAGAAATTTCACTTTAGAGACTGTGTCTGTAAGTGTTTCACGGATTAGATTTGCCAGTTTAGACTTTATGCCAAATTCTCGAATTATTTTATATATAGTTTCTCTATCAACAGAATCAAAAGCCTTTTTGAAATCTACAAACATGACTACAATGTCCTTTGAATTATTATTATTATTTTTATTATTATTATTATTATTATTATTATTATTATTATTATTATTATTGACTTGTGACATCTACTATTATTATTATTATTATTATTATTATTATTATTATTATTATTATTATTATTATTATTATTATTATTTATGTAGTTATGTCCGGACTTTATTTGGTATAAATCATGATCGTGTTATTTGTGTGTTATGTCATGAAGCATCTGCTGTGTGTACTACATATTAACATGAGTTTATTTAATGTAAGGACATGTTATCAGTAGTATATAATTTATTATTACCTGTATGTATGATGTATAATCCAATGCAATGTTGTGTAACACACTGTAATAAATCCAGAAGAACGCAATGTGCTACTGGAATTGTGTAGAAAATTCCTTACATTGTAAATAGGCTATTGGAGACTCTCGATATTTCGAGAAAACATGTTTTGTCAAATTCTTCTAGAAGCCTGGCCAGGCAGCGTATAAAAAGAGGCAGTTGAGTTGTAAGTGCAAGTCGTTAATCGAATATGTGAATTCTTGTTGCGATTGACATGTTCTTGAGGCAGTCTTCCTCTTATTATTCTACGTATCAGTGTTTTGTTCAAGAGCATAGTAGTCAAGTGTTCAAGATGAAAGTTTATTAGTGCGTGTGTGTAGAATATGTATATATAATTTGTAAATAAAATAGTGTACACAAATGACAGCATTTCATGTGTGCGCCTTTGTGGTAGGCCGCGGTAGTTCATCTTTTAACTCCATGGCACTCTATGTCATACGGTAATTAAAGATCTCTGGTGGCGTATTTATTTTCACCCGACAAAATTAAAGAAACTCGGGCATTTGGACCATCCAGTAGAAGCCAATTTTCGTTTCTACATAGCAGTACAATCGGAATGTTGAAATTGATAGGCAAGCAGCGTAGGTGGCACCATTTCCATAGGTCTGCAACTTGATAGCTGAGGCCATATTATTATTATTATTATTATTATTATTATTACACTCCCTGTAGATCAGCAGTACTCTGTCGTCCTCCGGATCCCAAGATAGTGGGTTCAAACCGGTACAGGTAGTCGGATTTATGAAGGGCGGAAAAAGGTCCGTTCGACACTCCATGTCGTACGATGTCGACATGTAAGAGATATCTGGTGACCCATTTGGTGTTTACCCGACAAAATTAATTGGAACTCAGCCATAGACGTCCAAGAGAGATTCGGTTTACTCTGCCATCTAGTGGGCCTAGAGGCCGGTCTGAGTGGCTCAGACGGTTGAGGCGCTGGCCTTCTGACTCCAGCTTGGCAGGTTCGATTCTGGCTCATTACGGTGGTATTTAAAGGCGCGAGAATACGTTAGCTTCGTGTCAGTAGATTTACTGGCAGTAAAAGAACTCCTGCGTGACTAAATTCCGACACCTCGGCGTCTCCGAAAACCGTAGTAGGACGTAAAGTAAATAACATTCAGTAGGCCTAGAGTAAAACGGAGCGTCTAAATTGACGAGCAGACAGCCAAATGGCGTGAAATTAAAATGTCTGCACACGGTAGCTGAGGCCATGCAATTATTATTATTATTATTATTATTATCATTATTATTATTATTATTATTATTATTATTATTATTATTATTATTATTATTCCGAATACATTGGCCGGGACTTAACCCACAGCTACCTTGAGGAAAATGATGCCTCTCATCTATCACACTCTGTTGGTTACGGCCTGTTTTACGGACGGATACAATTCCTGGCGCCAAACCTACGTGCAGCGACGTACTCACTATTGCAGATTTCTGTCGTGGTTTGTAGTTACTTGAAGATGTACATTAAGGCTAACATGATCACCCAGGATTAAATAGACGCGGTTAAAATTCCTGTCAAACAGGAATCGAATCCGGTGCCCTCTGAACCGAGGCCAATGTCCATTCAGCCAAACTCTATTTGGCCAAGGAGCCAAATAGAAAATACATTAATAGCCAATCCATAATTTTACGATCGTAAATTAAAAGTATGCTGAAATTTAATAGGACGTTTACTTTCATTTCAGAAGAATTTAACCGTCCACAAAAATCGTAAAGACAGATCATAAAGGAAGGTGTAAATAATTCGAAAATCGAAACAGTAAAATACATCCCCACTTAGGGACGGTTGCAAACTCACTTTAAGAACATCGGAATGTCCTACAAAATATTCCATCTTTGATGATTGATTATTTTGATTACTTAGCTGTTTTATGAACTACATATATACATCAGATTCATACTATGGATCATCA
Source organism: Anabrus simplex (assembly GCF_040414725.1). Lineage (NCBI taxonomy): Eukaryota > Metazoa > Arthropoda > Insecta > Orthoptera > Tettigoniidae > Anabrus > Anabrus simplex. Next base: position 60,665,766 of record NC_090271.1, read on the forward strand.
ACAGGCAGTGCTATACATGCCACTCTTACTCTCATAAGACTTAGTGTATTCTAGACGAAATTATTTCTTCACGCTCCAATTTTAAACTATTGTTTTTGAGCATTTCAACAACCATTATAGTTGGGGACAAAACATGACGGCCTCAGTTCCTAGAAGCGAGCTGAAAGCCAGTAGTCAATCACACCCAACACCCTGCTGAGTTGACGAATAAGTGATCCTTGTTTGTTTTGGAGAGGCTGCCAAACCACTTTCTTCCTCACTATCTGTAGTATTTACCCTTTCTTCGTGTAGAGTGCAGTAGCCGATTTGGCAACTCTGGCTGCAGTAGAGGTAGTAAATCCTATAAGTCGCCAATAGATGCCGAGCTGCCTCTGAAAAGTAGTGGTGCGAGGCGAGGTCGTAATGATTTGTCCCCAACTATACCAGGTTGTTTTGCCTGTAGTTTGAACATAACCTCTTGATTATTTTTGAAACATGTGTTATTTTGTATGAAGCAACCTTTACACAATTGGAACATTCCTATCAAGTTTTTAAGTTAGTATATTCCCATTATCTCAGAAGAGTAACGTCAAGTGAAAATTCAAAAATTTTAATGTGGCCTAAAGTGTTTTACAATGTACTTATAATTTTAGCTCAGGGTATACAAAGTCCACTTTATTTAATGATTGTGTCTTTCTTAGTTTAACTTGTATAAATGAATAACTGAAGATGACCGAGTCATACGGTCGAAATTAGTACTATTCGTATAAAATATACGTATTTATTAAGTGGAATAGAACATCAAGTTACAAACCAAGATTGTCAAAAGTGAGACTTAAATACATTGTCTTTAGTTTAATCTTAAAATAATTAAAAGGTGCCGGGCTGAGTGACAGGGACGGAAGATCGCTGGCCTTCTGACCCCATCTTCGCAGGTTCAATCCTGGCTCAGTCTGGTGGTGTTTGAATGTGTTGAAATATGTCAGTCTCGTGTCGGTAGATTTACTGGTACGTTCAGGAATTCGTGCGAGACAACATTTTGACACCCCGGCCTCACCGAAAACAGTAAAATGGTAGTTAGTGGAATGTAAAAATAAAAACTTTATTATTAGCCTAATTAGTAGGTAACATTCTTCTCCTGGGAGTAGTTTGGTCAGTAGAATGGCCAGCGGGTCGCGGATTCGATTCGCGGACGAGTCGAGGATTTTAACAGCGTTAGGTTAAATCCTCTGGCTCGGCCTGGATGTTTGTGATCTTACACATTACACTACAAACCACCTTATAAGTACGCAATAGTTAATGCATCCCTCCAGAAGTCAGGAAGGGCATCTGACCGTAAAATTTGGATCAGTGCCGACCCTCAAATAATTGTAAAAAAGACCAGGAGAGAAAAACTCTTCTCCAGTGTGTAAAATATAAGAACATTTTCCTTCTACAAATACATTCACACAGTGAAATCATACCGTAAATAAATAGCGGGAATATGTCAACCTTGTCTCTCTTTTCCTTGAAATCATGTTGATATCACGAGGATTTATTTAGTCATGGAACTGTCATTATTTATACAGATGTGCCTAGATCCTCTTCTGCTTTTTCTTTCTTGCTTGCTTTGTTTGTTTCCTTCTCTCTTGGTCCATTTACTCTCCAGGGTTGGTATTCCCTCGGAATCAGCGAGGGATCCCACCACTACCGCCTCACGGGCAGTATCTTGGAGGGTGAGACTTTGGGTTGGAGGATACACCTGCGGAGTACGACCAGTACCTCGCCCAGGCGGTCTCACCTGCTATGCTGAACAGGGGCCCTGAAGGGGGATGGGAAATGGCCATGGTCTTAAGTTAGGTACCATCCCAGCTTCTACTTCTTCATCCTTCTTTACTATTTTCTATAGACTACTTGATCATCTTCATCTTCCTTCTTGGTGGGAAGAATTATGTTTCAAAGAAGTAGAGAGTCATTCATCTTGGCACTTTTCACTGCTCTTCCGATACCCACTCACTCCTAGACTAGTCATAAATCTTCCTCTGTTTCCTTGAGATATGGCGTTGAAGTTAATGTCCTTTAATCTGAATTATCAGCCAGGCAGATTAATGGTTACACATAATATGGGCCGAGTTTTCAAGCTCAGATATATATGCAACCAGCGAGACACGTGAACCAGTATTAGCAAGACTTAAATGTGCTCGGCTAGGAACAAACCTAAGATGAGAATGAAATGGCGTATGGCTTTTAGTGCCGGGATGTGTCCAAGGACTTCAGCTTGCCAGGTGCAGGTCTTTTGATTTGACGTCCGTAGGCGACCTGCGCGTCGTGATGAGGATGATATGATGATGAAGACGACACATACACCCAGCCCCCGTACCAGCGGAATTAACCAATGATGGTTAAAATTCTCGACCCTGCCGGGAATCGAACCCGGGACCCCAGTGACCAAATGCCAGCACGCTAACCATTTAGCCATGGAGCCCGACACCTATGATAATTTGTTGAGTCTGAAGGTGCAATTTTGATTTTTCTAAGGCTTCATCAATAATTCGATTCCTAATCAGAGACAGTGTGCTTAAAATTTAAGGAGGTACGGAACACAAACATTCGAGAAAAAATAATTTTCTTTCATTTTGAGTTTTGAATCCGAATCATATTCCTTTAAATTTCTTCTTCTTTATCTGTTTATCCTCCAGGGTCGGTTTTTCTCTCGGACTCAACGAGGGATTCCACCTCTACCGCCTCAAGAGCAGTGGTCTGGAGCTTCAGACTCCAGGGGTGGCAGCTAATCACACTGACCACTGCACTACAGAGGCATACAATTATTTATTTAATGTATTTAATCCGTTTATCCTCCAGGGCTGGTTTTTCCTCCGGGCTCAGAGAGGGATCCAACCTCCACCACCTCAAGGGCAGTGTCCTGGAGCGTGAGACATTCTGTCGGCTATACAACTGGAATGGAGGACCATTACCTCACCCAGGCGGCCTCACCTCCTATGCGGAACAGAGGCCTCATGGGGGAAAGGAGATTGGAAGGGATAGGCAAGAAAGAGGGAAAGAAGCCGCATTGCCCTTAAGTTAGATACCACCCCGGCATTTGCCTGGAGAAAACGTGGAAAACCACAGAAAGCTACTTCGAGAATCGCTGAGGTGGGAATCCAACACCCTACACTCCTCATTTGATCTCCCTGGGCTGAGTGTACCCCGTTCCAGTTCTCGGACAACTTTTCAAATTTCGTAGAAGAGCCTAGAATTGATCCCGGGACTCCGGGTGTGGCAGCTAATTACAATAACCACTACACCACAGAGGCGGACGTATTCCTTTTAAATGGTGTATATATTATATTAATATCTGGACTACCGAGCTCGATAGCTGCAGTCGCTTAAGTGCGGCCAGTATCCAGTATTCGGGAGATAGTAAGTTCGAACCCCACTGTCGGCAGCCCTGAAAATGGTTTTCCGTGGTTTCCTATTTTCACACCAGGCAAATGCTGGGGCTGTACCTTAATCAAGGCCACGGCCGCTTCCTTCCCACTCCTAGCCCTTCCCTATCCCATCGTCGCCATAAGACCTATCTGTGTCGGTGCGACGCAAAGCAACTAGCAAAAAAAAAAAAAAGAAAAAATCTGGACTGGAGGTATTTTTAATTAGTGTTTCATTAAACAATACGTATGCAGGCATGAACTAAATCTGTGACTTTAATAGCCATTTCTTGTAAGGTGAGGTCATTTTTCTAATACTTAACATTTTCTTTGGTATTTTTAAAGTACAAGGACTTAAAATTTAGTAATTTACTTTATAATGTTGCCATGCGTATCCTGAAATAATCTTCTGGTAATAGGTTAGTATTATTTACTGTACAGCCCTCACGCAACAGCTGCAGGTTGCCCAAGGACAATGAATATCTGTATAACAACAATAGAAACAGGTGAACGAATTAGCCCTACACGAGATAGCACAGCCTTACATTAGAAAAGGCAAAAAAAGGTGATAACTATAGCGAGGCACTTCGAACATTTATCTGAGGTCCGTAAGCATGATTCTTGAAGATGATGATGGAATTCTTGAGGGCAGTTAAGGCGATTTTAGAGATTTTATTTGACAAAAACCTGATATAATCATATTTACAAATAAGACATTCAGAAAAACCACAAATAAAAATGAATTTTTCTGAAACCAATCGTTTCAATTTCAAGCGAAGATATCAATGCATAACCTGCAAAAATTTTAAAGGACTGACTTCAACACGTTCTGGGAAAATATTCCTAATGTGTCGCATGGTTTAACATATCACCTCACTCCACATGAACACTTGTTCTTAAAGACCCCAATTGTATCGGTAAATTCGCAGAACAGGACACCAGTTAAAGTAGCCAGCGTTAAACCCCACCATGAAGGTCAAAGAATATTTTTCCAGTGCTCTTACGTTTCTATCATTCCTCGACAAGTCATAAATCATATCCTTCAGATATGATGCTGAAGTTAATGTCCTTTAATCTGAATTATCAGTCAGACATATTAATGGTCATACATGTAAGCTCAGAAATGTAGGCAACGAGTGTGGTACGTAATTCAGTTTCAGAAAGACTACTGGAAAGAAACATAAGAGGATTTATTGAGTTTGGAACAGGAATTCTAATCCTTTTAAAGATTCACCAAGAATTCGATTTCTTATCAGAGACAGTGTGTTAGATTCTTTTAAAAGGTACAGCCCCAGTATTTTCCTGGTGTGAAAAGAGGGAACCACTGAAAACCATCTTTAGGGCTGCCGACAGTGGGGCTCGAACTCACTATCTCCCGATTACTGGATACTGGCCGCACTTATGCGACTGCAGCTATCGAGCTCGGTCAGTTAACGTTTAATTAAATAAGCCCTTGCCAATAATGTTAAATTACCAATAAGGATTAGGGACCTAGCAATTTTTTAAGAATACGATAGAAAAAATTAGCGTTTAATAAGGTGACTTCCACAAGGAACGTATAAAGTTATTTAAAGTTAGTTGTTGAAAAAAATAATTGGAAAACTGTAAGCAAAACTTCAAATGCTCATAGCTCAAACACAGGTTTTTTGGACATTGGCCCTTTTAGAACCAAGCCACAGAATTTTATTTGTGTTCTGTCGACACGTACCAGTATTTGGAATCACTTTTAAAAGTAATGTTTTTTTTTTTTTTTTCAACTTGAGAGAAGACTGTTTCTCACATGTACAGTCAATATTTAGTCAAGATTTATAAAGATTTTCCGGGGTAAATGACACTCATTTTTTTCGATAAGTTTTATACTTTAGGGATTTTAAGATAATGTCTTAGTACAGTCATCATTATCATCTGTTTACCCTCCAGGTTCGGTTTTTCCCTCGGACTTAGCGAGGGATCCCACCTCTACCGCCTCAAGGGCAGTGTCCTGGAGCTTCAGACTCTTGGTCGGGGGATATGACTGGGGAGTATGACCAGTACCTCGCCCAGGCGGCCTCACATGCTATGCTGAACAGGGGCGTTGTGGAGGGATGGGAAGATTGGAAGGGATAGGCAAGGAAGAGGGAAGGAAGCGGCCGTGGCCTTAAGTTAGGTACCATCCCGGCATTCGCCTGGAGGAGAAGTGGGAAACCACGGAAAACCACTTCCAGGATGGCTGAGGTGGGAATCGAACCCACCTCTACTCAGTTGACCTCCCGAGGCTAAGTGAACCCTGTTCCAGCCCTCGTACCACTTTTCAAATTTCGTGGCAGAGCCGGGAATCGAACTCGGGCCTCCGGGGGTGGCAGCTAATCACGCTAACCACTACACCACAGAGGCAATCTTAGTACAGTACAGAGGAATTATTACTTTTATCAAATTACGAAATCTACGTCTCATATATATTGAAATGTTAGAACCATATGGTCTCAGAAAATATACTGTAACATGACAGCGGTGATAAACACACAAGTAATAGCATTCATTTCTACGACTAAAGTGCATTTACTTACTGCTAATTCTTATACACTACAAGTACACCACTTTGGGCTCTCCCTATTCCCCCTAACTCAGTCACACTTATAGGCATGGTACTGTATAGGCTTTTGGGCTTATGCTGTGCCAAGAAATTAAGGTGAAATTCTTTACATTTCACAGAAAACTGTGTTCTGTGTCATCAGAAGAAATCTCGACTGTCCACAAGAAAGGCTTTTTACACAATGACCCTTTGAATTTAGTTATAATAGAAGTGGAAATGGTACGTTCATTCGCCACCAGATGGCTCCCAGGACGTGGCACAGCGCTAGCGTTTGAAGCGGAAGCTGACTGAACCATCACAATCAGTTTAAGAGGTTCACATAACATGTGTACGTAACATATGACTTTGACAGGTGTATGACATAGACACAAGCCTGCAATGAAACATCTGGCGATGAAGAACGTACGAATTTGGAAAACACCGAGACGAAATAACAATAGTGAAGGGACAGGGAAGGGAACTACCTACATTAATTCTTAATGGCTGACAACCAGGTATTACTTAATTGATAGCCGGTGTCCCTGATGACGCAGAGCACAGTTCTCTGCGAAACGTAAATAATTTCACCTTATTTTCTTGACACGGCATAAGCCCAAAAGCATATACAGTATCATGTCTATAAGTACGGATCGTGAAAGCATCAAAGTTATCAGTCACACTTGTTGTTCATTATATCACTTACAAACTAACACAATCACTGCAGGGAAAATGCTGGGGCTGTACCTTAATTAAAGCCGCGGCCGCTACCTCCCCAATCCTAGCCTTTTCCCATCCTTGCGTCGCTGAAAACCTTCGATATGTTTTGCGACGTTAAACCACTAGCAAATAAATAAATAAATAAATAAATAAATAAATAAATAAATAAATAAATAAATAAATAAATAAATAAATAAATAAATAAATAAATAAATAAATAAATAAATAAATAAATAGTCACAGTAGCTAAAAGTACACATTACATACTGTTCGGCAATTGTTACTTATACACTAATACAGTTCCACAATTATACTCGCCATACGCTGATACAGCTACTATCCGCGAAACTTTTAGTGACACTTCGTTTTACGGTGGTGAGGAGTAACGAGGGAGTTACAACGATAGTATGATCGTTCGATATGAATTTTCTAAACCGTCGTTTCCATGCAGGAGCTCTAGGTTGTTCCTGTGATGTACGTCCTTTGATTTTCCTCACTCATTTTCAAGCTTAACCTATATTTTGACTTTGCTGTGTAAATAATAACAATATTTAAATTGTTGCAATTATACCGCCAGATGTCTCACGGTGATGCATAATCAATTCATAATTTTTGTGTCAGAGAATGACAATACGAATCCCGAAGATAACCGAGGTCTACCGATTCAGAACTAGGAAGCCGTAGTGTCACTAATAGTTTCGCGGACGGCTTCCGTAAAGTACAGTCTCAGAATTCAATACGTCGTATATTGTCCGCCACATTGTCCACTAGAACTCGTCCATTGGCCGTACACTCACAGTACTTCTTTTATTACAAGTTGCTTTAGGTCGCATCGACACAGATAGATCATATGGCGACTATGGGACAGGAAAGGGCTAGGAATGGGAAGGAATCCACCGTGGCCTCAATTAAGGTACTCCCCAGTATTTGCCTGGTGTGAAAATGGGAAACAACGATAAACCATCTCCAAGGCTGCCGACAGTGGGGTTCGAACCCACTATCTTACGAATACTGGATACTGGCCGCACTTAAGCGACCGCACCTACCGAGCTCGATAGTCCTCGTTCCGTTGCTGGTCTCTCTGAACCCTTTCACACTGCACGAGCTTCACAGCAACTGGACAGGGGAGACACAACTTCTCGACGACAGACAGAACAGAATGATAGACTCACTTCCCGTCAGCACACACACACACGACACTGATACAACTCATCCGTCTCTGACCTCAGACTGAACTGACTCTTTGACTGAACACACTGAGCTCGTTTGGTCCACCTTAAATAGGCTGCTTCGTCGAGATACTTCGCGAAAGAAGAAGTCTCTAGAATCCTCGATTTTGAATTATCTAGGTTTACTTTCCAGGTCAATCTCGTGCTAGCGGGAGGCCTCCAGTGAGAGGACAGAGAAGGGCTTTCCTTGCTATTCTGACTCGTTTCTGGCTGGTTGCCTGCACGTGCAAGCAGCCGAGGTCAATACCTGACAAGGTCAAGCGTATAAAATGGTGGACTTAAAGTCACAGTACATGAAAAGCGCCACTTAATCTCGTGGTTGAAGGATGACTCATACACCGTTCAAGCAGTAATCGTAACTTAGACGATTTCGAAGACGTTGCGTCAATAATTTATGAAATATTATGAACCATATTTAAACCTAAGTTTTCCTTTGTTAACTGATTATTATAACAACGAAGTATTCAATATTCACGTATCTGATATCTCTGTCCTGTCACTAGAGGCCTCCCGATGGCACGGGAAAACCTGGAAAGTAATCCCAGATCATTCCAGATCGAGGATTCTAGCGACTTCCTTGCTTTTGCTTTAAGATTATGCTGTAAATGTTAATCACTAAAGCGCTGTATAGCTCTACAAACAAGAAGTCTTTGCACGATGGTGATACCTTGTTAAGGGGAGGCTGTTGCCCGTCTTGTCAAAGGAAGTACCGAATGATCTCTCTTTGGTGTCTCTAAAACCTTGGGTCTTCCTTTACATATAAATATTTTTCTTTTACACTAAACGCATTTTTAAGTACTCCATTGCACTCCATGCCACGTCCTCTTTTGATATTTTCTTGAGCGCTTTGCAGATTCTATCAGCTCAAGTTGCTTGCTTGGGAATATTCGATTTCTTAAATTGGCTTCATGTTTTCGCCTTGCACTTCTCATTTGTTTTCTCAGTGCCACATATGTTAATGATTTGTGGTTAGAGATAGTGGCGAAATAAGTATGCAATAAGTTGTCTGGAAACATAAGGTTGGGATTGGAAGGAAGAAAATTACCATCGACGAACTCTGAGTAAAGTGTAGATAATCCTGTAAATACTCTGCTATTGTGGACAATGAATATGAACCAACTGTTTAGGTGGCGACCCTATTACTTCAACAATGTGGCTGAGAAATGCTGACAACGCTGTTCACAGGGAATATGGCGGCCCTCATGGTGGGGAGCTCAATGGGCTGGATGTCTCCCACACAGACCAAACTTGAAGCTCCTGACGCCTTCTTGCCCTTGACCGGGGACCAGCTGTCGTGGGTTGGATCACTGCTGGCTCTCGGTACAGGACTCGGTCCCATCCCGGCAGGAATTCTTGCGGACCGCATAGGGCGCAAGTGGACCCTGCTAGGACTAGCTGTGCCGTTCCTGCTGGGCTGGTTGCTGGAGGGACTCGCCGAAGCCTGCCTGTCTGTAGAACTGATGTACGCCGGACGGCTGGTCCAGGGGATTGGCAACGGAGCAGTCTTCACCGTGGTACCCATGTACTCTGGTGAGATCGCCGAGGTAACTTTCTCAGTCTGCTACATTTGATTGTAATGAGCCAATTCTTGCGTTGGCTACTTCGTTCACTTATCAATGTCCTTAACAATCTCCTTCATCCCGAACCAATAAGGCTTCACATCAACAAAAATAAAGTACGTGCCATCTTGCTAATGGCTATTTAGGATGTTATTGTATACTTCCGGTACATACATACAATGATTGTGGGAGAGCGAGTGGGACAATACCACAAACGGAAGAATAACGAAATCATATTTTCTTAATGTACGGAGTAGATTCAGACTTTAACTAATCCTAAGCCATAATATGAGAGCCATAAGAACAGGCCACGGGAAATTTGGTGAATACTTCTTTAGGTTCAAAATGACAGAACCCTAGGACCACTGGCCGGTGGAGGAATACGAACTCGTGGACAAACACCTGCAGGAAACTTCAACATTTGTAAACATATTAATTTTGACATCTAACAACAAGAAAGCAGTTAATATTGGCAAGAGACATACGTCTTTAGTCGTAGTTGTATTTAGGGTATTAATTAGTACTGTCAGCATGTACAAATAAGCACGTAATATTACTTTTTTGTAATGGAGAATGTTGTTAATAAATTACAGTCAAACGTTGATATCTAGAACATTCATTTCTCGAATTTTCAGTATTTTGAAGTAATTTAAATTTCCCGGCCGTTTATCCTATTCTTCACGTGTATTTATTTCTCTATTACTGGAAATTCGGTTGCACGAATTGCTCGACTTCTCCGAAGCAAACGTTTCCTCCGTTGAAGCAAAAAATACTCTGTAACTCGAAATTTTTGCAACATTAACTGTACAATGCAGCATTTGTGATTTGTAAGGAACAGTTAACTAGTAAAGAAAGGTTTACAGTGATGTTCGGAGCTTATATGACGGGAAACGAAAAAATAAAACTTCTAGTGATCGTAAAATCGGCTAAGCCTCGCTGTTCCTCGGGTGTGAATTAATTACCGGTTAGGTACGAAAGTAACCCCCGAAGTCCCGGATGACAAGCTCCATTTACGAACCTCGGCTGCGTTGTTTTGACAAGAAGTTTCAACTTGAAGGGAGGAAAGGTTAATAGTAACAAACAGAAGAGACTAGCGGATTTTTTACAAACGTGTTAATGAGGTATGTTTCTGCTGGATGTACTGTATCCTATCTCTAAAAAGTTACTATCATCATCATCATCATCATCTGTTTACCCTCCAGGTTCGGCTTTTCCCTCGGACTCAGCGAGGGATCCTGGAGGTTCAGACTCTTGGTCGGGGGATACAACTGGAGAGAATGACCAGTACCTCGCCCAGGCGGCCTCACCTGCTATGCTGAACAGGGGCCTTGTGGAGGGATGGGAAGATTGGAAGGGATAGACAAGGAAGAGGGAAGGAAGCGGCCGTGGCCTTAAGTTAGGTACTATACCGGCATTCGCCTGGAGGAGAAGTGGGAAACCACGGAAAACCACTTCGAGGATGGCTGAGGTGGGAATCGAACCCACCTCTACTCAGTTGACCTCCCAAGGCTGAGTGGACTCCGTTCCAGCCCTCGTACCACTTTTAAAATTTTCGTGGCAGAGCCGGGAATCGAACCCGGACCTCCGGGGGTGGCAGCTAATCACGCTAACCACTACACCACAGAGGCGGACAGTTACTATCATAAGGGTTATAATTAAAGTGATGCCGTAAAATAGAGTTTGTATATTTTTAAATATTGTTAAAAATAACGTATTTAATATAAGTCCGTAGATACATATGATTCAATTATATGTGTTATACATGCTCAAAGCCAACGACCGTAGCCGTATTGAAACACCGGATCTCGTGAGATCTCCGAAGTTAAGCAACATTGGGCGTGGTCAGGAGTTGGATGGGTTGCCCCGCGCTGTTGGTGGGGGGTAAGGGAATGGAGGAGCGGAAAGGAACTGGCCACCCTGCCGCACGTAAACTCCGGCTCAGGAACACCTCTGCGGAGGTTCGGACCTGCCTTCGGGCAGAATAACCCTTACCTACCTTACATGCTCAAAAACGGTATTATCTCTATCTCGAAATTTCGATAACTCGAAATAAAATTTAGCTCCCGAGGTGATTCGAGATATCGAGGTTCTGCTGTATTTTAAAAAAAAGTGTGTCTTAAATGTAGGGCTACGGTGAAAGGACCAATATCCCAGTGACAACATGCGAGAACACTGCGAACATACGCATGTGAATAGACAGGCATCTCGAGAAGCGCCGCGTAGTGTTGAACATGCGGAGCTGAAGCAGATTAGTCTGCTGCGGCCAGTCGAACGTGATGCATGTGAAGGATCGCGTCTTAGAGCAGTGGAGCAACGCATAAACATCAAGTTCTTGCCCAATTATATCCCCAACTCCATTTCTCATGCTCCATGATACTGCCCTTGAGGCATTCGAGGTGGGATCCCTCGCTGAGTTCGAGGGAAAACCAACCCTGGACGGTAAACGGATTAAGAAAGAAAGAAAGAAAGAAAGAAAATTACCGAGACCATATCTCGGAATTACCACACATATCAATATATTGGTATAGGTGTGAGTGATTATTTCCGACAAAAGAGTAGCGTTACAAAAATGTTGCAAAGTTTGGGTTGGGAAAATTGAGAGAAAGAAGAAAAGCTGCTCGACTAAGTGGTATGTTCCGAGCTGTCAGCGGAGAGATGGCGTGGAATGACTTTAGTAGACGAATAAGTTTGAATGGCGTCTATAAAAGTAGGAAAGATCACAATATGAAGATAAAGTTGGAATTTAAGAGGACAAACTGGGGCAAATATTCATTTATAGGAAGGGGAGTATAGATTGGAATAACTTACCAAGGGAGACGTTCAATACATTTCCAATTTCTTTGAAATCATTTAGGAAAAGGCTAGGAAAGCAACAGATAGGGAATTTGCCACCTGGGCGACTGCCCTAAATGCAGATCAGTATTCATTCAGTTTTGATTCAATTCATTCACGAATTTGGAGAAACGGCCACGGAGATGTATACGATGTCAGTGCAAGTGTATGAAACAGAAGAGCCGTAAGAAGAAATTATGTTAACGACTGATTCAAACACTTTTGGGATGGACACAAAACTCTTGATAATGCGCCACGTCCGGGTCGACAATCAACAAGCAGAAGTGCAGAAAACAGCGAGCAAGTGCGGAAGATGCTGGCACAAAATCGGCGACGGTTTCTGCGAAGGGTAACAGAGGAATTAGGCATTGGCAAGGACAGTGTGAACACCAACATTCACAACAGTTTGTGTAAGCGGAAGATGTGTTCTGCATTCATGCCGTGCACATTGATTTACAAGTAGAAGGAAACACGGAAGGAATTTGCTGGAGATTTCATTGACACGTGTGACAGAGGTCCATATTTTCTGAAAATCAATAACAAGAGTTTGCTATCGCGAAAGTCTATGAACCAGTCGTAAACGCATTTTCTACTCATAGCTTCTGTTCCCTACAGTCTCACCAACAGCTCATGCGTCTTCGTTGCCATTTTTTCCAATTTATAACACAACACATCCACTGCGTTCGACTGGCCGTAGGAGACTAAACTACATCAGCTCCGTGTGCTCAATGCTAACTAGTGCTTCTCGATATGTGTCTCTATTCATCGCACGCGGTGTAATCACACGTTGCCTTCACCGCTCACCTTGTACATCCGTACATACATCCGGTACGGGGTTCGCTGAAAACCAAGCGACACTGAAAGTATTGCTCACCTGCTGCCCACGTTTCCCTCAGTAATGAAATATTTATTTCTTTATATATAGTAGTTTGGCATATTGACATTATAAAGGAATTAGGACTTGATAATAAATCAACCGAAGTAATTAAAGCAACATTAACAAACATAACATCAAAGTAAAATTTAGATTACAAGTGATAAGCTTTAACAGCTTCATTTCAAGGAGTACTAATCCCGTATTGACTATAATCAATCAATGAATATTCAAGATAAAATTTTAATGTGTCTTTCCAATTTTAATAATATTTATTTCTGATACATTAATGTTAATTTATTATTAGCTGATGATGTCCCTTAGGGGATGAAACATGTATTAGATATAATAAATTATATATTGTATAATAATTATAATATTTGAGTTTATCTTGAATATTCATTGATTAAAATTTAGATCTCAAAACACCGGGCGAGTTGGCCGTGCGCGTAGAGGCGCGCGGCTGTGAGCTTGCATCCGGGAGATAGTAGGTTCGAATCCCACTATCGGCAGCCCTGAAGATGGTTTTCCGTGGTTTCCCATTTTCACACCAGGCAAATGCTGGGGCTGTACCTTAATTAAGGCCACGGCCGCTTCCTTCCAACTCCTAGGCCTTTCCTATCCCATCGTCGCCATAAGACCTATCTGTGTCGGTGCGACGTAAAGCCCCTAGCAAAAAAAAATAAAAACATCTCAAAACCTTTCGAAATAAAGTCAGGTGTAAGACAGGGAGATTGTTTGTCACCTCTACTTTTAAACTGTGCATTAGAGAAATTAGTTCGAGAATGGAGAAAAGTAACTGATACTAAAGGTATTCAACTAGGAAAAAATCCAAATAAAATCACTGTATATTGTCTAGCTTTTGAGAATGGCATGGCATTAATTACGGACTCACTGGAAAATCCTCAAGAACAAATCAGAGAATTGCAAAACAAGCATCAAAAGTAGGATTACAAATTTCATTTGAAAAAAACAAAGTTCATGACAAATATCAGGGACGCCCCCCCCCACCACCACCACCACCACCACCAAACATATCACAATTCATAACAACACAATATGTAAAACGAATTACTTTAAATATCTAAGAGAATGGATAACGAACAACACAAAAGAAAAGACAGCCATAGAAACCAGAGTACAAAAAGAGGAAAGGATGTTTCATGTGACAAAAGGTTAAATATAACAAAAATCCTTACCCTGGAACATAAAATTAAGACACTACCAAACAGTGGTCAGGCCCACAAGTCTATGTGCAGCAAGAGACACTTAAACTAACTAGAAGTGGAGATCTTGAAAAAACTAGAGAAAGTTGATAGAAGCATTTTGAGAAAAATACCACGAACTAAAAGAAATAATAATGCGGAATACAGATTAAGGCCAAACAGAGAGCTATATTTGAAAACTGAAGAAGTAACTGATGAATTGAGGAAGAGACACAATAAAAAACAGAAAACTTTTTGAGAAGCAACTCAAAAGGAAGGATTTATTGGAGAGGAAGATACCGACAACAAGAAGAAAGTGGACTCAAGAAGAAGAAGAACAACGACACTCTCGAAGGATGAAGGAAATTTGTAAGCAAAGGAAATCAAATACAATGAAAAACATCCAAAGTTGATTCATCGTACCCTTCAAAGGGGTTATTCGAAAGAAGAAGACGAATTTTTTGCATGTTGTGAATTCAGTCACATGTTGATTTCTGCAATTACGGTTCTCATAGTAGAGGAAAAGGTGTTTTCCTTGGAACATAATTTCCAATCATACGAAGTGAGGCTTCGAGAGGATTGCACCAGGCTTCGGCAGCCGGCACAATATCTATCCTCGCCGCTAGATGGGGCTTCATTCATTCCATTCCTGACCAGGTCAAATGACTGGAAACAGGCCGGGGAGCGTCAGAATAGGCCGAGTTTGCTTCATGTTAAAGAGCTTTCCTTGTTTCTTTCTTTCTTCTTAATCTGTTTACCCTCCAGGGTTGGTTTCTCCCTCGGACTCAGCGAGGGATCCCACCTCCACCGCGTCAAGGGCAGTATTCTGGAGCGTCAGACATTGGGTCGGGGATACAGGTGGGGAGGAGGACAAATACCCCTCCCAGGTGGCCTCACCTTCTATGCTGAACAGGGGCCATGTGGGGGGATGGGAAGATTGGAAGGGGTAGACAAGGAAGAGGGAAGTAAGTGGCTGTGGCCTTAAGTTAGATACCATCCCGGCACAAGCCTGGAGGAGAAGTGGGAAACCACGGAAACCCACTTCGATGATGGCTGAGGTGGGAATCGAACCCACCTCTACTCAGGTGACCTCCCGAGGCTGAGTGGACCCCGTTCCAGTCCCCATACCACTTTTCAAATTTCGTGGCAGAGCCGGGAATCGAACCCGGGCCTCCGGGGGTGGCAGCTAATAACGCTAACCACTACACCACAGACGCAGACATTAAAAAGCATTTTTTTCTATTTGCTTTACGTCGCACCTACACAGATAGGTCTTACGGTGACGATGGGATAGGATAGGCCTAGGAATGGGAAGGAAGCGGCCGTGGCCTTAATTAAGGTAGAGCCCAAGAATTTGTCTGGTGTGAAAATGGGAAATCACGGAAAACCATCTTCAGGGCTGCCGACAGTGGGGTTCGAAGTCACTATATCCCGGATGGAAGCTCACTCTAACCGCACGGCCAAGTCGCCCAGTACGAGAAGTGATTTAATAACAAGGCGCCAAATAACAGAACAATGTTAACTGCAAACGTATGGGACATGTTGAAAGAATCAGTTTTCAAGACACATGACTAACTTACAAATATTCCCGAACTAAACGAGAAAATAACGTCATTTGGCGCCCTGAAAGCAAACTTTGCAATACCCTCCGCCCATTAAGGACTCCCGTATGGTGTCCTCCCTAGAGAACGAAAAGGTTCTTTTATTTTCTCTGGACATATGAAGTCAAATATTGAACTCTAATAATGCTTTTAAAAAATTACATTTCATTGTAAAACTGTAAATTCTCATCAATGAGGAAGATTGTTCGGCAATGTCAAAGATAGCTGATAGACTTTCAGCGCGCTGGTCACTGGTAAATAATATTTTGATAAGGCACGGACTCTCGAGCTTCCGTCCGAGGATATAGTGTGGGTGAGGGGGTGGAGATGTAAGGGGGGAAGCTTGCTGATGGACGGTTTCTAGGGGAGGAAGAGTGTGGGAAGAGGCTTTCACTTGGGCAGAGTCCGTAGCAGTGTAGCAGTAAAGATGTCGTCACAAATCCCTATACGAGCGTGCACCTGCAAATCTCCATGGTCGCATTTAATAAAATTAAATAATTGTTTATGACCGTGCTTGCCCTATTGTTTATATTTTAAGAAGAAAAATATATATTGAAATGCAACATTTGAGACTAATAATTTAGATTTAAATTGGACCTCTGGCTTGCATCCGGCCTGTTGTGAGGGTTGGCAGCAGTTAATTAGAGTGTTTTCGCGCGGAAGACTGTAATGAGTGCGGTGGTACTGGTCAGTAGCAAAGAAAGAGATGTGTAAGAAGGTGTTGTGGCCGCCCCCCCCCCCAAACTGAAAGATCACCGGCGGCCACTGAAACTTTGTTTCATCAATATGTTCAATAATCTTTAATATCTTCAATATCTTCTTGATATAGGCCAAAGGCAGGCATTTATACAAGTGGAGGCACATGCCTCCCCTAGTGCACCGTCACTGCAGTGTCCCATATAGGAGGCTTGCAGTGGTGTCTAACGCCGTACTAGCGCCAGCGTCTTGGAAAGGTGCAGCATTCCAACTGAAGAGCCCGCTGCTGCACTGGGGTGCAACACTGGTAATTTCACGATTGATAAAGCCTGAATACTGAAGAGCTTGAATCTTCAGAAACGTTATGAAGAGTACGTGGCACTTAAAGCTACACATACTGTACCAATATAATTAAATAACATTTCAATGTCGTTCAATCAATCACCACTGATCTGCATTTACGGCAGTCGCCCAGGTGGCAGTTTCCCTATCTGTTGTTTATCTAGTCTTTTATTTTAGAAATTTATTGTAACATCTTCGTTGGTAAATTATTCCAATTTCTAACTCCTCTTCCTATAAACGAATAGTCTATTTATCCCGATTTATACTCTTGAATTCCAACTTTGTCTTCTTAGTGTGATCTTTCCTTATTTTAGAAACACCACTCAGAGTTATGTCATTCCACACCATCTCTGTACTTACAACTCGGAACATACCACTTAGTCGAGCAGCTCGTCTCCTTGCTCCCAAGTCTTCCCAGCCCAAACTTTGAAACATTTTCGTTAGGCTACTATTCTGCCGGAAATCACCCAGAACAAATCAAGCTGATTTTCTTTGGACTGTTTCCAGTTCTGGAATAAAATAATCCTGGTAAGGGTTCCATACACTGGAACCATACTCTAGTTGGGGTCTTACCAGAGACTTATACACCCTCTCCTTTAAATCCTTACTACAACCGCAAAATACCCTCATAATCATCTGCAGATATCTGTACCCTCTATTTACAATCCCATTTATCTGATTATCCAATGAATATCTTTCTTTATATTAACACCTAAGTACTTACACTGCTTTGCCGTGTACACTGCGTACAATATTAGTGTCAATCTCTTTGGTGTCAGAATGAATTTCTTTCATTATGATTTTTATGACAGTTGAGAGGCCTATTTACAAAACTTACCATAAATCCAAAAGTAAAATTTCTCAGTAGATATGAAAAATCACTCAGTGTAAAAATTTCAACTGAAAATTCTTTTTATCACTTTATTATGTTCAGATATAATAAATTCATTATTATGCAAAGTATATCTATTAAAAATTTTGTAGTTTAAAGAATATTCAAGAAAAAAATAGGATGGATTTCGTAATTTTTGGCTCTGAACCTCTAAATACTTCAGTCTGAAAGTTATAAATTTCACTGCAGTCATGAGAAAATTGACTGCATATAAACATACAATGATCAAAATTATGTTATTCACAGCGAAGGCACAAATTAGTTAAATGAAATCATCGAACACAACAATGTAAATTAAACAAAGTGTTCTCTTGCTTCTGGTCACGTGCTCTGGAAATAGCTCCTCATTGGCTCCATGGATACAGTACATTATGTTTTGGCCAGTTCACCTGCAGGTATTTGGTACTCATTGTTATCAAACGTTACTTTCAATGCCCTATTTGAAGTGGATTTCGGCGGTTTTGACTACGTCTTTTTTTTTCATATTATGGAGCTTCCTACCAACTCATGTTTTGCGTCATCATCTGAATTTTAATACTTTTGGATTTGATATATTTTAGATATAAGCTCATCAAGTCTCTGGGTATTAACATTTGTTTCCTCTCTATCTCGTAATTATGCTGATTTATGTCTCTGAATGCTACTGTTAACATAGTTTTTAGAATAGTGCAGTGTGCCAGGGAATTTTCTCCACAGCATAAAGATGGCAGCAGCAACCAGGCCGGATTATTGGTATGGCCTTGAGTGGCAAATGCAAGGGGTACTATGTGAATGTTGGATAGTCCCAAAAAGGTTACTGAATAGTGAGACAGATTACTGGTAATAATATTCACTGTTGAATAAAGAGCGTTTCTGGGGTACACATTTTTCACGAAGATAATCAGTTTACTGACAGTGTGTAACTAGAACTTCTTTCGAGTTTTTCAAATTCTAGGTGATTTGAAACGTAACTTTCGTGTAACCGATTTAGTTTTGAAATGTATCAAGAAGTGAGAGAGTACGCAGAGTTATTAACGTTTTTACATGGAATTCCTTTTAGAGGAGAGATGTGTCCATTGCAATGTCCAGAAACCCACCAGCCCAACCCCAGAAGTACGTTTACATTCATAACCTAATGAAATGTAGCACGTACCATTCTCCATTGCCTGAGCAGCTACTAGCATTGCCATTGGCTGAAACATAATCCTCGTCATTCCCAACAATCAAGAGAAAGACATTCAGCTACCAACACGCGCAGAACAAAAACACAAGTAAATACAACCTGTGAAGGAAACAATCTATAAAAATGCACTGCAACCTACGCAGAGCACTTTATTATTGCGTTATTAGTCGCACGTTAGCAATCCAGACCAATGGCATTGTCACTAACCGGCATGCTTAATTAATTCAGCTTTTTACCACTATCCAGTGCAGAATGCTCTGCTATCACGCTGCGGAATGCTAGACGCCTAACAGCCCCGGACCCCCATTGGTTGACCCCAGTTCATTGCACGTAACGAAGCGCATCAATCGCCTTGTCCTAAGTTCCTCAGTTAGAAGCCTTGCAAACAGCGCTATCACGTCGTTCGTAAGAAAGAAACGAACGGCAATCCTACTCCGCCTATAGTTCATTCCACGTTAATTAAACAGTATTGCTCCTATGGACTTACAAGGAGTGAACACACCCCCTCTTAGGCATTCATAATTCCTCGTGCTTAAGGAATATTATAATGTGCTTTATACTGTATTATGAAAGAAGGAAAATGGATAAGGCATGTTTCTCCCGTGAGTTATTAAAATAACTACTTAACATTCTCTGTTTAATAAATACATCCGCAGGGAGAAGCACAATGGGGGGAATAGCCATCTCTTTGTTGCCTTCCTTCATTTTCCTTTTGAGTTGCTCTGGTACATGCAAAGCTGTAAATCGTCGGCAGCTTATCACTGTTGAAGAGAAGTCATCTATGTGTGTGTTCTAATATTCTGGTACTGTACAGCAGTTGTCACTGAAGATTTTGATGCTATAGTGTGCAGCGATACATCAAGCCATGACTTGTACTGATAGTGAAATTCGCTATGATTTTTATCTGTGCTTGGTTTTGTTATTTAGCTTTTGTTTCTTAAGCGCATTTTATTTTTGCCACATTTCTACAATTTTTTCACAAGCGCATTTAATTGTTACTTTTCTTCTTTGTGGGACGATATGACGGCACAGTAGTACCCGGCGTTGCCTGGCAAAATTTATGAAATGCAATTGACTACATACCCCATCCAGAGCCCGTAATAAATATGTGTTGTGTGTGTTCTCCCAGTTTGCCTTGAAGTTCAATACTGAGGTTTCGTATGTGTAGTAGTTTACCCTGACAGACACCATCTCAAAAATTAAATTCGCTGGAGAAATCTGTAATTCATTCCAAATAAAGACAGGAGTCAGACAAGGAGATGGATTATCACCCATCCTATTTAACATTGTATTGGAGAAAGTCATAAGAACCTGGGAAAACTCTCTGAAAGTAGAAGGCATACAGGGAATTCATCTTGGACGCAATGGGAAAAACTTGGAAATTAAAAGTCTGGCTTTTGCTGATGATCTTGCTCTCTTAGATCAAAACAGAGAGCATGCCCAAAGGATGCTGGAGTTTCTTCATGACATTGCGAAATAAAAACTGATCTCAAAGTCTACTACGAAAAGACGCAGTACATGGAGTGCCGACATCAGGGAAAGAAAAGCATGGAAGTGAAGTGCAGAAAGACTAGAAGAGTAGAAAAGTTTAAGTATTTGTGAGAACTGATCGAACTCAATGGACTAGACAACGAGGCAAACAAGGAAAGAGCTAGAAAATTGGGATTGGCCTACAGACTGACACAGAACAGGTACAATAAACGGGCAATATCCTACAAAGCCATAATTAAACACTGCAACGTTGTTGTAAGACCAGAGGGGCTGTACGGTTCAGAATGCCTTATATTAAATAAAAAACGGGGAACTGAAAGAAATCGAGAAGAAGGGAAGAAAAATTCTGAGGAAAATTCTTGGATCTCAGAAAACGACGCAAGGGACATGGAGGAAAAGGAGAAATGAGGATCTCTACAAGTATTCCGAAAAAATCACGGACACAATGTGAAAACGAAGACTGAAATTTTACGGACATCTCGTCAGAATGGATGACAACCGCTCGAGTAGATGATCAGAAATTCCATGAAGAGCAGCGGAAGAACAGGCCCAAATTTGTAATATCTGAGGAGCAGAGAAAAATAAGGAGTGAACGAATGAAGAAGTTCTGGGAAGAGAAAAGAAGAAGACTGGCCAGAAAGTATTAAGTTTCACGTGGTCCACAGTTGACCAAATTCGGAAGCAAGAAGAAGTAATTGATGTAAAAACCGAAATAAGCCCTCCACCTCCCATGCCCTACAACGCCTGTACCCTAGATTTTAAAAACATTTCTACATACTTTCTTCCTTCTCTTATTTTGAACTTAACTACTGAGTTTCACCGATATATTTCATGATTTTCCCCTGATGCTGTTGAGCAGAGCCGTTCGATATGGCAACCGTGTTGTCATAAGAGCAATACTGTTTTCTTAACATGGAATGATCTATAGATATCTGCGCTACAAGTGGTGACTAATGGTACCAATGTTGAGAAGCACAAGGTAAAAAGTTTTGCTGTAACGGGCCTACAATTGTAACGGAAGAAAACGTGATAAAATCTCGGGTATAACATTACGGAGTCTTACAAAATCAAAGCGAAAATTTGCTCAGATGTCCCAAATCCCTCTGAGTGGTTAGCAAATTAAATCATAGGAAAATATTTTATTGTATCCCTGTAGAATTATCGTGGTTGAAAAACCGGATCACGCAAAGAGGTTTGCTATAATGAGTTTGTCTTCGAGAACTGCAACGCTTCGAACACCTATTATGACTCTGTTGAGTACCCAATTTACGTTTTGTCATGTTACAAGAGCGAGTTCCTAAAACAAATATACTCCAAATAAATTTGAACAGTAATATCTTCGGTGAGAGAGAAATGTGAGCGATATACGGTATTTTAAGAATCTGTTCTAGCACCTAATTGTTGCGATATGGAATAACTTGAATGTTTCTTTGTTGTTCTCTCTGGTATGGCAACAGTAATTTGCTGGAAAGTTTGGAGGCCGACATCCGCCGATCACGTCCACCGTTAGGGCCTTGTCGAAGACGCTACAGTACAACTACACTGCTTGCTAATCACCCTAAATAACACTATGATGACGTTTAAATTATGCAAACAACACGTGGAGTAGCTGAGTAGCTTTTAGAGTAGACGTATGTTAATTCAGCTTTTAGCCACAATGGAAGGTAGAATGCGCTGCCGTCACCCAACTTCAGTAATAGATCGCGCCCATAACCCCGTTTCTTACCTCACTCACACTCACAGATTCTGACACCAACCCACGCATAATAAAAACACAAGCAAATAAACCTGTAAAGGAAAGGGTGAGGAATACACGACAAGAATATTAATGCAGTGGAGGGTACAATCCGCCGGCGGAATACCGAAACGCTGAAATCTTTCTATTAAATAAATATAAACTGATAATGACTAATGGAATTTGGGAGCCATAAATATACAAATAAATAATTCTTAAAATTTGCCGGCTGTTGAGACTCATTTTCCAGGGTCGTTGCCTTGTAACAAGGAGATCTGAATCACTGATACCTGGAAAATAATATTGGAAAAGGAGTCCATCTGGTGCTTCCCCCACCCATAAAATTAAACAGAATATATCTTAATATCACACAAATTTACTTAATCAATTAAACCAGAATATATCTTAAAATCTGAGCATAGCTCGTCGTAATACACCCTTGAACATATATATAGCAAAATAAACAGAATATTAATATGAATAAATAATGTCTCTATATTATGAAGTCTCTATAGGAACTCAGTTTATCCCGAAACGCATATTATACACACGCAGTCATGACTTTTCCGAAAATGGACTCCCTTTTGCTGATAGCGTTGATATACTGTATTTTGGAACGGCCCAACACGTTACCTCAACCATAGAATATTGTCCAACTCCAGCATCACTCTTCCTGGTTCCGTCAACTGAAGATCTCCAAAAACTCCCAACATGCCATGGGACCTCTTCCCTCAACTCGTACCAAACACTTCTCTGATTACCACAAGTATCACCTCTGCACACTGCAAGCTGCAACTTCCGACTACTGACGCGTGCTTACACAACACTAGCCCAAGCCAACACAACAGCATCTTAAAATAGCCCAGTTTCGGGAATTTCTCTACCTCAGCTCTGTCAACACGTAAACATCCACTCGGAGAATCGTCACGTAGCTACACAACCAGGAGATAAACTGAGTGAACTAAACACGCTAGTCCCAAATAAATATCGAGATTATATACAATAATGAGAGTTCCAAAAAGAGTTACTAAGCCGCGACGGCTAAATACACACATAATTGAAATATACACATGAATAAATAATAATAATAATAATAATAATAACAATAATAATAATATCTGACCGGGGTTTGTCAGGTTACAACGCAATTCAAGCTTTTACCATAGGGTTGAGAGGTTTTGGCAGAAACATCACAGGACTACAAACTAACTAATTTCGTACAATGAACGTTTAAAGTCCTAAAAAACAGTTCAGTACATAAAGTGCCTATCTGCCCTACAAGTGGTACTACTGGTGTTAATGTTGATCTGCATATAGTGAAGGTTTGCCGAGACTTGAAACCAAGGGAGCGTTATTGGTGATCTGGCAGGAAATCCTACACACATATCGAAGGCAGTGTCATCGGACGTACTAGCAAGGACATTTGAGAACATGGCGCACCGCGTTCAGTCCAGTCTGGACGCAAATGGTGGCCACTTCTGGTATACTTGAGGACAAAACATGACGAGCTCGCCTCACATCATTACTCTCCAGCGGCAGTCCTGTGTCTATCATAGTTCATTCCATGTTAAGAAAACATTATTGCTCTTATGACAACAGGGTTGCCATATAGAACAGCTGTGCTCAACACCATCACGGGAAAACGGCGGCACATAAACTTGTGAAATTCAGTATTTACATTCAAGATAAAAAGTGGAAGAAACTAAGTCGCAAGTTACTTTTATTATCTAAAGTGGCAGGGGGTTTGCAGAGGCTATTTATTTAGATTAGTACGGAACTGCGGCACATAAAAAGCCTATTGTGCTGTCGTATTGCTCACAAAAACAATAGTAAAAATTAAATGCTGTCGTAAATAAAAGGGGTAAAATTAAAACGCGCTTTAAAAGAACGGCCAAATAACAAGAACAAGCACAAATAAAACACACGGCATTTGTTATAAGTGCAAGTTATACCATGACTTGTCACTGCACACCACAACACCAAAATCTTCAGTAACAACTTATGTAGAATACGAAAATAATAGAACACACACAAATATTATACAATATACAACCAACTCTCACTCAACACAAGGCAAGTACGCGCTGATTTAAACCCTAATAACACACACGCAACAAATAAAACTGTAGATGACTTCACTACAGAAGTAAGCTGCCGGTGGTTCAGAGTGAGCGGTTACACGAGGCTTGTACTAGAGCAACGCAGAAGAAGGAAAGTGAAGTAAGGCAACGAAGCGATGGCTGTTCCTGCCATTGTGCTTCCTCCCTACAAATATATTTATGAAAAAGAACATGCTATGCAGTTATTTTAATAACTCAGGGCAAAAATGCCTCATCATTTTATCTGTCTTTAATATACATTGCAAAGTACAGTATAATATCTCTTAATCACGAGGAATTATGGCTGTCTTAGAGGGGGTGTGTTTACTCCTTATAGGTCCGTAAGAGCAATACTGTTCTCTTAACGTGGAATGAGCTATAGCGGCTTGTGCGACTTACTACGTCTACTGTGGACGGAGTTGCCAACTTGTCTACTGCACTCGACACGAAGAATGGGTAAGAATGAAAAGAATGTGTAAGAAAGCGGTTTGACAACTTCTCCACACCAAACAATCGCTTAGAACTCGTTAACTCTGCAGGGTGCAGGGAGTGATGGACTGCTAGCTTCCAGGAACTGAGGCCGTTATGTTTTGTCCCCAAGTATATATGTTATGATGTCGCATTTCTTACAAAATGAGGTGAGTCCTGATCAAATTTCGTTGCAATATCTTCATTAGTATTGGAATTATTGACAATGCCGGCTTCACTAATGAATGGGGCATTGTTACTAGCGCTGTCTCCAGCAAGTAGTCGCTGCGGAGAAATTTTCCTGGCCATATTTCAACAGTGTTTCAAGCTTTACGCCCCATTTATGTTGTAGTTCTCGCTTTAAATATTCATGTTCTCTCTCCAGGACAGCATCCGCGGAGCTCTCGGTTCATTTCTGCAGCTGTTTATCACCGCTGCGTATGTCTACGAGTACTCTATTGGTCCTTTCGTTCCCTACTGGGTACTGGTTGTTCTTTCGGCCATCATCCCAGCCATCTGGGCAGTTGCTATGTTCTTCATGCCAGGCTCCCCCTACTTCCTGCTTGCCAAAGGGCGCAAAGAGCAGGCAGTAGTTGCCCTCAGGTGGCTTCGAGGAACGCATGACGTTGACAAGGAGGTGTTAACAATACAAGTAAGTAATGGATCCTCTTCCTGAATCACTATTTACGATACAAATATTTTGTTTATATGACTACCTCTGTCTACATAGCGTTATCATGATTTGTTGTGTGGTGTGCTTTTAGCAATATACCGTATCAGTTGCTTCTTGTGCTAAGAAAATTAATCGAAGCCTTCACTAAACTTATAAACTTGACTAATTATGGTTCATTCAATGAATAATAATAATAATAATAATAATAATAATAATAATAATAATAATAATAATGTCCTTAGAATTAGTTGACAAAGTCATTGTTGCGGTAGGGTGGCTGAGGTTATTGGCAGTAAACTGTAAATTTATTTAGGAGAACTTTCTCCCCTACCAGGCTTTATAGTCAATAATGACGTTAGACTGCAATTCTAAAGGAGTAGACTAACAACTTAAATCCACTTGGTAAACAAATTGTACAAGGTGATGGAAATATAACTCAACTTATTATACACCCCCCTAAAATCGCCATCGTCTCTACCATTAACATTATTTTTAATATAATTCAAAATTCATCATATCCAGTGCCATAATAATAATAATATGGTCTCAGTTACTGAATTACAGACATTGTGAAATGGTATCATCTACCGTATTATTTGGACGATGATGCACCCTGATATTTTGATGATAATTTAAGGAAAATATAATTTTACAGGAATAATGTAATTTGTGTACAAACACAAATTACCTGTAGTTAGCGCCATACTGTCACTCTTACAAATCACAAGTAGGTATTGTCTTCCTGCTGCCCTATTGCCAGTAGGTAGCGCCATACTGTCACTGTTACAAATCACAAGTAGGTATTGTCTTCCTGCTGCCCTGTTACCAGTAGGTAGCGCCATCATACTGTCACTCTTACAAATCACAAGTAGGTATTGTCTTCCTGCTGCCCTATTACCAGTAGGTAGCGCCATACTGTCACTCTTACAAATCACAAGTAGGTATTGTCTTCCTGCTGCCCTGTTACCAGTAGGTAGCGCCATACTGTCACTGTTACAAATCACAAGTAGGTATTGTCTTCCTGCTGCCCTGTTACCAGTAGGTAGCGCCATACTGTCACTGTTACAAATCACAAGTAGGTATTGTCTTCCTGCTGCCCTGTTACCAGTAGGTAGTGCCATACTGTCACTGTTACAAATCACAAGTAGGTATTGTCTTCCTGCTGCCCTGTTACCAGTAGGTAGCGCCATACTGTCACTGTTACAAATCACAAGTAGGTATTGTCTTCCTGCTGCCCTGTTACCAGTAGGTAGCGCCATACTGTCACTGTTACAAATCACAAGTAGGTATTGTATTCCTGTTGCCCTGTTACCAGTAGGTAGCGCCATACTGTCACTCTTGCAAATCACAAGTAGGTATTGTCTTCCTGCTGCCCTATTACCATGTAATTTTGCGTATTCCATAACTTTTAATCTGAATGCTAAGTCGTAAAGAAACTTATTCTGTACAACTGACATTATACGGCAAATTATCACTACTGAAACTTGCCACTAGGGGAACTAGCTACTGATTACAAAGTGAAAGTTTTTCTTTCTACCCCTCCTTGAAGGTTACCTATAACGGTAGTCAAGGTCGCAGCTCTTTGGTATTTCCGTTCGTAGTGGAAATTAGCTCGCCACCTTTCAAACTAGTTGCCAAACGTGCATGCGCGTATGGACGATAAATCGAACTATCACGGATTCGTTCTGCGAACAAACAGTTTGTGTTTACCTGGTACGATAAAGAGGCAGGCGAGGAAGGAGTTGCGAGCCGTCTTGTTAGGAATTTCCTGGTAACTCAGATTCCTGTCAGACAAATGCAGCTATAACACAGCCGCTGTTCCTTAACTGCAGTAATAAAAGGGGTAAAACGCTGATAGTATTGTAAGGAATATTTTGAGCATTGGTGTAGCAAATCACTTGTACTCAGTATGATGGACCTTCGGACCATAAGACGCAGCCTTCTTTTAGACAGTATTTTTGTAACAAAAAGTGCGTCTTATGGCCAGAAAAATATTTTTATTTTAGTTTTGCTAGCGGCTTAATATCTCATTAACTCATAGAAAATTTTGGCCTCGGTGTATGATGTGAAATGGGAAACCATGGCAAAACTTTTTTAGGACTGCCGATGGTGGGGTTCGAACCCAGGATCTTCTGCATGGAAGCTCACAGCAGGCAACTCGCTTGGTGGATGGGTGCTATGCGGAGAGTTTGCCTATAAATTTCACCTTTATGATTGTGGTGCATTGTGGTGGAATTGACTTTACGGTTCCTACGGCTAGATTAATTCAGTTTCGATGGGTAACACTGAATGCGTCAGCAGAGATTTTTACCATAGTCTGATGCTGTGGTTTACCGGTTTGAATCCCGTTGGTGGGATAATGTTCACCATCAGAATGTTTACCGGCAGGGTAGGAGAGGCTTTAGTATACAATTTATAATCACTAGATTGCGTGCCAAGAACATGGATACAATTCCAAACCACTCCGCTGTATTCATATGGAGTGAGAGCATATAACGCTCTTCACGTGATACATCCGTCGGATGGGGACGTTAAGTCATGAGCAAACCGCTGTTGTTATACGACAGGGGTATGCTATGTGTCCCGACCGGTTTTAGTCTCTTCCTACCTCGTTAGCATGATCATAATTTCAGGCCTGGTCGCTAATGGGTGTCAAGTACGAATACTTGCACCAGGCAAGTCGAACACGTCCTTGGACACTCCCGGTACTATATATAACTGTTCACACCCTTTATACCCATTTATTAACATCAAGGTCGATGAATGTCAGCGTTTACTTAATTTTATCAATGTCCTCTCCTGAAATACATTTGAGAACAGTGACTGTCATATGTATAGTTCTTGGAATATCCTCGCTAACGACCGGCACGCTTTTGAAGCCTAGCTGGCCGGCTGTGTTTACATTCCTTGTGCGCGGAGCGTCGGGATTTCCCCAACTCGAGACACAGCGTTGTCAACTACTCAGCCACTAAGAGCGAGCAGCGAGACTGGACAGAACTGTGTGCAGCTGTGAAACACTGGAGAGCTGACAAATGAGCGGGTTTCAGGACCGGCACGATTTTGGAGTACTCCACCTGGACTGTGATTGATAAAGAAAACTTGCTATTGGTCGAGAGCCATCTGCTATTGGTTACAAAAGAGGTGAGTATAGACAGTCATAAATGTGTTTACTGTCGGTGAGGTGGTACTGATTAACGCTTGCGTCACCAATCGTTAACGAGGAAATTGAGAGAACTTTACGTCTCTCTCAAAAAGGGCGCAGCTTAGGAGGTAAATCAATCTACTATATTGCGGGAATTTTTCAGAGAGATTGCAGGTCTGTATGCATGATACAACTTCTGTTCGAAAACGAGTTAGACAGGGGTACGCTTTTTCTGTCGTATAAAACTTTCGTGTGGCTGTTGATAGCCTGGTGCATCTCTTGTAACGCAGACCGTCCGACGAGGGTGGGTGGCTTAATCCGTGTAGGGGAAAATGTGCGTATTTGTAGTGGAGGATAGTGTTATTTGGCATATGAGCTGCAGGAATGTTGTGGATAGTTCAAACACCCAGTGTCGAAGTCAACGGAATTAACCGTTTAAAGTTAAAATCACTCGATCCTTCGAGGAATCCAATTTGGATCCCCGAAGACTGAAAACTCAGACGCTAACCACACATCCATGGAGCCAGACTTGTGTGGTATGGGAAATCCTCAGAGTCGTTGACACTAGCCTGATGAAAACAGATGGTTCTGGGAGATGCTTTTCTACACTGAAACAGATTAAAACCCTTCCTTAGAAATATATTTGGTTTAAAAAAAATGCAAATATAACACATCGTACAATTAAAGGTCAATATCATTAACAAGCGATAAAATTATTACATGTCATATGGTAAGTCACTTAACCAAATTTTATTTGACCGAGCGAGTTGACCGTGCGGGTAGAGGAGCACAGCTGTGAGCTTGCATCCGGGAGATAGTGGGTTTCAACTCCACTGTCGGCAGCCCTGAAGGTAGTTTTTCCATCGATTTCTATTTTCACACCAGACAAATGGTGGGACTGTACCTTAATTAAGGCCACGGCCGCTTCCTTCTCACTAGTAGCCCTTTGCTATCCCATCGTCGCCGTTATCTGTGTCGGTGCGACGTAAAAAAATTGTTAAAAAATATATTCGTGCACACTTAATAACCTTTCTAAAGAGCCGCCACTGAAACATGATAGTCAAATACTGTATAGTTGTTTTTTAATCTGAAGCCATATCTTTCCAGTTTCGACTCATTTACAACTGTTAGGATCTTCAGTCTGTCAAAATTAACTTCGAGTAATAAATTTATAAATTCCTGAAAAAGAATCAAGTGAATTAAAATGTTTCGTTATCATTTCAGCATAGAATATATGCTAGGGGAGAGAAGTTATCACTTATTTAAGTTACAAATTTCAAGTTTTTAAGGATTTAAACTGAATTAGGTTATTCTATTTTAATTAAGTTGTTTCTTTTTTTAGGTACGAGAGCAAGTCAATAAGTATCTGAAGTTTTGCTGTAATTGTGTTTAGGATGGCTCCATGCCGTTGTGTGCTCACCAGCCACTAGACGGCACCGGTGTCTACATCAATGCCAGGTTTCAGCGTTATCAGATGAGTACAGCTTGCACTGTTGTGACGTAAAGATGGCGGCGCCACCCTCTGTTTGTACCAAGGAAGAACAGATGGCTAATGTGCACATGGTTTGCCATGTCATCAACAGTCACTCGTCTGTTATTCAGGATTATATCACACACTTGTTCAATGTTGGCATCAGTTACGGCTGCAGATGGACGCCCGGATCTTTCCTCATCCTTCAAGCTCATGCGACCCCTTTTGAACTGTCCAGTCCACTGGTTAACACTTCGCTGTGGCAAAACATTGTCCCCTTGTTGTGCTGAAAGTCTTCTATGAATTTCCACTCCTGGTACATCTTCAGGCCACAAAAAATGGATTACGGTACGCTGTTCTTCCTTGGTGCAAACAAAGAGTGGAGCGGCCATCTTTACGTCGTAACAGCGCAAGCTGTACTGATCTGATAACGCTGAAATCTACCACTGACGTAGACAATGGTGCCATCGAGCGGCTGGTGAGGGTGAACACACAAGACCATAGAGCCAATCTAAAGACAATTAGAGCAAAACTGCAGATACTTATTGACCTGTCTACGTATAACGGAGGCGTGTCTCTTCAAAAGGCGCTATTTTCATCATAAGAAATTTGCGGGAGGAACATATAACATATAATAAAGGGCACATTGAACGTACCATGATAGGGTATGGTACAAATTTAAAGGAGTTACATCTTTTTTTTTTTTGTCTGAATTGTTCATGACATTCTATAATAATCAACTACTGCAACACATATGGAAGAAATACTAATTTATATTTTGAGGTTGAAATAGCAGCTTTTGAACAGACACCCCTCAATTCTGTTACCATACGCCATTTTTCAGCTAGTTTATCAGGTGTATGCATAAGATTTTGCTGGTTTTGTGGTAAAGAAAACAGGTATAATTTCCAAGGGAAATTCATTTTTTGTTCATTCAAAATATTAGCCATCGGCTTTTACACACTTTGCCCATTTTTCATGTAAGTTATGAATACCATGCCAGAAAAACTGCTTGTCTTTTGCGGCAAACCATTCGTCGAGCTACTTACCAACCTGCTCAAAATTGCTGAAGTACTGCTCTGCGAGCGCGTGCCCCTTTGATGCGAGGTGATAGATGGCGCCAGGTCGGGGCAGTACGGCGGGTGCGGAAGAATGTCTCAATCAAGCGATTTCCAGGTGTCTTTCACGGGTTTTTCTGTGTGAGACGGTGCATTGTCGTGTAAAAAAAATCGCTTTGCCATGTCTTCTAGCCCATTTCGGTCATCTTTCGATCAATGCGTGATTTAAATTAATCATATGTTGGTGATACAGTTGTGCATTAACGGTTTCGCAGGGCTTCGCCTGCAATTGCTCGTCTTCGCACTTTTGTGGACTACCACAGTGCGCACTGTCTTTCACATTTAAATCACCACGTTTAAATTGTCGAAACCATGTCTCTTATGTTGTAATCGATGGAGCGTGTTCACCATATGTTTCTACCAGCAAACGATGACTTTCCACAGCCTTTTTTCTTTTGATTAAATAAGAAAAGCAACGCGTGCCGCAAATGTTCTTTTCCAGACACGAACGTCGACGTGATCACTGAACGATACAACACACACGCTAGTGTTTGGCGAACTCAACCTGCGTGTGTTGGTAGGTTAATGTCAGACGAACAAACTGACGTATGTGTCAAATACATACACTGCGTACTGTTCGCTGGTGCCGTCTCTTAGTGAAACCTGAAAAACTTATGCATACACCTGGTATACATTTATTGATTCAAAAGTAGTTTCTGCAGACTGAAGAACCTACAGTTATAAATCAACTATGTCCATAAACAATTGTAAATCAATCGGTTATTTCAAAAATGACGGTTTTGAGATAAATTCGTATACGGAATACATTCGCCTATCATTTACTGTGATCATCTGATAAGAAGTCGCGTGCATGCGGGGTAAGGGGGTGCGGAGGGTAAGCATGGCTACTGCGCATGCGTCATCTCAAGTCTAAAGGCCTGACAATAAACATCGGTTCCGTTCTCGGTGATTATTGTGAACTAAAGTGTTGCTGTGAAGTTTCAAATTGGTAATGAAATTGCGCTTTAGTTACATATTTACTGTAAGTACTGCATAATTAAGGGGCTGCCTGGCCGAGGCGGTAAAGGCGTGCTCAGTTCACACGGAAGGACATGGGTACTATTCCCCGTCAGGAAGTCGAAGCATTTAAGAAAACGAGATTTCCACTCCTGGAGGTGCATATGGTCCTGACGTTCACTCAGCCTACGCCAAAAATGAGTACTAGTTTAATTCCTGGGAGCAAGTGTGGCCGGGCGTAGAGCTAACCACTCTACTCCATCAAGTGCCGAGGTTAAGGATACTGGAAGCCTTTACCTTCCACCCCTCCAAGGGCCTAATGTTTGTAGCTTAGTGTAGTATCTGTTACTCGTGCCGTAGCTACAAGCTGCCGTGACTTCTCTTGGGACGCAGATAGTAGTTCAGGGCCTCAAAGTTTACTGTTAGTTCATAAAGAATATAATTATGTGATAGCACATGCGTCGTTTCTGTCATACAGGTAAATTATGTTTGACATGGTTGCCTGCCCTTATTTTCCTTTGGTTATGTTTCCCCTCCGTCTTACTCTTTACAGTCGTAGTTTCATATTCGAACCTAATAAAAATGGAAAGTGGTTCTGATGAAGAGAGGGTTCCGAGAAAATGATGCTTAAGGAGTGATGAGTGAATAAGGGGTTGTGGAAACTACTGTGGGATATTCAACTGAAGAACTTTAAAATTTACAAAATCTACAAAAATCCTATCCTAAAGGCAGAGTAATAACCATTACAAGAAAGACGGAAGATCTTGTCAATCTTAAGGAGTTCTGTGGGGTTATTCTGAGACGATATATTCTCGCCACATTGTCAATGCCGTACTTGCATATGACTCGAGTTTTGTTGAATAACAATGAAAAATAACACGCCATACAATAAAACGTCGTTATCATTAACAAGCGAAAAAAATATTACTTGCCATGTGATGGTAAGCCGAAGCCTCTGTGGCTCAGACGGCAGCGCATCGGCCTCTCATCGCTGGGTTCCGTTGTTCAAATCCCGGTCACTCCATGTGAGATTTGTACTGGACAAAGCGGAAGCGGGACAGGTTTCTCTCCGGGTACTACGGTTTTCGCTGTCATCTTTCATTCCAATAACACTCTCCACTATCATTTCATTTCATCTGTCAGTCATTAATCATTGCCTCAGAAGAGCGCGACAGGCTTCGGCAGCCAGCACAATTTCTATCGTCACCGCAAGATGGGGGCTTTATTCATTCTACCCATGACCCGGTCATTGACTGGAAAATAGGTTGTAGGTCTTCATTTTCAGATGGTAAGTCGCTTAACCAAATTTCATTTGTGCACACGTATTAACTTTTCTAACGAGCCACCACTGGAACCTAATAATTAAATATGCCCATAAATTCATTGTGGCTTGATAACAACTTTGGAATCCACTTCATGCTTCTATTAGAAACTCTAAGTCAACATCAAAATTTAAAACTGCATACAGACGTTACCTGCTGAATACCGTTGATTCTTCCGTGTGACTGGTGACGTATGTTCAGTCTTTACTGTAGGCTACCACTAAAGACCACTGTTGTTTCTTATAATTAATATTAGTTTATTATTAGTTTTATTCTTATCGCAAAAAAGTTACATAATTTTTAGCTTTTTGCTCATGTAGATAAGTCACTGTTTATTGCCATCCTTGTTTCTCCGTTGCTTTATTGTAACGGGCGCCAGGCCGCAGTGTCGACATGCTGCTGCGTAAGGAAGCATCAGCAGTTTAGTTGGCAACACGGTGTATCTGTCACGCTCACTCGCCGACGGGTAGGGAAGGTCGCACATGTGAGCTGTGGGCTGTCGATATCGTCAGTGTGTATTGCGTTAAGCGAGCGTTCTGATAGATTATTGGAATAGTGCAACAGGATACAAGGGGTAATGTTTACTACTGAAGAGGGAGCTTTTTTTGGTGAAATACGTGTTACACGAAGACGATCGGTTTACGGAAAATGTAAAACTAAAATTTCAGGCACGGTTTCCTAATTCAAAATGTCCAAACCGGGATACCGTTCGGGATTTGATAAATAAATTTCGTGTGACCGGCTCACTTTCCGATGTACCGGGAACAGGCAACCCTACGCTATTAACGGACGAAAAAAGATTGATGAACTGAAAGTCAATATTAATTACGTGCAGTCCATTACGCAAGAAGCTTTAGTGAAAGTCTTCATCAATATGTGTAGACGTGCTGAAGACTGTCTTCGAACACAAGGACAACACTTCCAGCATCTGTTATGAATTGCTGTAGTGAGTACAAAGTTTACTGTTTGTTGTCTGTTTTTTATATATACAAGCGGCAGCAGCCGTGCTGCCAACTTAACTGCAAATGCAGCCTCGCACAGCGTCGCGTACACGCTGCGGAGAACATTTCCTGGCGTCCTGTATATTGGGTTCAGTTTTCGAATTGGCTTATCTTTTTCAATTTTGATTTTACATGTTTTCATTATGAATTTTTCCTTCTCTTTCCACTTCTATGCTGGTATTTATTTTATTTTATTTTACTTGTTGAGCATTGCTTTCTTTATTCAATGTATGTTCTCCGAATCTGTCATTTGGCTTAGTTATCCTTGATTTTATAATAAAATTGTACTTTATTTTATATGTGTATTATCTGTAAATTACGTCGTTAAATCTAAGAGAGGGCCATGAGCCCTAATTTCTTCACTGCTAAAGTCTAAAATAAATAAATAAATAAATAAATAAATAAATAAATAAATAAATAAATAAGAGGTATCATTTCATTTAGGATCCGGTAAATCTGACGAAGGAAACCAAGAACATCTTTGAAATTCTTGTTTATTGCTGAAACGATATATGTGAATATTAAATAGAAATTACAAGGAACCTACTTGCATTCG
Source organism: Anabrus simplex (assembly GCF_040414725.1). Lineage (NCBI taxonomy): Eukaryota > Metazoa > Arthropoda > Insecta > Orthoptera > Tettigoniidae > Anabrus > Anabrus simplex. Next base: position 60,700,842 of record NC_090271.1, read on the forward strand.
GGGCCACAAGAACAGTGTCTAGTTAGCACATTCGAAGGCGTCGGCAATTATTACAATGATGATAAAATGTTAGCTGCTCGGAATGATAAGCTAGTTTTCGACTTTTATAGCCATATATTCAGTGTGTGGATTTCTTTTTCGTTCCTACAGGACACACCATGTGCACGGAAGAATGGCAGGAAATCAATGTGCAGGAGGTAAAGAAAGCAACTTTCAGTGGAGTGTATTTGTACACTTCACAAAATGTTCATAACAAGCATTTAACTTGCACCACCGTGAGCATCGCATATGACGCTCTACAGTGAGGGCAAAAGTTCGCGCCAGATCCTTGAGGGTTGCAAAGTGTTCAGGACGATCTTTAATAATAAAAATAATTGTATTGGTATACCGTAGTGATGAGAACTGATGGAAACTGATGGGATTCAATCGAATGTGAATCAGTAGACTGTGTAGTTTATCGTAAATGCCTATCCTGTCGTGGCATAGCTGCAGATAATATGATAATGTGTCCTGTAGGAACGAAAAAGAAATCCACAGACTGAATATATGGCTATAAAAGTCGAAAACTAGCTGATCATTCCGAGAACTTTACAGATCACCGAGCAAGTGGCAGCTTGGCTTGGGTCGCGTAGCCAACAGCTTGCAATCGGGAGATAGTGGGTTCGACTTCCACTGCCGGCAACCCTGACGATGATTTTCCGTGGTTTCCATTATTACACCAGGCTGTACCGTATTTTTTCTTTATTTTATTATGCGATTTTGGGAGTATTAAGTCGTGTAAAGTTGTTTGGCCTTTCAGCCTCAGGCACAGCTTGCGTAAGATAGAATTTTGGATAGATTTTGGGTGTATTAAGTCGTGTAAAGTTGTTTGGCCTTTCAGCCTCAGGCACAGCTTGCGTAGGATAGAATTTTGGATAGATTTTGGGTGTATTAAGTCGTGTAAAGTTGTTTGGCCTTTCAGCCTCAGGCACAGCTTGCGTAGGATAGAATTTTCAATTATGTTTAAGTCGCACCAACACAGATAGGTCTTGTGGTGACGATGGGATAGGAAAGGGCTATGAGTAGGAAGGTAGGCTACAGCCCCAACATTTGCCTGGTGTGAAAATGGAAAACCACAGAAAACCAACATCAGGGCTGCCGACAGTGGGGTTCGAACTCACCATCTTCTGAATGTAAGCTCACAGCTGCGCGGCCCTAACCGCACGACTAACTTGCTCGATGTGTACCGTAATTAAGGCCACGTCGCTCCTTTCACACCCCTATACCTCTCCTCTCTCGACGTCACCATAAGACCTGTCTGTATCGGGACAACGTAAAGACAATTGTAAACAAATGAAATATACTAATCCGAGGATTTTACGTTTCATCTTGCCTGCGCGTACTTTTGTGATCACTATGTCACTTCAATGTTTATTTGCTGCAGCTGGTGCAAATTGAAGTTCTGTCATAAACATTTCCTAAACGTTTATGATATCCATAAGTTTATCGGACGCATTCCACCTCCCGTGCAGTGTATTTGCTGTCATTCCTTTGTGCACATCTTGACCCCTTAGCACAAAATATTTCGCTGTCACCATTCTTAGAACTGATACCTTCTAATCGTCATAACTAGACATGGTTCTTACGAATTCGCACTGAAGTAGATTCCTTGAGAGACATGCTCGGAAATTTGATTAACCAAGTAGTCAGTTTAATATCGAAACCTTAAATTCACAATATAGATTTTGCAGATTTTTAAGCCAAAGAGGATTGAATAAACCAGTTTCTTTCATTTTCTTCAATAGCTATAAAATGGCACATTAGTCGTTTCCGAAATAATCAACTCACATAACATTTCCCTTTCAGACGATACTTCATTTAGCAGGTAGACATTGTGTAAAACCAATCCTTGTCCCAGGAAGCCGTCGAGGAAAGCCAACGGAGCTCAGGATCTTTGCGAAACCTGGTGGCCACACGCGGTACAAAGAAGGCTCTCATACTGGGCATTGGACTAGTGGTCGGTCAACAGCTGAGCGGAGTCAACGCCGTTCTCTTCTATACCGCCAACATCTTCGAGATGACGGGTAGCTCTCTGTCGGCTGACGTATCCACCATCATCGTGGGTGTCGTCATGTTTCTTTCCGCATTAGCCACGCCACTCCTGATCGATCGACTTGGACGACGGCCCATATTGTTAATCTCAGCCATTGGAATGGCAGCAGGGCAGGTAAGTGTAAACAAGAAAGTTGTAACTTTAATAGTGGCAACTACATAATTACAACGGATACAAAAGAGATAGAGGAGAGTCGTATAATATGGAATACCATTTACTTTTGGCAGTATAACTTCTTAGAAAAATCAGTTATGAAATATAAATAAATATGGTTTGAAAATTCAAATAATTAGCCAAGATTCTCTATATTTTTAAATTGTAAATTGTTAATGTCTTCACGTCAAAATTATTTCTTTCAAAAAGTTGCACTTGGTGGGTAATACGGAATAGTCGGCTAATATGGAATAGTAGGGTAAATAATATGTAAATTAAAATACAACTTCAATAAATTCCTTCAGTTATATTTAAGGAACGCTCTTACAGGTGGACGTACAGAAATTTTTAAAAATCGAAAGAATAAAATTGGTAGTTAACTTAAATGATAATCTGTATACACTAATTATTCAGAGTTTTCTTTTTACAGTCACTTGTTCATTCAGTGACAAAAGTCACAGATGCAGAAACTGAGATCTATAGGTAGTTACATGTTATAATATACCAGGATTAATGCAATTAATTTTAATTAATTTCAAACGTCATTTAACTTTGAAACTAAAACAGTATTCCATATACCCCGACACACCATGTTTGAATTAAAGGATTCGTCATGCCATAAACATTACACAACAAGGAAGTTACACTGGTGTAGCAATATAAGCAACTCTTGTACAATATATAACATTGGATTTCCCAGGACTAAACTCAGTTTTGGTAATTAATACAAGCTTTAAAAGAATTACCTGCAAAAGCTTTTCAAATATGAAAAACAAATATTGTTGCTCCACGCACTAACCTCACTCACGAGCATGTCGAAACTGAATACAAAGCATCATGAGAACATTTACCGTAATTCGACGAGTTTCCACCTGAGAGGAGTACCTTACAGGCAAGATATTGTGGTATTCCGTATTGCCCGACTATTCCATATTACCCGATTCTCCTCTACACGTTACCAAGTTTTACTGTACTTCAAATTAATCACCAGCATTGTGTACCACCCGTTCCAAGGGATGTGGAAGTCATAGGGTACCTTCATGCGCGCCTGTAGTATCGATAGTTCGAATGGAGCAATCTACTTCCCGACGAATCCCTGGGACAGTTCTGAAGCGAATGCAATTGAATGTGCCAGAGATCGTACAGCACGACAGTGTCATGAAGGTCTTCAAGAGACCTGCGAGGAAACTGTAGTGCCTTACAGAACAGTAGCCTTCAGCGTTCTCATGCCCTGGCGTTCCTTCAGAATGTGAAGCACAGTCGTATGCGCCAGTCCAGTGTCTCAGGCCAGCTCACGAATCGTATGGCGTCGATCAGTGCCCAGCATCGCGGCAAGATCATGTTATTCTTCTCACTGACACGAGGATGACCTGGCTGATGCATATCTGTCACATTTTGGCGTCCCTCGTTGAAGGCCACTGCTCTGTAAGGCAATGCATATTCCCCGCAAGCCTCTTGAAGACCTTGATGACACTTACATGCTCTACGAATTCTGGCACATTCAATTGCATTAGCTTCAGAACTGTTCCAGAGATTCGTCAGGCAGTAAACCACTCCATTTGAACTGTCGACACAACATGCGCTGCTAAAGGTATTCTACAACCTCCACATCGCTGGCAACGGGTTGTACATAATGCTGGTGACTACTTTAAAGGACAGCAAAACTTGGTAAACTTGGTAACGCGTATCACTTTTGTATCAGTTGCAGTTATGTATTTGCCACTATCGAAATTCCAACCCTCGTATCCGCTAAGTAGATGTAAAATGTATTGCAGATTATGTAACGTTTTCTACCAATGCAGCAAACGTTTGTAGCGTAACATTTATAATGCCGTCCGACTCGTTCGCTGAACGCTCAGCGTACTGGCCTTTGGTTCAGAGGGTCCCGGGTTCTATTCACGGCCGGGTCGGGGATTTTAACCTTAATTGGTTAATTCCAATGGCACGGGGCCTGGGTGTATGTGTTGTCTTCATCATCATTTCATCCTCATCACGACGCGCAGGTCGCCTACGGGAGTCAAATAGAAAGACCTGCACCTGGCGAGCCGAACCCTTCCTGGGATATCCCGGCACTGAAAGCCATACGACATTTCATTTCATTTATAATGCCTTTAAAAGGTTACTTGCAAGAACAAAATCCTCATGATGAAATGAATATTTACAATAAGAATAATGCTATTTTCTGAATGCCCCTTTAATTGCTGTAGATTTTAAGAGACATGGTGTGCTGAGTTTTTTCTCACATGAATAAATGTGCTACAAAACAACGACACGGTACTGTCACCTTTAAACATCCTCAAATACTAAGGACCGTAGCTAGCATAAGACTGTCAAGGCTGGGAACAAAATGACTAACCAACTGCGAGACTCAGGTCAGATTTATTATTATTATTATTATTATTATTATTATTATTATTATTATTATTATTATTATTATTATTATTATTATTATTATTATTATTATTTTAGTGTCGAATAGCTTGTCAACTAGAAGACAAAATCTGGATGCATTCGGACTGCGGCTTAACCTCTCTAAGACTGAATGACTGGAATGTGGCACCCAGACAGATGGCACAATTCTGCTCTACGGAATTCATCTTACGAAGTCCTGCGAGTTCAGATATCTATCAGCAGATGATAGTACGCTCCAGGATGTCCGAGCTCGTATAAACGGTACCTGACCACAGGTGCAAGGAAGTTATCTCTGCATCTGAAGTCAAAGGCACGTTACACGGTTGTAAGCCCAGTAGGTCTGTGGGGTCGAGTCTACGAGACAGGAGCCGATATTTCACACCATAGTAATGAAGATGCTTTCATGCCTAATTGATTTACTTCCAGGTGTATAGAAACACTTTCAAACGACTTCAACGTGTAAGGCTAATTATTTGTTTGGGGATTGTCCCGAACGCCATGTCAAAAATAATTATCTCAGTACAGGCCATGAAGGTCCTTGGAGGTGTGGAAGGTAAAGGCCTCCGCTATCCGTAACCTCAACACTTGGTGAGGTAGAGGTGTTAGCTCTATGCTCAGCCGCCTTTGACTCCAGGAATAAACCTGGTACTCATGTTTGGTGTAGGCTGAGTGAACCTCAAGGTCATGTGGACCTCCGGAAGTGTAAATCTCGTGTCTTAAATTTTCTGACCTCCTGACGGGGAATCGTACCCACGTCTTGCCTGGTGAACCGAGCACGCCTTTACCACCTCGGCCACTCTTGAAGCCCATCCTCCTGCCAAATTTGCATACGGTCGAAGTCCCCCCCCCCTCCCCGACCCAAAAACTAAAACTGCTCCCGGGCTCTACCCCTGCATTGATATAAGGAATAATAAGCACAACCACCGCAGTAAGGACTGTTTACTATCTCAGTATTCCAAATTACCCCCTGTGGATGGGGGACGCAGACGAAGAATACACCCATGGTATCCCCTGCCTGTCGTAAGAGGCGACTAAAAGGGACGACCAAGGGATGATTGTATTAGAGCCATGAAACTACTTGTGATTAGCACCACTACGCGGGGAACACCATGGGTCGCTTTTACTTGTGCGTAGTACTACTATGTTAGGTACCAAATAGGTTTGTGATTAGTAGCAAAAGAGTGCGTTGCTGGCTTTTACAGTACCTCTGATTAGTACCCACTATATGAGCGACACCAAGGGATTAGCGACATCATGGTTCTGGCTAGCCTATGATTAGTACGCACTATATGAGGAACACCATGGGAAAGCGCGAGTCCCTGTGGTTAGTACACTTATGTGATGAACACCATAGGTTTGTGTTGCCTGTAAATGGCGCTGCAATGTGCGAAATACCATAGGTCTGTATTACATGTGCGTACTTCATTACCTGTGAGTAGTACCATGATACGTGGAATACCGCGAGTCTACGCTTTGATCAGTACCGCAACCTGACAAATACCATGGTTCTACTTTCTTGGCGATAAGTACAATTATGAGGGGCCAATGACTTGGATTTTGGACCCCTTTAGACTAAAAGCATAATCGATTCAGTATTATGCTATAGAGGCAGTCCCTTGGTCAGTAATACTAATATTTCACGTCAGTTTCTATGAATGCGAGACATTGCAGGTCGGATCCACTGATTGTTTTAAATTCATATCCATGCATTCATTCTTCGTCCTCACGTTTTGAATTCTGGTCAATGGAGAATTTTGGACTTTTAATTAGTCATTCCATTTCGTCTGATTTCGTACCATTAGCGGCCGATGACCTAGATGTTAGGCCCCTCTAAACAACAAGAATCATCATCATCATCATCATCAGTATTCCAAATTCTTTTTTCTCTCGCATTGATATATTGCAACGAATGTTCCCTCAATAGTGATGTAGCTTTATTTGAGGGGGCCGGAATAACGTATGTTGTTCTTTGTACGAATACCTTCTTCCTGATTACTTGCCAGGATGTGGTATGTGTTCTGGCGTGCGTGGACTATTTAAGTGGAATTGTGGTTAGAACGCGAAAGGAAGAGGCCGCAGCCGATTATATTAGTCACTGACCGGGTATTCGACAGAAGACGAAGTGTAGATGTCTGAAAGCCACTCCTTTGACCGCATGGACTGAGATTATAAATGGCCATATAAATTGTAACGAACCCCTGAGCAAATCTTCAGGAATATAATCCTCATGGTGAGAGAAATATACCGTATTTACGCGAATAATCCCCGCCACCAAATAATCCCCGCACCCTAACTTTAGGAAGGATGATCTTGAAAAAAAATGCCAACATTGACTCAAATAAAACCCGCACGCAATTTTGTGCCTCAATTTTTTTAAAAAATATGCGGGTATTATTCGCGTAAATACGGTACTAATAGGCCGAATATGAGTCCAGAAAAACATATGTGAATTGCTGAACTATCGGTTTCCAGTATAGGTAGTGAACTCGAACACGTCTTAATTGCTGGAATGATATCCGAGATACTTCTTACATTTGTTACATACAGGATGTCTCATCTAAGAGTCGTCCCATATGGGATTGAAATAATCTGGGAAAATCTATCATCAGCAGATCTAAGAACCATGGAGAAAGTCAAAGCAAGATAACTGAAGAGAGCTTTATGTTTCCCAGTGAACACACAGTCAAGACTGGCATACGTACTAGCAAAGGAAACGTATTACATCGAGGACCTGAGATATAAACACTCACTACCAACCATACGCCAATACATGCAGATTCTTGAAGAAAGAAGAAAGAAATGCGAAGAAATATGGCCAGAATTCTACACAACTGACGCCATGATGGAGAGGATATGGACGGGCACAAACCAGGAGCTACGATATGTAGTAACAAACTCTGTGCGACGGCGCACTACCACGAAGTAAAAGAAGACTGCGAGTGCACGCTATGTGGTCAAAGGTGTGAGCGGTACCACATAGAGGTATGCAGGAAAATAACCAAAACAGTGACTGCGTACAGTAAAGAGTCCTAAATATAATAAACTAATATCACCAACTGCTGTATAAAGAATTTCCCTGTATTAATGTACTAAATGCAAATGTACAGTACCAATTGGCCAATCGGCTGCAATCATATTTCATTCATCTAAGAGTCGTTAGGAGCCTTCGCTCTGTTTTTTATTATGTGTTTAACTGCTAGGTTCTTCAGTCTGCTGTGGCATTAATTAAGGTACAGTCCCAGCATTTGCTTGGTGTGAAAACGGAGAAACAACGGGAATGATCTTCAGGGCTACTGACGGTGGGGTTCGAACTCACTACCTCACGATCCTTACCGCACGTCCAACTCGTTCGGTCTCCTTTATTCTTCTATGTCAGGAATTCATACCTCAAGTTTTGATCAAAGGATTCGTTCCACTCTGTATGTTTATAAGACTAAGGTAGAAATATAGTGAATACACTCCGACATATAACACGTAAGTTCACCTTAAAATGCTTGTAGAAAAGAGATGTGCTCATTATTACTGCCAGGGTTCCAGAACTCGCCCCAAAGTACGTTTACAGCCTAATGAAATATCTCACCCCCCATTGTCCATTAGCCGACCAGCTACTAACAGTACCATTGGCCGACATGAGGGCATTCGCAGAATTCAAAATTCACAGCTTCCGTTGCCAACCCGCGCAGAATGAAAACACAAGTAAACGCTTTTTAATGGCTATAAATTATCTTCGCACAGTCCGACTCGTTGGCTGAACGGTCAGCGTACTGGCCTTCGGTTCAGAGGGTCCCGGGTTCGATTCCGGGTCGGGTATTTTAACCTTAATTGGTTAATTCTTACGGCACGGGGGCTGGATGTATGTGTTGTCTTCACCATCATTTCATCCTCACCACGACGCGCAGGTCGCCTACGGGAGTCAATTAGAAAGACTTGCACCTGGCGAGCCGAACCCGTCCTGGGATATCCCGGCACTAAAACAAAAGCCATACGACATTTCATTTCATCTTCGCACATCTAATCCAATGTCTCTTCGAGAGGTTTTTCTCTATGGCCGCGGCATGTACCGCCCGTAAGGGTTCAAAATATCCTTCAAATTATTCTCAAAACGAGTAAAATTACTGATTTTCTACTCATAGCCTCTACACACAGCTATTGTTAAACTAACCTGTCTTTTCCCGGCAATAATTTTGTAACAGTTGGTAGCACCTAAAGACTCTCCTATCGGCACTCCCGTGAACTAACAACAAAAGAGCATCGCTCTGCATCAGAACTCTCTTCGAGGGAGCAGAAAAAACCACGCTCCGCCCAGTCTCCATCTGTAATGTGTGGAGTGCCGAGACATTACATCTCAGTTCAGATCCTCATAATGGCCTTGAAGTACAGAGCAAGCCTCAGTCGAGTTGCCTGTGCCGAGTCTGGACGAGTGGATGATGCGATAGCAGTCTGCCATATATAGCTCTCGCAGTGATGTCATGGTCTCAACTAGTCTGCGATAAGCTCCCGTAGAGCGTAAAGCATGAATGCTTCTTATACAGCAGTAATTGATCGGTTCGGTGCGTTCCATGACTTCTGAATTAATGGAGATTTTTAAAAGCAAATACACATCGAAATTTTGAACATTTATGAGGCTGAATCGCAGAGAATGAGCCCGAACATCATCACATGCTACAACGCTTGTCTACAGGTTGAGGGGGAGTATTTTCAACTCTTACTCTAATGGGATAAGATTTATTGTTATTTTTCAGTCGGTTTTTCAAGCTGTATATCATTCATCAAAGTTGATGGGTGTTCTTCGGGCGTACGGGAACGATGTGACTGTTGACCACGCTGTCGTTTACCGACACTCGGCATGCAGGAGGGATGGCAACCCTTGAGAGAACAAATACGTGGTAGCTAAAATACTGTTCCCTGAATTAGCGTCGTCAAAAATGGCCACTGGTGGCTTTCCCGCCCGTTTTGCCACACGCCTGTGCCCAGAGCATGAAGGTGGGTCCTGTCGCCAGTCCAGTTCTAAGATGATAGTGAGTTTCTACAGCAGTGAAACTTTAAAGAGCTATCCCATGTAGGACAGTTTATTCCCGTAACAAGAATCTTCTTCTTCCTGTTCTTGGCCTTTTCATAATTTACTGGATTCTTACTGTTAATCCCATCAATGGAGAGCATCGCTGATAAGGAAATGTCAATACACGTAACACTGCCGAGGGTGTCCACTGACCGGCTCTGAATCAGATATTCCTGTTTTAGGGCAATTGCCCGGTTTCTGGTTACAAGCTTTGACCGAATGCCGAATCCCCGGTTATGACAACATCTTTGCAGACATGAGATGAATTTTATATACAGGGTGAAGCGTAATTCGCGCACTCGGGCGTCGCAGCGCGACTCCTCACATGCCAGCAATAAAAAAATGTCTCTTACAAAATTTCGTCCTGCGAGTATATTCGGTAGAAAACGGACGTTGAAGAGTAGCAATCTGGCAACACTGTAAGCATATGTAGGGTAACTACCGCTGTCAGCGCGTTCTGGCCGTGCTGTACACTTGGTGCAGTGGGTAGAGTTTTTGGTTGGCATGCAGGAGATCGATGGTTCGATGCTGGGTTGAGGCGCATTTTTATTTGCTAATTTCCATCTGACATTACCTACTGTAATACAGTAAGACACCGTTTCTGAGGTTACATGTATCCTACATTTACAACACTTTGTAACGCTGAAACAACAAATACCAGGTTAGACTAATAAGAAATAGGCAACTGAAACAAATGACCAGTCATAGGACAGAATAACTACACAAACAATATCACTTTCGATATGCTAAAGATGATAGCACAGTATAGTAACACAACGTCTACCTTGTCATTTACATACTAAATGTATAATAATAATGTTATTTGTTTCACGTCCCACGAACTACCTTTTTTAAGGTTTTCGGAGATGCCACCATACTACATGTAATATGCTCGCGCAGATGTAGCACATTAGCACTAATATTGTCCATATTAAATTCACACCCACGACGTGGAAAGGGCGCCTTTCAAAGCTGACCAATAAAAACTATTGTTCGTCCATTTCTAGGATCGTATTATGTAAGTGCAGCCGCCTCTGTGGTGTAGTGGTTAGCGTGATTAGCTGCCACCCCCGGAGGTCCGGGTTCGATTCCCGGCTCTGCCACGAAATTTGAAAAGTGGTACGAGGGCTGGAACGGGGTCCACTCAGCCTCGGGAGGTCAACTGAGTAGAGGCGGGTTCGATTCCCACCTCAGCCATCCTCGAAGTGGTTTTCCGTGGTTTCCCACTTCACCTCCAGGCAAATGCCGGGATGGTACCTATCTTAAGGCCACGGCCGCTTCCTTCCCTCATCCTTGCCTATCCCTTCCAATCTTCCCATCCCCCTACTAGGCCCCTGTTCACTATAGCAGGTGAGGCCGCCTGGGCGAGGTACTGGTCATACTCCCCAGTTGTATCCCCCGACCAAGAGTCTGAAGCTCCAGGACACTGCCCTTGAGGCGGTAGAGGTGGGATCCCTCGCTCAGTCCGAGGGAAGAGCCGAACCTGGAGGGTAAACAGATGATGATGATGATGATTATGTAAGTGCAAATGGTTTCTAGAGGACCCGCTGCAATCGCTGTTGACGATTAAGATGCCAGATACCATACCACCTGGACTACATTTACGAAATAAAAAACATACGCCTCAACCCAGGATCGACCACTCGACCTCCTGCAAGCTATCCCAAAACTCTATCCACTGCACCAACCGTTCAGTACGACTAACATCTGCTGACAGAGGTAGTTACCCTACATGTGGTTACAGCGTTGCCAGATTGCTACTCTTCAACGTCGTTTTTCTGCCGGATATACTCGCAAGACGAAATTTTGTAAGAGACATTTTTTTATTGCTGGCATGTGAGGAGTCGCGCTGCGACGCCCGAGTGCGCGAATTACGCTTCACCCTGTATATTAAGACAGGGTCCACCGTCAAAGTGCTCTGTGACGTCAATCATAAATGGTCAAATCCTGAGGTTCTCCGGCTGATTCCTAAACAGAACGGCTCGTAAAACAATAGGCATACCTTACATTCGAGGCAGACCCCTCCATTGACGCATTCATATCCGGAAAATACCACGACGCCCTGCGCTGCAATGATTTCTAACAGAATTGAACTTGAAGTAATCAGAGTTGAACTTTTGGTAGTCGTTAATTTCGACATGTCATACAGTGATTTTGTCAAAAATGCCAAGAACCGTCCCCAGGATTCCGAGGATAGTACGGATTCCAGGTGTAACCAAATTCTACAACACTGTAAGTCAAAGACGAGCACAATTCGGCTCAACGAACAACACCCCGGCTCAGGAGCGAGTATGCACTCTGACAGACGGTACAGCTTAGCACAGGACGTTTCAAACGCCCAAAATCTCACACGTGCAAACCGAGGCGCAGAGGTGCATCGGTCCGACTCGGCTCTGTTCGGACCAGCGTTTTGTCTCGCGGCGATTCGGCTGATCTCGGCTAAGCTCGGCTCAACAATACTCGGATAGTGAGGCGGTGCAGAGCAAGTGATGGAGGAGGAAACAGGCGGAGCGAGCCAGACAAGCATAGGGAAAGAGAGAGACAGCGCTATTGCTCAAAATCGAGGAGTGGGGATATGCATTCTGGTCGACCTAGCCAAATCGTCTTTTGCACCTTGCGCCGTGCAATACACTGGTGCATGCAATCTGGGAGGCTCTGGCCTAGCAGCTGCTTGCACGGTTCTCAGCTACAGCTAGTGAAGGGACGCGTGTCAAAACAGATTTAACCATTGAACAGTTTAATTGTGTCAAATGTATCGTTTTATTCAGTGCATTAGATTATGGTCAGTAAACAAAATAAGTTATTTTGTGTATACAAATGCCATGTGCTAAGTAAATACTCAAGTATATTAATTTCATTAGGTTAGTACAGGAAACGAAATTAATTATTTTGACATATGATGACTAAATACTCCTTGGATTACTATCTGTAGTCATGGAAATGCTGGAGGCCAATATAAAAGCCTGTTTAGGAAAACAGCATAAACAATGTACGATGAACGAACTGTAAGAGTGTATTGCTTAAACATAATTATACTCGGCCAGTATGGCTATGCTTGCACCATCTAGTATTTTCAGCACGAACTATTAGAAGTCAGCTGCTCTCGCCTCTTTCCGCGCTCATGGCGTTAGCTCAAGGAGCTGGGCTCTCCCACTGCCCACCTATGATATAAGTGGTATTTTTTCAATATAATTCTGTATTTAAATTTGAATTATTTGTTGAAAAGAAATATCAGACAGGTTCATGATTTATACTCGTGTATCTTCATATGATTTTAAAAGTGGTACGAGGGCTGGAACGGGGTCCACTCAGCCTCGGGAGGTCAATTGAGTAGAGGCGGGTTCGATTCCCACCTTAGCCATCCTGGAAGTGTTCTTCCGTGGCTTCCCACTTCACCTCCAGGTAAATGCCGGGATGGTAGTTAACTTAAGGCCACGGCCGCTTCCTTCCCTCTTCCTTGTCTATCCTTCCAGTCTCCCATTCCCCGCAAGGACCCTGTTCAACATAGTAGATGAGGCCGCCTAGGCGAGATACTAGCCATCCTCCCCAGTTGTATCTCCTGATCCAGAGTCTGAAGCTCCAGTATACTGCCCATGAGGCGGTAGAGGTGGGATCCCCCGCAGAGTCCGAGGGAAAAACGAACCCTGGAGGGTAACGAGATAAAGAAGAAGTTCTTCACATGAATACATTTATTTCAAATTTAAATCTCAGTTTTTTAATTTTTGTATTTGGCAACCTTAAACCTACATTATTATTATTATTATTATTATTATTATTATTATTATTATTATTATTATTATTATTATTATTATTATTATTATTATTATTATTGCTCTGTCTAAATGTTAACAATCCACTGTCATGCTCGATCTGTAGGATAAGAGTGGTTCTAAAAATACCTCGTCCTGTGTTTCTTCATTAACAGATCATCCTAGGGACCTACTTCTTCATGTACGAACAGGACAAGGCCTCGGTCAAGGATATCGATTTCTTGCCCGTTCTCTCCTTAATGCTCTACGTCATCGCCTTCTCTTTTGGTAAGTCCTAAATATATTGTTTACTTTTTTTATTTAACTCTTCCAGGCCTTAATAGTGGTCGCAAGCCTGAAGGTTGAGTTTCTGGATTAATAAGATAAAAGGTCCTGAAGGACATGAAAATGAACGATTCCGCAGACTTCAAAAGAGAAACTGAAACTGGAATATGGAATATGAAGAATCAAATTGAGGGGTAGGGTTCCAATACCAGACTCAGCTGCGGTTCCGTATTTATCGCATCACATCTGACACGTTGTGGGATTTAATAAGAAAATAACAATATATAGGATCAGTATTCTATCAGGAAAATGTCTAAGGAGTGTACATGGAAACATCAAACAAGATATAATAAGTATTGAGGAGGCTGAAACATATTAGGTGTTCTTAAACTACAAGGAAGAAGAGACAACAAAGGCGGTCTGGACACATCGATGAGCATGCAGAACGAGACGATTCCAAAGAAAGGCTTTGAGCAAACGATTTCTGGATATGGAGCTAGGCAACATACTCAAATGAGATGGAGGGACTCTGTAGAAGAGAGCATCGAAGCAAGAAACAGCAGCATAGTGGTCGAAGAAGAATGGTAGAAAGAATTTCTGACGTAAACTGGGAAACCTGCCTTGGGATATAACAGCAAAACACTTAATCACTGTGATTTTCAGTTTCTGTTCCACGCTTCGATCAACGGAGGAATAATCCTCCTTTAGCAGAAGTGATAATAATGTTCTTGAAATTGCACTGTTATCTTACTGTTCTAAGTTTCATCCTAGTTTCTAGGAAGGGGTGGTGTAACTGTCTTCCTTTCAACGCGAAATTAACCACTTTTTGTATTTTTATGAGCTGTTCACAGGTTCCAAAGCAGCTGGTCTCCTTCAGAACACTGGATCCTAACTGTAGAAAATTTTGGCTTGGCCTAGATTTTGGTGCAATTCCAAGTATTGTAAAAAAGGAAACTTCTTCCTCGAAAAGGACTTTGATTTTTATTAGGCCGTGTCGAATACATATAATACATGCTGAAGACGTTTCAAGTATTGAACTAAAATAGGCAGTCGAACACTGGTAAGAACCGAACTGAAAAATTCCGATTTTGTGTCGGATGCTCTCCCGATTGAGTTGCAGCGGCCTCGGTCTTGTTTCTTTGGCAGATATCAGAGCTGTAGGTCTGGTACTACGGCCATCTCAACTGCAAAGAGCGTGCTCGAAAATAAGAGAAAATTAAGTAAGCACTAATTTGGATACATGCTGTCTTAGAACACTGTTCAATCATCATTATCATCCAGGAATTCTGCCTTATTGCAGGTCTTGTCATGGGATGAACCTCATCCACTTTTGCCTGTCATGCGCCAAGTTTTTCATGTCCGCAAATTTATTTCCTTTGATATCGTCCAACACATGATATTTGTTTTTCCTTCCTCTTTCTCGTTTGCCTTCCACCATTCCTCCTATTCCTTCTTTCAGTAAACAATCCCACCTCAAACAATGTTCGATCCCGTTCATCTTTCTCCTTCTAATGATTTGCAGCATACTTCGTTCTCATTTCACTTCTTCTA
Organism: Anabrus simplex; assembly: GCF_040414725.1. NCBI lineage: Eukaryota > Metazoa > Arthropoda > Insecta > Orthoptera > Tettigoniidae > Anabrus > Anabrus simplex. The sequence continues at coordinate 60,716,143 of NC_090271.1, forward strand.
TTCTTCTCCATACCCACATCCCTAGTGCCTCCAATCTTCTCTCATCTTCCTTTCGCAATGTCCAAGTCTCTGCGCCATACAGCGCTATGCTGCAAATATAACACTTAGCAAGTCTTTTCGTCAAATCTTTCTTTAGTGGCCCACAAAGTATACTGTTCACAGGTTTAACATCTAGGACAACAATGTGATCATTTGGACAATGAGTGTAAACATTTATTAGGCTTAATTATTATGTTTAATGTAGAAATATTTTATAACCATAGTGTTATTCAGTCCGCCGAAACTAATTTTGAATTAATAAATATATAAATTACCTGAAAAGAAACAGCTTAATTAAAACAGAATGACATGTGTCGCTCTTGAAATGGCATCATCAGATTATGTCAAATCATACTCAGATTATTTAGAAATGTATGAACGATTGTGTTTATTTCTGTTTAAATAGTTAGAAACTTGAAATTTGGAACTTATCTTAATGAAGCCCTCACTTCTCTCCACTCTAGCATAGAATGCAGGTTGTTGTAATACTGGTACTCTGTGGTTGGCGTGAGTCCAACTGGCTAGCCAGTCCGTTAACCTTCCGTCATGCAATGCTCCTCACCCAGTCTAGGTCAATGACACGCTGCAGTTTACTTTTAGGTGTTTTGTTCTTAGTGCTCCTTTTAATATTATTGTTCTTGTTATTAATATTATCATCGTATTAAAATTGTTTTGTAAACCATGCAGGGGTTCTTAATGAGCATTTAATGAGCTGCCTATTATACCGGAAATTTTCCGTTATGTAATTTCCCACTTTCGTCAACTCTTTTGGAACTTCACTTGCAGTTTTGTAACTATTATTATTATTATTATTATTATTATTATTATTATTATTATTATTATTATTATTATTATTATTATTATTACGTCTTATTCCTCTGCTTCTTCTACCACTTTTCCCACATCTGTGGGATCGCAGATGCAACCTATGTCGTGCATGTGGATTTGGCCCTGTTTTACGGTGGGATGTCCTTCCTGACGCTAACCCTATATGGAGGGATGTAATCACTATTGCGCGTTTCTGTGGTGGTTGGTAGTGTAGTGCGTTGTCTGAATATGAAGATGAAAGTGTTAGGACAAGCACAAACACACAGTCCCAAGCCAGGAGAATTAATCACAAGAGATTGAAATCCCGACCCAGCCAGGAATCGAACCCGGGACCCTCTGAACCGAAATCCTCAATGCTGACCATTCAGCCAGTGAGTCGGACTTTGTAATTGTTACTATTATTAATATCATTATTATTGTCGTATATTTAGTTTATTATTAATTAATATGATTATTTTTAAAATAGTGTAGTAATAGACAAACTAATTATAGACAAGAAAACCAAATTCATGTACAAAAATGCATTGCAATAAATGAATGCTCTCCCCAGTTTCATCTGATACGGAACCAGGGGATGGGAGTATTCTATTCTACCAAATGAACCTGACACGGCCTAATAATCTGTAAGTCTGATTTCAAGTACAATGCGCGTGTGAAAGTTAAATGTTCAATTCGAAATGACCTCTTCTTAACACTTTTCAACTGTCGCAGTGTCTTAGTTCTCAATTAAATCGCAGCTCTCTGTATAGTGACAAAATACCTATTCTCTGCCAGTGTGAAGATTACATTCTGATTGTATCTCACACATTGTTGTTATGTGCTACCATTTCAACACAAGATAATCTAACTGTTCTAGGATTTGGTGCACTACCTTGGGCCGTGATGGGCGAACTGTTCCCCTCCAACATCAAGGCAATCGCTACCTCGTTAACAGCATCCTTCTGCTGGCTCCTTGCATTCGTCATTACTAAATTCTTCTCCAACCTGGCGGATGTTATTGGAATGTCGTACACTTTCTGGATGTTCGGTGTATTCTGTATCATGGCAGGGCTCTTCGTATTCTTCTGGTTGCCAGAGACCAAAAGCAAGAGTCTACAAGAAATTCAGGATATCCTAAACCGATGAGAGACTTTTGAAAGTCAGAAATGATAAATGTAAATGGACCCATGTTCTCAAGCGTCCGGTCAAAGAATTGGCGAATCGTAGTTCAGTGGCTTGACACGAGATGCAGCTACACTCCATGTGGATACCCACCTGTTTTCCATACTTTCTCCAAGAAAGAAGAGATTGGTAATTATTTCTAGTCTCTATATACCTTTTTAAGTCTCTCTTGTGTTTACTCGAACAGGATGCTTTCCTCACCAAGCTACAACCCCTATGGTCTTGGGAGAGATTAGTTCTTACAGTATTCTAATAGTTACACATGGATTTTCGTTCTTAAAGACGTAAAAGGGCTGTCAAATATTGTAGCCTACAATTTCATAACGAGAACTGCAAAATATAGAATAATGTTACAAATGAAGTCATCTCAACTAGAAGTTTCCAGTGAATCGAACCAGTGACTTTTTCACAATAACAATACTGCACTGGAAAATGATGTACATAGCTTATGAGGTGTCGTTAAGGATCCACATATGGAAGGGTTGGTGGTAGTTTTGATTATCGTTTTAAGAGAAATTATATCCAGATAACCGTTATGTCTTAACCCTAATTAGAAGATAAGAGGCTCAAGCATTTGAAAATTGGAAAGCATCGGCAAAAGAAGAGATAGATTCACGAAGCACGTAAAAAGAATATAGGATATATGAAAACCAAAGAATATGTGCCGAAAACTCAGAAATCGAATAAACTAAAATTACAATGAGTATCCCCAAAAAAGAGAGAAAATACATTTGTAGAAAACGCTGACGCACACCACCAACCTTCATTCAAAGATGTTTAAGTAAAATTCATGACCGAAATGAAGGAAATAAATCAATAAATGAAAGGAAGAATATTCAGTTGTTCCTAATTTACTGTATGCTGTATACACGCATTGCCGGCCCCGCGGTGTAGGGGTATCAGGCCTGCCTCTTACCTGGAGGCCCCGGGTTCGATTCTTAGCCAGACGAGGGATTTTTACCTAGATCTCAGGACTAGTTCATGGTCCACTCAGCCTACGTTGAGGAAATATCTGACGGTGAGATAGCGGCCCCGCTAAGAATAACGGCCGAGAGGATTCGTCGTGCTGACCGCAAGACACCGCAGGCCTTCGGGCTGAGCAGCGGTCGCTTGGTAGGCCATGGTTCTTCGGAGCTGTAGCGCCATGGGGTTTAGGTCTGGTTTATATACACAATTTATTATAAAAGTACCCGAAACAAAAATACGAAAATCAGATAGTGTTTACAATAGAATAAAGTACAATGTCGTAGCAATATTAGTACGAGTCCACGAATCGAAATATTCGTACTTCCTTGAAGGTTCCCCGAAATTTTCACCATATGCACTAAAAGACATCTCGAAAAAGGGAGTCGCTGTGATTCTTCAAATCAAGACTCAAAATTAACCTCTAGTTCGTACTCACAACTTATACCTTACCAACTAAAACAAGCCTCTATTATGCTGGACTTACAAACGAAGGGCGAAGGCTGCTGAATCCTATCAAAATCATACAACACAATGTCATTTATTGCAACGTTTCTCCCAGCAATGATAAGTGCACGGCTTTATCTCCAAAAGAGCTCAAGAATTCCAACTGGCAACAGTTGTGAAGAAGGAATTACGGTCCACGCATGCATTATCTCCAACTTTTATTACTTGAATACTCCCATCACGTCAGCTCTTATTGATGAAAGTGAGAGAATTCAAAATGATGTACTATACTAAGAGGTATTCACTGAAAAAGAGTATCAGTCGTTCTTTATATCATGAAATAGTTTCTTATAGAATACGTCTTAACGGATTTAAATCTTTATATAATCTGTATGTAAATATTTGTGTAAAAGTAGAGAAATATTGCAACAGCTTTTCTATATAAATCCATAAGCGCCTTGTTTGATAATACTGAACTCCTTTCTTTAAAATAAAAAATGCCCAGAGGTCAAATACACAAATTCGGCTACCATTCTACCAAGATTGAATACAACTGCTTATAAAAATTCTCAGATTATTACAATGTCCCAGACACTCAACACATTCGTCCTTCGAGGAAGTAAAATTGATTTTCATAACCTGGTATGTACAGAAATTTTTACTTCTGATTGCTTACATTTTAATACTACATGAGTAAACTTAATTTGTAAAATATTTTATTGTATTGATGCATTACTTTACAGTTTGTATCTTAAAATGCAACGCTTATATTTATATTATAGTACATATAATATTTTTGCTTCTTGTCAACATTTTATTTGTTATTGTATAATTACAGTATATTCAGCACCATTCCCTTGTTTGTTTGATGATTATTGTAGAGTTTATCCAATTATTTTTGTACCACCTGTTATAATTAGAGCGCGAGCTCTGTAGTATGTGACAATAAAATAAATATGATCGGGAAACAACTAAGTACAAAACAGAAAGAAATGTTGGACTTAAATGGGTAAGAATAGCAGGGTGCAGACTGGTGTTCCTCTTGTATTTTAGATCTGTTTAGAACAAGTAGTTATTTATACATAAACTCATAAAGATAATAATATTAATTTCATTTCCAGTGAATTACAAGGCAATGAAGTTCTCTTGAAGTCATTGTTGGAACAGAAAGAAGCCAAGCAATATTTTTCTTCCGTAACGTTCATATCTATACTCCATAGGATCTTGTTTCATATTTATAAAGAATTAACATGAAGATTAAGAAAAAGGAATTTCCTATTTGTATGTGAGTAGAGAATCTGTAACCATAAGCTTTAGAACATCTTCAAGATATCCGAGCAACAGGTAAGTGATTTTCACGTTTCGAAAATTTAACTTATATTGACCGGTGTTCGAACCGTATGTGCGGACGTTTGAAGACGACAACAGTATCAATCAGTTATGTACAGGCCATGAAGGTGAAAATGTAAAGGTATTTACTGTATGTTGACAACTGAGCTGTAGTGAGAACTGGTGGTAGAATGACTTCTTGGTTTCAACCGCACCATATCATTTTATGGTACGTTTGCCTGTTCTGAAGTCTTCACGTTCCTAGCGAACTCTTGCATCTATGAACTGTTACTCTTCCCTATCATGTGTTGTTACCACTACGTAATCTCTCCTTATTAAGGTATATGGCATCTCATACGTTAGCATAGGTCAAAGCATTTCTTTTCTGCCCCGTCTTGTTGGGTTATCTTCTGGTTGGGTATGTGGGGAGTTTTGACTTGAGAAAATGGAAGGATTGGATTTCCAAGTCGCCTTTGTGGCATATAAAAGATATTTTAACAGATTCAAGATGTCTTTGTATATATCTTGGCCTTTCAAAATGTTAATTGCTTATGTAATTGAGGTATTTATTTTTCTTTGATATTCTCTTGGTTTTATTATTGCTTCGTTCTGTGCTCACCATGATTGGATTAGAAAGGTTTCCCTCATTACATGTGTTTCTAATTTATTTGTGTTTACTTTTACACGCTTCTTTCGATATTTTCATTTGCCGATCCGCATTTGTTTTGAGAACAGAAGGTGACACGGATTCGCGCGTGTGTGTATGAGATTGTTTGTTGTGTACCGGCTGAGACCTTTCACTCATGTCGCTTCATTAACATACCGCTTCAGCTCAGGTTGTACTATTTTATCGCGTGTTCTGTATATTTCATGTCCACTACAAAGGCGTGGTATGAATACAAGCTAACAACGCGATTGGCCTGTTTCTGTGTGTTTTGGTGTTGGAGACACTCCGTTTCTTTATGATGGACCATTTTCTGATTTGTATTGTCTGAGCCCGGGAGCGGTTGTTTATTTTGTTATGTGCTGTGCATTGAAGTTCTTATACGTCCCTTTATTCGGAGACCTAACCTCTATTGGTCTCTGTGTGAGCGTGGGTGGCTCTGACTTTTGGATCCGTGATACCTTTTGTGTCTAGTTTACTTATTTATTTTTCTTTTCACATTGCCGTCATTGGATTTCTTTACCTATTTTCTAGTTTAATATGTTTTATTCTTTGCGGGAAGCCGTTTCATTTTATCTTAGTTGTTTGGCGTGAAACCATGATAACCTCCCCTTCTCTCTTTTCTCTTCGCTTTATTTTATGACCTCGGTGCACCCTTCCCTCTTGTTATGTTTTAAGCTCTTTTTCTTAATGATCTTGTATTCTCGGGGGACATGGATTTGGATTGTTGAGAGCTTTATGTCTTACCTTATAAATTGAAAGGGAGAATGATATGATAAGGTGCTTTTACTCCCCAAACGTATGGTTGTTTAGACCTGATGTGCATAAAAGAAATACTTTGCACCCACCTAAATTTATGTTCTTCGTTTAATAATGGTAGATGCCAAGCCCTTGTACTAACTTTTCATCATGTCTTTTATCAAGGTAAGCGAGTGTGAAGGTGCGATAAACTGTGAATCTTGTGTATTTTGATTATGGGCCAGGTATGATTAATATAATCTATTTGATTTTGGCCCCTTTGCTACGCCTATGCAAACTTTTTTTGATTTTCTCTTCATAATAAATTTATGTTCTTGCCCCTGTTCCTGTTACATTTTTATTTCTTTGCGTCTCTTGTATGTATGTTATCTGTAAGAGGCCCGGGTCCAGTTCCTGGCAGTCGTTGCTAGTTTTGACCAAATCCACCGCACTAGATCTTCGTCGTGTTCTTAGTGTCTGTTCAGGTTCAAGGTACTTACAGTGGTTGGACAAGGCTGTAATATTCTACTTTGTTGTTCATAGTTTACATGCATCATCTACTGAAAGGTATAAAGTGGCAGGGGGGAATTCAGTTAGGTGAAAACTTAGTAAGCAGTTTGGCCTATAAGGACATCATCGTCTTAATGGCAGATTGTGAGGAAAGCCTGCAGTCTAACACCTGGAACTTGAAAATAGGTGCAGAGAGTATGATATGAAAAGTAGCCTTTCCAAGACTAAGGCGATGTCAGTAGGCATGGTATCCAAGAGAATTTTTTACAAGTTGCTTTACTTCGCAACGACAATAAGGCCTTGTGGTGACGATGGGATAGGAAAGGGCTAGGAGTGGGAAGGAAGCTGCCCTGGCCGTAATTACAGTGACCAACGAGTGCTTCACTCTGATTGGCGCCCGCATCTTTCAGCTAAATGTTCCGTCAGCTGATTTAAACGTATGTATTCCGCACACCTAAGACCACCCTTTATGAAAATTTCAGCGAAGTACACGCTACCTGTTTTAATTTTAGTACTACCAAAAATATGCTTTTATTAAAGACGATGGATTACTGAGTATTATTAGTTTCGAAATGTGTATGAATTTACGTACTTCTGAGGTCTGAATTTTGAAAAAATTACGCAAGGATGTTGTGCTTATGGATGCAGAAAAAGATCCGGAAAGGGTTTTAAAATAAAATTGGACAATTCCTTGTTTTCAGCTCTGAAAGTAGCGCGTTACACGATGCTCCCAGCAGCGAATAGAGTTTTCTCATGCATTATAATGGTAACAATAGTAACAAAATGGGTTAGTAATTTTGTGGAGGCCAACGCAGTAAATGTCAGATTTCTCTGTTAATATTCTCCGTATCGAAAACCTGTACATAGGAAAGTTGTTTAGAATATAATTTCCGATTGTTTACGTTTCATGCGATTTTACCGTGTAAGGAAAAATAACAGAGATTTTTACGATGATATTATTTTTCACAAATTTATAAATATCCCAGAAAATGTATGTTTTATCTAAAACCTGTACATAACAAAAGTTACAGGAAAGGTCACTCCCGGTCATTTACCGTATGGCTCATTCATATTCATATTCACCATATGAGATGAAATGTAATGAAAATCCACACCTTGTTTCCAGTCGTTCGACCGGGTCAGGCATGGAAAGAATGAAGTCCCTATCTAGCGACGAGGATAGGAATTATTATGCCGGCTGCCGAAGCCTGTCGCACTCCTCTGGGGCAATGGTTAATGAATGACAAATGAAACGAAATGACATTGCAGAGTTTTGCTGGAATGAAATATGACAGGGAAAACCGGCGTACCCTGTCCCACCTCCGCTTTGTCCAGCAAAAATCTCAATGGAGTGACAAGGATTTGAGCCACGGAACCGAGCGGTGAGAGTCCGGCGCGCTGCCGCCTGAGCCACGGAGGCTGCTACCGTATGAGATACCACGATTGATTTATTCTTGAATTCAAACTTTTATGGTAGTTCACCTCTTAAAGGACGTGGCTATAAGTGTCGCCTAATATCGAGGTGAGTTTTCCCATACATTATAATGATAACAATAATAGTTAGACTCCGTGGCTGAATGGTCAGCGTACTGCCCTTCAGCTCCGTTTACACTAGCGAAACTCCCTCGTGAAAGTCGCTCGGGTGAATCTTACTCGCTTCGAGTGAAATTTCGCACTACCCAAAACAGAGCGCAATTCAGAGCGAAAAATAGCGCGAGTGGGGCGAGCCGCCTTCGGCAAGCCTGAACGCTTCTGTTCTTGTTTTGCAGCCAACATGGAAACTTGTTTTGCCCCTCCAGCCGCTGCAGCCGCGTTTTCCATCATATCAATGTCATTTTTGATCAAGAAAGGGGAGAAGAAAAATCGGCGCCCTTGACGATGGTGGAGCAAACAAGAAGAAGCCAATATGGAAACAGCCTTATGAGAGAAATGGTACAGGAACCCATTGATGATACAATTAAGAACTTTGTCCGTATGAGTACCCAAGATTTTGAACAACTCGTTTCACTGAGCAGTCAAAAACTTGAAAAACAAGACACAACATTCAGAGAAGCAGTAACTGTGAGAGAAAGGTTAGCTGTCACACTGCGTTTCATAGCAACTGGTGATTCGTACACAAGTTTGCAGTATTTATTTAATATATCGAAGTGCACGATATCAAAAATCGTCCCAGAAGTTTGTGATGCATTGATTGAAGGTAAGGATAATATTTAATCGCATTTAAAACAGTAAATCGACTCGGTATTATATATGTATTTAAAACAGTCAAATAGGACTTCTAATAATTAAAAATCACACAATATTAACTCAATTTATAAATACATTTCGTATCCAAACCAAACCCATTTAAAAAATATTGTTTGATATATTTCTTAATTGTTGTGGATCACTACAAAAAATGGGTAAAAATGTAAAATAATGGAAGAAAAATAAATCACAAACCAAGTAAAATTAGCCACAAGCACAATAGCCCATATAAATGTTCGGGGCTTGTGCCTTCTGAATGTGGTGTTGTCTGACCGCTAGTGGAAGTCCTTCACAAAGGCCCAAGAATTCTTCAAAATAGGTACCGGTAGGTTCAAAAAGTAATGAAATGGCACATTTTTGCATTATAAACCAATAGTAATGGCTTACCTGATCTAGTGACTCTGCTCTTATTTTCTTTCGATCTTTCACTTCGATATGATCCCAGTAGCGCTTCGGTCTTCGCTTTCACTGTAGAGATAGGAAAGTTTAGTTGAGAACTAATTTCCATCCACGTATCTTCTCTTTTATTGCGATTGAAATAGTTTTTGTTTTTCGGATTCCACATAAAATCTCTTTTTTGGTAGAGCTCGATGAGCTGCAAGCACTTTTCTTTATTCATCCTGCGCGCAACTACGAGGACCACGTTTACACAGAGAGAAATTCGATGAGCGAAACCCTTTGATGCGCGGACGAAATCCGACTGACCTCCGACACGTACCGAGGGCCCTCACTCCGCAATTACTGCGAGATGATTAAGCGTCTACACTAGGCGCAATTCCCTTGCGAAATTATTTCGCGAGGAAATTGCGCATAGTGTAGACGCAGCTTTCGATCCAGAGGGTCCCAGGTTCGATTCCCGGCCGGGTGGGGCATTTTAATAGCTCGGGCTTGGGGAATGGATGCTTGTGTTTGTCCAAACACTTTCTTCATATTTAGACAACACACCACACTGAAAAAAACCACAAGAACACGCAAAATAGTGATTACATCCATCCATATAGGATTGGTGTCAGGAAGGGCATCCGGCCGTTAAACATAGCCAAACTCACATGTGTGACGTAGTTCGCATCCACAACCCCACAGATGTTGGAAGAACGGTAGAAAAAGAAGAAGGTAATGATAACAGTAATAACAACGTAATAGCAAAACCGATAGTAGGAAATAGAATGTTCAAAAATACAGCGGGTATCTACCGAACCGGAGCACGGAATTAGGCGCACATCACGGGAATCGAACTGCGGGTAGTCGATAACCGAGTCCTAAATATAAGTACTCCTGGACGAAGATAACTTCTTGTTTTCACCGAGCAACAATTAGTATTTCCTGAAACTATACTGTATAGTGATACCAATATTTAATTGCTCATTGCGGGGATCAAACCGTAGCCTTCATTAACAGAGCACTATACACGACTACCCCGGGACAATGGCAGTTGCCTGTTTTCACCCCAAAGAGTAACAGGTTTTCGTTATTATTTATATTAATACCACGAGTAGAATGGTACAGTATATTATGTTAACATAAATAATGAGCTAGGTAATACAATTTTGTCTACCCATCGGTTAACGAATCATATTATTTTCTAATCTTCTGTGTGTGTTAAGATTATATATATACTGATAAGTCATACACAAAAAAGTACACTTCCATGTATAGTTTGTATACTGCGTTGTAAATTCCGGTATGTAAAACCATGGAACCTGTAATATGGTAATGTTATTATTTTTAAATTTAAATCTAGGATAACTTTACACTCATCACATACATTAATCAAGACAGTAACTAAACTATTTTATGCCACATATATTCTAACATAAATGTTACCAGAGGCCTAGCTACAAACACAGATTTTCTAACCTCTTAAATAATTGTGATTTGTAGGTCTATACCATGTATAAATCTAAATGTTGAAGTCTTACGTCAGCTAGTCAGACTCTGAATATAAAAAAATACTGATAGGCCAGTATACACACAGTATAAGCAAAATAAATAACATTTTAAAACAATGAACTAGTCTATTCTTTATTGAAATAATAATATCACACTCTATCATCTATCAGCTGATTGAGGACTTGGCTAAAACATGGCGGCTGGACTGGACTGTACATATACAGTCACTGGAGCCTTAATTAAGGTATAGCTCCAGCATTTGCCTGGTGTGAAAATGCGAAACCACATGCATTTCAGTGGGCTTGGCAGACTGATATGTAATAGCAACTTCTGGCTCGGTGAGGAAAGCAACGGGAAACTACCTCACTCCTCATTTCCCTAGTACGCCTCTTCAGTGATGCCTAGGCCATCTACGACAGCGGAACTGTTGAGGATCCAACCAGCCTTCGGGATGAGGACTAAACAAACACCAAAATGTGTTTAAAGAGAAACAACTAAAAGGATATTTTCAGAAGAAGAACGACAACGAAGATCAGAGAGAATGAAGAAATACTGGAAGAACAGGAAAGAAAAAACATAAAACATCATAAAAGACCGGACAGAAATAGACTACAGTGGTCCAATGCGGCCGTAAAAGCATAATAATAATAATAATAATAATAATAATAATAATAATAATAATAATAATAATAATAATAATAATAATTAAAGAAAGTATGGAGTAGAGAGATTTTCTCTCACATTATTTTTTATTGTGATATTACTTCAAAGTGATGAAAGGGAGGTGACTGTTCCCTCTTCTAGCTGACTTTATAACTGTCGTGAGTAGAGCGATTCACATTTAAAGGGTAGGCGCCACCTCCCCTACTCAGAACAAAGGTTCCTATGTGTCCGTGAGCGCTGCGTGCGAGTTTCTCTCATCGCACGACCAGTGACGTTGGTGTTATGTTGAAGTGGAGCGGGAAACTTACTCCTGTTGTACGTGTTAGTATTTGTATTATGAGCACTTCTTGTCTTTGAAAATGTTATTATATTCAGAAACTTGCTTTGTACGTAAATATTACTAGATATAATTCATGTGTGAGATTTTATTTTTTTACAACTTCAGGACGGAAGTTATTTTTATGTACATTGCATATGTTATTTTAAGTAGTAACTAGCAAATGTACCCGTGCTTCGCTACGGTATTCTACATTGTATTCGAATATCGAAGTAAATATTGTACATACAGTAAATAAGATTGTTTAAAAATGGCATGTCTCTTAGCGTTATCCGAGAAACAGCATAGGGAGGTTCCCAATACGGTGTTTCCAATGTAAAGTGCTTGTTACAAATTTGTGATGATAACGGCAGGCACACTTGCCTACTGCCATTCACAATCGAGTTGGGAAGTTTTCATTATAATTGCAGGCTCCATCGCCTACTGCGCGGTCACAATCTATTTGGGAGTTTTCGTTACAATGGCAGGCCCCCTTTCCTACTTCCAGACAGATTACAGTTTTCATTAGAATATTTGGCAACTTCCCTACTACCAATCGAAATTGAGTTGTGCAGTTATAATTAAAATGACAGGCCCGTTTTCCTACAGCCAGCCAGCTTACTACCAGTCACACCAAGTTGGGGAGTTTCCATCAAAATAGCAGGCCACTATGCCTAATACCAGTCATATTTTAGATGGATACATTTCTTTATAAGGGCGGGTACCCTTGCCTACAGCCAAACACAATCGGGTAGGGGACTTTTAAACAACAATGCATGCTCCCTTGTCTTCTGCAAGTCAAATCGAGAAGTGAATTATTCACTACAATGGTAGGCCTCCCTTAATAATGCCAGTTACATAGGTGTTGGAGAAGTACCCCATTCCAACTTCCAGTCAAAGTCGGTGTGGGGAGTACTGATTACAATAGCATACACACCCTTTCTCGATCGCTACAAGACGACATCAGTGAATGTATATAGATCGACATACGAAAGTATATGCATGCTTAAAATATTGCAGACCTTCATTTACAGATTGACTGCTGCAAAACGGTACGTCATATCGACAAAGGATTGTACCATAAGACGTCAGATTTAGCGGCATAAATGGCTGGTCGTATGATATCTGATCTATTCATGGGTCAGAATGAGTTAGAATCGTTGAATAGGGTATAATTTTTGTAAGATTATCTCACAATGCATTACTTTTCAGATAATTATTTGACAGCTACAAACATAGCATTTGGCTCACATATGGCAATTGGATGGGCCAATTTTCGTGTAGGGTTTGATGATTCTATCTTTCTTATAAGATTGAAAGTATGAATTATGCATGTGAAAAGTCAAAATTTACTTAACATCGAGAAATAGACAAAAATCAAACGTAAAAGGGATACAGATACAACAAAAAGTCGTAAGGGCAAGGTTGTAGATCATTCCAAATTGAACGGAGATTGTGCCTTCCCTTATGTGAGAGGACTTCGCGAAGATCTGCACCATCATTAAAATTGCCTGCATATTTCGATATTCTTCGGGGGAAAAAGTGTAAAATTTAAAGCTCTTGGAAATGTTCTGTCCGTTACAGGATAAAACATATAATTTTGCCAAATGTCAATATCCTTCTTCGACTGGCAGATTATGCCGCAATTGGGGTTTTCGGTGAGGAGTGTAAAAATTAGGACTTTCAAGAAACTAAACCAAAAAATATGCAGATGGTCATTATTACCCCTTCAACGTGTAGCTGTGCGAACATTTCGCCAAAATAGCCAATGTACAGGCACACAGTCGTTAGGAATTTACTTATATAGATAGATAAGGAATCTGCTCCACGTACAAGACCTTTTGGTCTATGTCTGCTGGACTTACCCTGAAAAACCGACCATTCACCTTTCTGTGAAAAAAATACACATAAAAAATTTTAGAAATGGATTTCCAACAAATTTGTTCGATTTCCAGTCAGGTTGGTCATGTACTGTATATATTGTGGAAGAGTAAATTCACCATTTCGGTTCCATATAAACCGCCATCCCATTCCAGGAACAGGAAATGTTATTGACCTTTAAAATCCACCTTTGGAAAGGTGGATGCTAAATATAAAGTTTGGTTCAAATATCTTCAATAGTTTTCAAGTTGTAAGAAATACGCTCAACACGCGCCCGTTCTTAAGTTAAGTTCGGTTAATTATATCTCCCTTATAAATCCTCTCACCGAAATGATGCACATGAGAAAAAAGGTTTAAAAATTAATTTCCATTAAGGCAGGTATATTTCTATTAAGTTTGGTTGTGTACATTATGTGGGAGTGCAAAATCACGGTTTCGGTTTCGTATAAACCCCCCAGTCATTTCATGGATTTAGAAACAATATTTGCCCTGAAACCTACCCAAGGACAGGTGGGTTTTAAATATGAATTTTGGTGGAAATATATCCAGTAGTTTCCAAGTTATAGACAAACAGACAAACAGAAAAAAAGACACCAAAGCTAAAAATATGCAGATGGTCATTATTACACCTGAAACGGATAACTGTACAGAAATGTCGCCAAAATAGTCAATGTACAGACACACTCTAGAAGTGCAGACCTTTATTTCGAGAGTTACTGCTTTTAAACTGTGCGACATATCTGCAAACGGACCTCACCATCAGACGCCTCTTTCAGTGTTCTACATGGTTGGTCCCATGACATCTTCTCGTATCTCCTATATTTATGGGTTAGATTGAGTTAGAATCATTGGGTGTGAAATTTTGTGCAGTTTTCGCATACTACTTTATATTTGTGATACTCATGTGACAGACTGAATCATAAAATTTGGCTATCACATTGCCACTGGTCATGCCAATGTGCGTGCCGAATGTCATGATTCTATCCCTCCTATAAGTGTGCCAAATTAACGTTAACATATACGTGTGAAAGTACAAAATTAACTTGAAATCGAGAAATACAGCTCTATTTAACGTATAGAAATACGATAAAAAGTCATAGGACCAAGGTTGTAGATCTCTCCAAAATGAAAGGCGATTGTGCTTTCTGATTTGTGATAAGACTTACAGATTAGCCACCAATTATCCCGAAACGAAGGTCTGCACCGTCGTTAAAATTGCATCCATATTTCGATATTTTCCGGGGCCGACAGTTATACATTTGCATAGCTTAGAATATTTTCTCAAAGGAAAGAGTGTCAAGCTTTCGGGATTAGCACTCGCATACATACGGTGTAATTAAGGAAGAAAATAATTCAGTAAAGAAAGTTGAAACTAATAGAAAATGGATTTAAACTGAGGACAGCCGGATGACGACAAATATGTAAATACCAAGTGAATGTATTGGAAAATCAAATGCCCCTCAATAAATTATGCTGGTGTGCGTTATGGATATAAGAAAGAGGTAACACAGGAGAAATTTAGGCGCAGGCATTCTTAGGTCAACAGATAAGATGACTAATGGTGTTATTACTTAAGCTATTCGAGGACGGTTATAATCTCCAACGATATTCCGCCAATATCCCGCAGAATGGCCGATTGACGCCCTCTCTTGCCTTCTACCCAAGGAACAACCATGAATTTAAAGGTATGATGAGGAAAATGGCAATACGTTACTTCCATGCTAGCAAGCAGAGACGTTGCCATGGTAACCTGTAGGTTCGTTGTCAGTCTGTCGGTCACACACGGAGACCATGATACCCGCAGAAAATAGTAAATTTCTCCGTCATTTGAATAGTAAGGTAAATTATGAACATAACGAAAGTTGTTTATAATGAAGAGACGTTTCACATACGGTCCACGGAGTTTGCAGGAAATCAATAGTATAAGAGAAAATGGAGGACAACCGTTCTGGTTTTCCTACAAACCCCCCGTATAATCAAAGATTTTAAAATGAAATGTATATAGAAACCTTCCTCGGGGTGAATATACTCCAAATATGAAGTTTGGTTGATATCCATCCAGCCTTTTTGCCGTGATGATGGAACAAACAAACAAACAGACAAACAGACACGAAAAGTAAAAACCACCGATTCGGTCTTGAGTTGACCTAAAACGGATAAATATCTGAAAAATTGGCAAAACAAACGAAATTACAGACAGCGGACCCCCTACAACTTTATTTATAAGATTTGTTGTTTTAATAAACGGCTAATCATTTTTTATCTAAAATATGTCCTGCTCCGTGGCTAAATCGTTAGCGTGCTGGCCTTTGGTCACAGGGGTCCCAGGTTCGATTCCGTTCAGGGTTGGGAATTTTAACCATAATTGGTTAATTTCGCTGGCGCGGGGGCTGGGTGTATGTGTCGTCTTCATCATCATTTCATCCTCATCACGACGCGCAGGTCACCTACGGGAGTCAAATCGAAAGACCTGCATCTGGCGAGCCGAACTTGTCCTCGGACACTCCTGCCACTAAAAGACATACGCCATTTCATTTCATTTATCTAAAATATATAGGCCTAAGGTATAACTTGCGTTTCATTTCAGTAGTAAATTTCAGCCTTATGCCCCACAAAAATGTGAAAAATGTCATATTTATTCTAATGTGAGAGAAAGTCTCACGCGCGACCACTCACGTTACATTTCGGCTAGCGACCACTCGCGGGTTAACACTCCAGTGGTCGCGCGGATCACAATAGTGATCCAGCCGTTTAGTATTTTCGCTCATGTTTTTTTTTTTTTTTTTTTTTTTTTTTTTTTTTTTTTTTT
The DNA here is from genome assembly GCF_040414725.1 of Anabrus simplex. Lineage (NCBI taxonomy): Eukaryota > Metazoa > Arthropoda > Insecta > Orthoptera > Tettigoniidae > Anabrus > Anabrus simplex. The sequence goes on from NC_090271.1 coordinate 60,732,628, forward strand.
TTTTGCATGACTGTTGACCTTGAGCATCTGTGTACCTTCCTCGCGCCCCATCCCCTCTCTGATAACTCAGTTGTTGCGTTATAAAGCAATTTATTCTTGTGGATCACAACTGTGATCCGTGCTACCAATAGCGTGACTTATTTTGAATTTGTTTGTTTCATTACGGTGTCTAAGGACTGAATTCATAGACAGCACTTTTACATAAGCGCCCCTTATAAGCCAGGTTTCATTTCATATTACCTACTTAAGTGTCCCTCTTATTGCTATAAGTGGACCTCCCACACGCACTTAAGTGACTCCCTTATGTTGCAGCAAGATGGAGGATAATGATTTTGCTTGAATATGTTGCATTTCATTCACAGAATGCTTTCCGTGCACACAGTGGAGATGGAAAATCCTGTCGAAATGTAATGTGACCAACAATTTAAAGAAGGTTTCGTTTTAGTAAAGTGAGAGTTATGAATATTCTTATTCCTTTGATTGAGAGAGTGAACATAACCTCTAGAGGACTCACTGTCTCACCATTAATGAAGATATTGTTTTGAGATTTTATGCCACCTCTTAATTTCAGATTATTATCATTATTATTTATTTATTTATTTATTTAGTCTTATCCAGGACACCCTAGATTTGCCATAAGACACAGAATAATACACAATAACAATTTTGAGGGAAGATAAAAAGATTAATGTTTTAAAAAATGATAGGTTACAATTAACCATGTTAAATGGCATGAACTCCATATAAATGGTGACGAAGAATCGAAACGGAGTATTTGATGAGTGAGACGACTATCTCATCTTGTAGGCTTCTCGCTAGTTTATATTTTTGTCGCCATGTGACGAAAGATTTGGGAATTGTTCCCCTCGCGCCAAAGAAAAGTCCAGTCACCGTAATTTTATTAAGGTTATACGACTCAAGAAAGAAAGGAATGGTTGGATTATAGATATCCTTTTTCTCATTGTCTACGTCAGTCGGCTGAGAGGCTGAAGATTCAAAGCGTACCGTAGGATCAATAATTTCTGCTTCGTTCCTCCGTCTGTCAATCGCTAAAATATCAATCCTGCGAGTGCTGCCTCCTTCGGCGAGGCAGTGGACTTCTTCGTACACTTCTAGATTTTTGAGACGAAGAGCATTAGCAATCAGCTTTCTGATCATGTTATGGCGTTTGATCCTAAGCAGTTCTCCTTGAGGGCAACTCCCCAGCACATGTGGTAAGGTTTCATACTCACTGCAGTGTCTGCTGTGGACTGTGCTGGTAGAACGTCCCGGCAGAGTACGTACTGGTGCAACCATCGCGGTCATCTTCAACATCTCCCTCCATTCCGAACAAGTTAAACCATCTCTTCTGGTAACCCAAGAATTAGCAGCAGGAACTTGAGCAAATAACTCAACACCAACATCATTACCGGTATTTCGCTTAATTAATTGGAAACGTGTTACAAGTTGATAAGTTATAAAGACTGTAGGCCTATGGAATAGTAAAGAACTATACCGGTACTGAATTTTAAGAAAAATGAACATGTTGCACTACCACCATTTATTTTAAGGTTGATTTGTGCTAAATATATCAGGTTAGTCAACCAATCATTTGCCGAATTATATCAGAAGTTTCTGAAATTATGGTATCGCACATCAAATACCATACTATTTTCATTTTATTGGGGAAGTAATTAGGCCTATTACAACGTAACGGCTACAGATATATTTGTCAAATCATTAAAAGCGTTGTAGGGTAAGGTTAGATATTTTACATTTGGATGAATATTTGTATAGGTTCGAGTAGCTGGATAACCATAAACATATTATATTAAGAAGAAAATTAGACTCTGGGCATTTTCGTAGTTTGCATTGTCCACAACAAGTTTTTCACACGTCAATCATATTCTGATAATTTAATTTCGTGTGGATATTTCTAGCCGAGTGCAGCCCTTGTAAGGCAGACCCTCCGATGAGGGTGGGCGGCATCTGCCATGTGTAGGTAAATGCGTGTTATTGTGGTGGAGGATAGTGTTATGTGTGGTGTGTGAGTTGCAGGGATGTTGGGGACAGCACAAACACCCAGCCCCCGGGCCATTGGAATTAACCAATGAAGGTTAAAATCCCCGACCCGGCCTGGAATCGAACCCGGGACCCTCTGAACCGAAGACCAGTACGCTGACCATTCAGCTAACGAGGCGGACCATATTCTGATAATAAACTGCGTCGGTCTGCTTGTTCTATATTATGTGCATGTACTGTAGTTCGACAAAAGTTCTTGCAGGTGTCGTCACAGCTCGCTGTTTTGTTATCCATTCTGATAACGAAATAAAATATAGACGATCTTTTAACCTCAAAAATGTCGCGCGCGGTCGCTCGATGTCCTTTGATAAACAAAACGAATTGATCATTCCGCTATTCGGTAGCCATAACTACACGATCCACGAAGCATGGGCATAAGATACAGCATTGCCACATCTCCAGTGAATACTTTATGTATCAATGAGTGTGATCTTCAAGTGCAATCTATGAAATGTAAACTCATATAAGTGAATACATATTTTAAGTGATCCCTTATTACTTAAGGGTGCTGATGTGCATATATCTACTCCGTTTTATGAGTTTATATTAATTATTGGAGTATAAGTACAAAATGGATGCCTCTGAGAATATAAATCTATGGCTGAATGAACGAGACAGTGACGTACCTCAAAAACATTGTGGAGGGAGTGAGACAAATCACAATGTCTGGTAATTTTTCAGGTATTTGTTATAAATGCATTCATAATTATATTGTACAGAAAATAAAGTTCCCTTCACAATGCATAATCATCTTCATTGAACAAACAGCATAGAGTAGCCTTATATCACAAAGAAAGTACGGATCACAATGGTGATCCGCGGGACCACTGACGTAGCTTTTCTTCGCGTGAACACCGGAGTGTTAATTATTAAGACAAATACTTACCGGAAAAGCTCATAAAATGTCGTTCGTTGCTGCTAGCCGATTCATACAGCGCAGTAGCGTGTAGTACGTGCAACGAAGGGTAACAGGGGTGTATTTTTTGCCAAGGTCATGGACACTGGTATGATTCACCCTCTTGCCGCGCGCATTCGTCAGTCTGGCAGTCTCACTCAGTAAATGTGTCTGTGCAGTTCTATGTAATGTGTAGTCAAATTCTAAATTACATTTTAATTGTATAATCGCGCCGAACTTTAATTTAATTATATATTTTTAATGATTGTACCTTTGGTGAAAGTTCGAAATTCGCTCAGAGAGCATTAAAAAAATTACCACCTCGTAGCTATATTTTTCCATTTTTATTTCCTCCCACTTCCCCTCCTATACTATAGCCTTTAAACCTGGGTACTTTCGCTGTCTATAAATTTTGTGCTCTCCCTCCACACATTTCTAACTCCCAATCGCCGCTACTGAGATATAGTGCACTGTAACCACTAGGAAGCGTTAGGAAGTCTTACCGAGCTCGATAGCTGCAGTCGCTTAAGTGCGGCCAGTATCCAGTAATCGGGAGATAGTGGGTTCGAGCCCCACTGTCGGCAGCCCTGAAGATGGTTTTCCGTGGTTTCCCATTTTCACACCAGACAAATGCTGGGGCTGTACCTTAATTGAGGCCACGGCCGCTTCCTTCCCACTCGTAGGCCTTTCCTATCCCATCGTCGCCATAAGACCTGTCTGTGTCGGTGCGACGTAAAGCAGATACCAAAAAAAGAAAAGGAAGTCTTAATATTACTATGACACTGTAAAATATAACTCTTAAGTGAGGAGTATTTTATTCCAAACGTAGGTCTTTTAACTACAAATGTCAGACACGGTCTCCGGATTCGTGAGAATATCTGGGGCGCCGGTCGTCTCCATCAAGTCGTTAAAAAAAGGAGATAGTGCGATATCAGTGACCCTGGCAGTGACACGGTGAGATAAGGAGTTCACTGGTCACTGACAACTGCTCACTTCATTCAGACAGACTACTCGTAACACGGGCTCGCGTATCGCTTTCGCAATTCTCCACCGAAATCATGATGGTGATTATGAGATTAATTTTGTTATTAGCAGTGGCGAAGCGTGGGAATTTTCTTTGGATAAATTGAGCGGAAAAAAAAAACATTTCACGAAATAATGAAAACCTACAACACGTTATCCAGTCAGTGACCGGGTCATGGATGGAATGGATGAAACCCCCATCTAGCGGCGAGGATAGGAAATGTGCCGGCTGCCGAAGCCTGTCACACTCCTCTGGGGCAATGATAAATAGCTGACAGATGAAAAGCAATTTTAATGGAGAGTGTTGTTGGAATGAAAGATGACAGGAAAAACCGGAGTACTCGGAGAAAAACCTGTCCCGCCTCCGCTTTGTCTAGCACAAAACTCACATGGAGTGACCGGGATTTGAACCACGGTATCCAGCCGTGAGAGACCGGCACGCTGCCGCCTGAGCCATGGAGGCTCCATTTCACGAAATAATAATAATAATAATAATAATAATAATAATAATAATAATAATAATAATAATAATAATAATACAAAATTACTTGGAACAGATACAATAAAAGAACTACCCCGGTATATCAAGAAAGGCAAAAATTACGACATGATAACACGGTAGTTAAAACAGAAGCACTTTGTGCATCTAAAACGGTTATAATTGGTGGCAAATCTCTGATAAAGATGGTCGGAAAACAGGAAAGAAAAATCCTGAGGAAAATCTTAGGACCAAAATGAAAAATGGAAATTGGATGAAAAAGAAATCACATGAAATCTATCAACTTACAAAAAAAATCACAAATACAATCAGGAAACGGTGATTACAATTTTATGGTCGTTTATATAGAATGGATAATAATAGGCTCACAAAGAAAATTTTAATCTTAGGCTTATTAATGAAAAATCACAATAACTGGCTAAAAGAAATCAGCGAAGACCTAAATGAAACTGACATAAATGAATAAACCATTCAATATAGAATAAAATTCAGAACCTTAATTCACAACCACACATTTTCTGTAAAGCCCACCCGACTAAATAGAGTATAATATTTTTATTTTTTATTTATTTTCTTATTTTTTATTTTTGGGAAGGGGGATGGAGGGAATGACACAAGAGGGAGGGATAGGGCGAGCCTATCCCAAAGGTTGTTGACAAAGGTGAATAGATGGTGGTCGAGAGGGAGAGAGGGAGACCGGGCACCTGGGGTGCTGGATACCAGCACGCGGGTGGCCAGTAATCAAACGGAATGGTGAGGATATAGCTTTGTCAACTGTGTAGAGGGCCGGACGTGTCGTTCCAGACAGGTCGACTACTTTTTTCTCACCCAGGGCGGGGGGGGGGGAGGATGGCATGGCCGGTCAGTAAGGGTGGCGCTCACATGTGGATAGGTTTCTAGCCCATGTGAGCTTCCACATACTGTAGTAGATTTAGTTTATTTTTATGTTTTAAGGGTGGCGTTTGCTTGTGGCCCGGTTATCCACCCATGTGAGCGTCCACATTATAGACTTAGTTTATTTTTATTTTGCGTCCACATGGTAGATTTAGTTCATATTTTTAAACTTTTCCTCTTTTTAACGGGAACAAGTATTTGGGTCGAAAGCCTGTAATGTTCTCCAATAAATAATATAATATAATAAATACAATATGGACTGAACAACGTAAAAAGGAACACAGCGAGAGGATGAAGAGATATTGGGAAGAGAAGAAGAAAGACCAAAATCGAGCTAATAAGTTCAATCGCGCTCCTTAGTTGGGACGTGACCAATCAAGAATAAGAATAATTATGATTTCGATGATTTCCATAACTCTGCACTTCCTACTTTCCAACACTGAAAATGAATGTAGAACGTTTTTAATGATTTGGTTAACAGGTTAAAGAATAAAACTGGAAGAGGGGATGGACTAATCACCGAGTAGGTAGTTCGGTACGGTCGTAATGCTCACATTCCGTGAAATGGGGTGCAAAGTTAATTCTAACCACAAGGTCAACGGCCGCAGGCGCAACATATCCGCGAATGCTGCCCAGTCAGATTACCTACGGTTACGTATTTTCTACTTGTGTAAATATATATAGACAACTCGGATATAGTAATATATTTGGTTTCTTTTTTTGTGGCTAAACATCGCAGACTGAGGATACAACAACCTAACATCATGTTAACATCGTTTATGCTATAGCCATAAAACGCACTATTCTTCACTCTAGAGAACTACGAATATATTACCTGTGACAATAAAGTTTGGTGAATGAAGTCAGAACGGTCGATCCGGCAACATTTGTCGACACGCAACGCTGCACCTGCGTAGCAGCAAATTTTGACCACCTGCTCCCAACATTGTTCAGTTGAGCATCGTGTGTGTGCCGTGTAAGACCTGTTTGACGCAGTGCGTGTTTATTGCGTTGGTTCTGAACTGCGAACAGGAACATGAACGACCAAAAGATCAATGTACAGTTTTGTTTTAAGCTTGGCAAGACACCGAAAGAAACGCATGCGATGCTGGTACGTGTTTATGAAGATCAAGCACTGTCCTTGAAGTGTGCGTACGAGTGGTTCACCCGTTTTCGAGGAGGCCGGGAAAGTGTTTCTGACAACCCTCGTAGCGGAAGACCGGCGACCGCCGTCAGCGACGAAAACATTGAGAAGGTGAGGACATTAATCATGAACGATCAGCGATTAACTGTGAGCATGATAGCGGATGAACTGCAGATTAACCGTGAATCCATGTGACAACGCTCGGCCACACAAAGCCAATATCGTCAAAAAATTCATGGCAAAAAAGGGATTGGTGCAACTTGAAAATCCCCCATACTCGCCAGATCTCAATCCTCCAGACTTTTCCTATTCCCACGACTCGAACTCGCTTTGAAAGGAAAGAGATTTGAAGATTTTCCTGACATGCAATGAAGCAGGACGAGGCTTTTGAACACCATCCCAAAGGAAGCCTTCTTGCAAAGTTTCCAGGACATGTATCGCCGATCTAAGCAGTGCATAGTTATGGGAGGGGACTATTTCGAAGGACAGTAAGATCACTGTCGAGCATTGTTCATCTATGTTGATAGTACAGGACTATTTACCGAACTACCGAACTCGATAGCTGCAGTCGCTTAAGTGCGGCCAGTATCCAGTAATCGGGAGATAGTGGGTTCGAGCCCCACTGTCGGCAGCCCTGAAGATGGTTTTCCGGGGTTTTCCGTTTTCACACCAGGCAAATGCCGGGGCTGTATCATAATTAAGGCCACGGCCACTTCCTTCCAATTCCTAGGCCTTTCCTATCCCATCGTCGCCATAAGACCTATCTGTGTCTGTGCGACGTAAAGCAAATAGCAAATATATATTCACCGAACTTTATTGTCACAGGTTGTAGTACTAGGGAAAGCTACCCTTAGGATAAGAGCGCACTTCCGATTTATAATCGTGCGATTGTTTAGCCACGAAAGTACGCATTCCTAGAAATACGTCAGCCTGGTGTCGGTAGATTTACTGGCACTGCAAAGAACTCATGCGGGACTAAATTCCGGCATGTCGGCGTCTCCGAAAAACCGTAAAAGTATGTAGTGGGAGGTAAAAACCAATAACATTATTATTATTATTATTATTATTATTATTATTATTATTATTATTATTATTATTATTATTATTGATTCGTTATGCCCAACTAAGGATCGAACCTGGCAAGTTACCGTCAGAGGCCAGCAATGAAAGTATGTAAAGGCGCGTGAGTCACATAAGGCTCAGGAAGAATTAAGCGATTAAAAAGATGCAACCACACCTATTTTCTTGGCGAAGTGACCCGTTCGCCACTCGCCCTCATTGTGAGAAAAGAGAAGAGTAAGTACTATCTGCTTACTCTGCCGCTTATTCTTTTTAAACACTGTTTGCTATTCAGTAGAGGTTCGCTTTATACAGAGACACTGCTCAGACATTTCACTAGTACAGTAAAACCTCGTTAACACGAGTACGAAGGAAACGAAAAATAGTTCGTGTTAAAAGGGACTGATAGTTTACTGTTATGGATAATATTGAAATCATTAAATGTAAATTCGTGTTATCATCCCAAGGTGCCTCACTATGAGAAACCAAAAAATTACAGAGACAGCATTGCATTGTTTTACTCTTCCATGTAGTATTAAAACCAAACCAAACCCCACGGCACTACAGCCCTTGAAGGGCCTTGGCCTGCCAAGCGACCGCTGCTCACCCCAAAGGCCTGCAGATTACAAGGTGTCGTGTGGTCAGCACGACGAATCCTCTCAATCCGTTATTCTTGGCTTCCTAGACCGGGGCCGCTATCTCACCGTCAAGATTGCTCCTCAGTTTTAATCACGTAGGCTGAGGGGACCTCGAGCCAGCCCTCAGGTCCAGGTAAAAATCTCTGACCTGGCCGAGAATCGAACCCGGGGCCTCCGGGTAAGAGGCAGGCACGCTACCCCTACACCACGGGGCCGGCACTATGTAGTATTAACAGTAACAAAATTATTAGTACGCAATACGATACTTAACTAAAAATGAACGCTCGCTACAGAAATACGCGAGGATTAAAAACTGCATTGGTCTTTCATCGACATGTCCAAGACAGACTGAATTATTCTCTGCAAAACTCTTCTTGGTTTTTTTCTCGGCCGGGTGGCTAAATATCTCTACTTCTGCTACCTCGCCGACTCAGCAAAGCACATAGGCTGACACCTCGTTGAAAATTAGCCTCCCCAACACCATGGATAGCTGTGTGATCCTTGACGTTGATCCTTCTCTCCAAGACCACGTCATCCTAACACAACTCCAACGGAAAGGCATCGCAACTGACAGCGTCTCCAGAATACTGCAAGACAACGTTCCCACACGTCGTGTCTTTGTTCAACTCTACAGGCCAGGCCACCTTCAACGCATTCTCGCCAACGAAGTCTACCTCAACCGCCAGCACCACCGCGTGAAACCAATTCTTCCGTATGTTGATGACGCAGCAACCACACCACCACCACAGCCATCCCAACAACCATTATTGTTCCCTTTCTTCCCTCCCCCATCAGCGCCACCGCCACCACCACCACCGCCGTTACAACGGCCACCACAACATCCACCCATCTTTCTTCCTATGTTCTAATCACAACTGTTATCACCCACCATCCTTCCTTACTCATGAGCTCTTCCCTCCATCTCTCCCCCATTCCTGAACAACCCCCTCATCAATACCTACCAGCTGAATGATCAGGGTCTACAAACGCAGCACCGCCTTCGTCATCTCCACCTGCCGATGAACCAGCAGCCTCCGCACCACCATCACTGACACAGCCTTTTTCAACTCTTCACACCATGTCCAGCTGTGTGGTCCGCGGTGTGGATCCTGCCCTCTCAGAACGCTCCATTCTCCGTCACCTCCAAGCTGAAGGCGTCCCAGTTCGTCGCGTCTTCCGAATTAACAACGCATCCGGCCCAACCTACTCGTATATGGTGCGTATACACGTCCCGAGCGCCGAAGATGCCGAACACCTAATTAGCAACGGAGTTTACATTTACAACCATCGCCATAAAGTGGAGCCTTCCATCTCCCCAACCCAACTTGTTCGCCATCCCAACAACAATTCTCACCGGCGCACCCGGCCAGCCACTTCTTTTCAACCTCGCCAATTCGTCAGTCCGCCCCTCCCCCCACCTAGTTACATCCCCTACCCACCATCGATGCTTGAAATCCTACGATCCTTCACATCGACCATCCTCAACATCACAACGTCGCTGCACCTCCTAACCCTCCATTTGCATCCTGGTACACTGCTCTAAAACTTCACTCCCCAGTAAACCCTCCCTTCTTCCTATCACTGCAGTCAAGAGACCCCATATTCCCCCTCATTCAACCTGTCAAATTGCTTAACCACCTTCTTCATTTATCGCATCACTCAGTTATCTTCGCCTCTCTTGGCCCGAGAGAGAGCGTAACTCTCTAGGGGGCCCGCCCCACCCTTCGGGCGGGGAATGAAAACTTCTCACGCACGCGCAAAACTGTATTTAGGTAGTGTCATTTGCGATTGGCGAAATTGAGCTGACTTACTATTTAGAACAGCACTGCTGAGATATGAACAATATCTTTGAGTCCCTTTGTGCTTGATCGCGCGCTGGAGTACAGTATTTTTTAGCCAGTGGGAACAACATCACCGAACATACCCGGATGTTTCTTCGCTGGCAATGGAGGTAGGTGTTTCGTTGTTGCCTGCATTACCCTGGCATGCTTGCTTTCCGAGGAATGTAGTGAAGTTTTACTTGTCACGAACAGGATTCGCCTTAAACGACAGAAATAGCTCAAGGGACCAACAAAGAAAACACTTTTCCCTTTACGAATATCAAATGATTATAAATATATCTCCCGGTCATGGCCATCCATCAATGGCTACTAATTTCAGATGACCGACAGTCATAGGACATAGCCTGCACGGTTGCTATGGTTACACTTCCGATCCACATTTTGTCGCGTCACGTTAAACAAATGTTCTATGACCCCTAGCCATAAGACATAATTATGTCAAAAACCATTTCGTAATTCGGGCCAACCGAAGTGGATAAGAAATAATGTATCCCTGCCGGGAACGAATATTTGCTCATGCTAACCGGGTGGTCGTCTTAAGCGAGTTCATGCTAATGCGGTTTTGATCTAGATATGCTAAATTCAAATAACATACTTGGTATTATTTCATCAGAACACTTTTGGGAAAGCTCAGCTTACCCTGTTTGCTTTCAGGCGCCGTTACTGATTACTAGACACGGTAGTCTGTAGTGTTTATAGTGCGTAACAGAGGCAAACCGTATGAAACTACTGACGTCTCTCGAAATAGCCTTTACTTTGCTTCCTCACATGAAACCACGACTTTGATAATGCCAAGAAACTTGATCCATATGTTACCGTTATACTTCTACCACCTATCCACTCCTAGATGGGTCACCGTGCATGTTCGGTCTATTGGAAACTTTGTTGTGTGCACTTATATTTAATTAGGGCTAGGACAAGGAAAAAGCAACCTACTTCGAAGATGACTAAGAGAATGAATTTCATCCACTTTTATTCTCCGTGGTATTACGTACGTCGAATCCACCACGCTCAATTCTCTTAACTCACAACACTGATTTAATGTGTCTTTTTATTGTACTTTAATTTATTTAGTGTATTGTTTTTAGTGCCTGGAGTGTGCCAGGAGTTGAAACCTGGTATCGGCATACAGCCTAATACTGTCGAATAAGAGTCTAGACTGAGCAAGCGACGAGAACGGTCGTGCTGTGTTGTGTGTACCGGTAGTGCGAGAGGGGAGTGTAGGAGGGGAGTGAAGAGTGGCGAGGAAGATGATTGGGGTGGAACAATATCGGGTAGCGACTGGAAGATGGCAGGAGAGAAAGGAGAAAGAAGAAGCAAAAAATGGTGGAAGTAAAATGGAATTGGGAAGGAAGGGGGAGATGATGTTAGTGGCAATGGTGATTATGCATTACAAGTTATCGGTGGAGTGGAAGTAAACCCCGGGCCGACCTCCAGTGGAAGCATGATTTGGGAAGGCGTGGAAGTAATTAGAAAGGTAGTAAAAGAGGTGGTAGAAGAAGTCTGCCCGTTTGAGCAAATTAAAAATATGATTCAGGAGCAAACGAAGGAGTTCGATAATATGAAGAAAACCGGGCGAGTTGGCCGTGCGCGTTGAGGCGCGCGGCTGTGAGCTTGCATCCGGGAGATAGTAGGTTCGAATCCCACTATCGACAGCCCTGAAGATGGTTTTCCGTGGTTTCCCATTTTCACACCAGGCAAATGCTGGGGCTGTACCTTAATTAAGGCCACGGCCGCTTCCTTCCAACTCCTAGACCTTTCCTATCCCATCGTCACCATAAGACCTATCTGTGTCGGAGCGACGTAAAGCCCCTAGCAAAAAAAAATATGGTTACAGGAAAAAACAGACAATTGTGTATCTAAGAGAGAAAATAAGAAATTTGGAAGAGGAAGTATCGAAGCTGAAAATAGAAGTAAGTCCTGTAGTCAAGTTCGAAGAAAGAAATGCTTATTTATATATGGAGTTCCGGAGGAAAAGGGAGAGGATAAAGTAAATACAATTCATAAAGTGGTGGAGCTAATCCAGAACTGTCGAATAGAGGCAAGGGACCTGCTCAAGGCTTAACGTATCCATCGGACGGACAAAACACCATCAGTATGTCATATTGTACACCCTCACTCTATATGAACACTACAAAGAGGTTTGGAATTGAGCGCAGACTTTTGGCACGCAATCTAGTGATCAGAAATTGCATACCATAACCTCTCCTACTCTGCTGGCCAGCTTTCTGATAATGAACATTTCTGCCGTCAACGGAAATTGAACCGGGTAACAACAGTGTCAGACCTTATAAACTTGATGTCTTAAGGATAAGGGCAACCATACCATGTTAAAATATCTAGAAGATTTAAATTGGAGGTGAGCTTCTTTAATATTCCTGGCACTGCAACATTTCTCCCCAGAAGATGAAGAAGAAAGCTAAAAGAGGACAAGAAACTTGAAGAGAAAGGTCCCATCTATGCAGCGAGAGAATTCTAATACTTTCAGGTAAAAAGAAAGAGGTCTAATCATAATACAAAACTTCAAACTTACTCAAAACTAAAAATTATGTTTTCTTTTCAGGTTCAAACAACAATAAGTCCAGTTCTAATTCAGATATATACCCCAAAAAGGTCTCAAATTTAAGATAATTAATTTACGAATGTCTTGTACTAGAACTGAAAAAAATATATCCCCGTTCAAAAACTGAGTACGAAGAAATGAAAAATTACTTTTGAAATTTTGCATTTTTGAAAGAATTAGTTATAATTTTTGTGTAATCGTGATAAACTAATAAATTTAGTAGGGGACATCAAAAACACTAATGATAATAGTTTGGCGAAAGAATTATTATTAAAATAAATGCATTCTTCTAGTTGCTAGGTAGTCTCAAAAAAGTGCCATTTTTGTTAACAAAAAATTCTTGGACAGCCCTTAAATTATAAATTGGGCAATCTTATAGCATAACGGTCTTCATTTACCTTCCTGTTAACTACTAACAAAATTTTGAAGGTTTTGGTTTAAAATTATGAATTTTTTAATGAAACGTAAATGAATACCTTAAAGTGTAAATTCGACGGAGGGCAGTGTAGTGTTTCCGATTACATCATTTTTCGCGATGTATTCTGTAACTTATTAGAAATATAATCGAAATGCGACACAGTGATTGCTATATTACTACTATAATTATAGTAAAGAAACCTCGATTAAAGGAATTAACCGGACTCAAATTTCGATCTCAGAAGACTAAACAAGAAATGTTGGACTTATTTGAGGTTTTCCAGATACTTGTAAACACAGTTAAGATACACGAAACCTCCAGCATATAGGATTTCTGGCAGTGTCTGGTCACCTTAATATAATATAATAAATAAAAACTCACAATTGAAACGGTTATTTGAGAAACCAAATATATCCATTTTCGGAAAATATAGGTTTAATGCTTATATGTTAAAATTATATTCCCATCTTTCAGAGAGAAAGCATTCATGTCCATCTCATTATAAGGGTTTTACTGGGACCTTGAACATTTTCTCCTGGCCTACTCTTAATAGGCAGGACACATCTGAAGAACTTGAATAACGGGCATGACTAGATATTCTCTTGGCGTTACAGTTAACTAAGAGGATGTCTGTAATAAGTGATACTGTTAAGAGGGAAAATGTTGGAAAATATTCTGAATTTTTACTCTAATGTTGTTGTATGAAGTGAAATTTAAAGATGAAACTTAATTACATAATTAAAGTGTGATACGTAGTGTGCTTAAATGTTGGTAAGCATTAAACAACCTCATTTTGTTATGCCTTTGCTAGCTAGAGCTTATTTATTTGAGAAATCACACATGTCCAGTAATTTTCAGTTACCATATTACTCCTTTTTATACCAACTTTTTTCAAAAATGATCGGATTTTTTGCAAAAGATCTGATAATTGGTATAAAAACCAGACACAAATTACAAACAATAGAAGCTGTAGGCAGTTTTTCCACTTTTCTAAAAACTAGTAGTAGTATACATGTGTGCTTTTTCAAATAACCGATTCAATTAGATTTTTATTTTAAAATGAGTGTAGCGGAATATGTCTTCAATGGACGTCATCTGTTTCATAGAAAAATTAGCCATTGCAAAAGATGTCAACTTCCTTACTGTCATCATCTTAGTCTTGAAAATAATCGTTGATTATTTATTTATTTATTTATTTATTTATTTATTTATTTATTTATTTATTTATTTATTTATTTATTTATTTATTTATTTATTTATTTATTTATTTATTTATTTATTTATTTATTTATTTATTTGGGAAACCGAAACAGCGACATGCCGAATTACACAGTTCCGCAGTGAAATATTTAAAATGGAGTAGCGGAAATTGAAAACTAAGATAGTAAATGTAGGGAAACAACAATTAACAAACCCAAAGTCTTACAGATTACGAAGTGCCGTGTGGTCAGCACGACGGATCCTCTCGGCCGTTATTCTTGGTTTTCTAGACCAGGGCCGCTATCTCACCGTTAGATAGCTCCTCAATTGTAAGCACGTAGGCTGAATGGACATCGAAACAGCCCTCAGATGCAGGTAAAGATCCCTGACCTGACCGGGAATCGAACCCGGGGCCCCTGAGTGAGAGGCAGCCACGCTATCCCTACACCGCGGGACCAGCAATAAAAATAATGGCAAATACGAATAATGAGAAAATTTAAAGGTTGACAACAGAACTAAAAATCTTACAGTAAGGCACAGTATTATAAATACTGATATGACACATATGTAACGAAATAAATCGTTAACTGCGTTATGTAGGAAATTATGTCACCTGAAGTCGGGTGAAGGTTTAAGATTTCTAGTATCCGATTGCTGTTCAAATTTCTCTGAAAAATGGCACAGAAGAATGACAGTACGCATTCAATGTGGCTATGAATAGTAGGTGAAGAGGTAGGCCAAATGAGAGACGTGAATTGAATAATCGGTAGGATGCAAGATGCATAGTAGGCTCTGAGGGCATGGATATCGGTGATGTCAGGTAATCTATACAGCAAATCGAGGATTGACATCGCGTGAGAGGTGGTCTTTTGTATTTGAAGCACAAATAACTATTTACTGTCAAACAGCACTCCTAAGTCGTTTTTATTGTGTTGAGAACGGCTAGCTCGGGAGGGAGTATTTACTAGGAATGGGGGATTTGCGAAGCGTGATCGAGAAAGATGTACACTTGGGAGGATTAGACTTAAGACGCCATGTAGAGCACCATTCACAGATGGAATTAAGCCCCACCCTGTAAGGAGGTTACGTCTGCTAAAGAATCGATTTGTTTGAATACTTTAGAAACATCTGTAAATAGTATTTCACAAAATATGACGAAATAGTATCAAAGAGATCGTCAATAAATAGGACAAAAGTACAGTAATTGAACCAGGGACTCTTCCCTGTGGGACACCAAAATGTACCATAATAGGAGTCGAACTGAATCGGTCAAGAACCACGCGCTGAGTTCTGGTCCTTAGGATGCTCTGTGGGAGAGTTAGGAAGCAACCATGGATGTTGAAGCGTCTTGAAAGTGAATAGGAAAGAAGTGCATAGTCTACAGTAACGAAAGCCTTGGCAATATCAATATAGCATATGTCCAGCTGAGAACCGACACCGAACGCGATGAAGAAGAACAGTTTTATTAGTTAGGCAGAAGCTGCCAAGAAAAAAACATGCTGTTGGGGTGATATATAAGGAATGGTTAAAGAAAGGAGACACTGGTGGACGATCTTTTCACAGATGAGTGACAGGGTGGGGAATATAAAAATCGGGCGGTAGTTTCTTATATCATCCCTCTTTCCACTTCTAAGCACAGGAATGATGTTAGCGATTTCTACGAGTCAGAAAAGTAGCCAGCTAAGAAGCAACGGTTAAATATAACAGTAATAGGATGTGCAAGATTTGTAGGGATATCGTTGAGGAAGAAGGAGCTGAGGCAATCTGGACCAGTAGGTTTATTTTCTGGCAGGGAAGGAAGTAAAGAATAGACTTCTGACTCAAAGGTAGGGTTGCCATACGTCCTGAAAAAGCGGGATTGTCCTTAATTTGAGCATGTGTCCCGACGTCCTGACTGAATTTTTTAAAATTCCTATATGTCCTGAATTTTAAAAATCAAAGCAAATTATTTAAAATTTTGTTCAAATGTTTTTGAATAGGAATGGACATTTTTGGTTGGTCATACTGAAGCAGAATCTGACGTTATTACCTGACGTTGTCGTGGTAACAGGCTTGACCTACGCTAACGCTATCTACTTCCGCCTGGGCGCAGCGTGTTGAATAATGATGAAAATAATTTTGTATCCATGTTAGCTAGTAATAAATGGTTCAGTTTTTAAAGCAATGTAAATCCAGCGAGCAATATCCTGAATTCCTTCAATTGGCTCAGTTCTATTTCTGTTTACCTGGCCATAATGCATGTGTGGAAAGAATATATTCTTTACTGAATTCATAGTGGATAGATAACAGAAATAGACTGTAAGTAGAATCTGTTAAATCAATATTATTGCTTCAATACAATTTTAAAGAAATATCTTGGCAGGAATTTCATTATTTAACTTAAAAAATGATGGGTCGCTAAAAAGTGTGCCAAGTTCGGAAAAGTATGATTGGTATAAACATCAGGGCCCTTCTGTGCCATAAATATCTTTAAGCAAAAGTAAATAAATGCTGTTTTTAGTTTTCATTTATGTGTGTTATTGATAAATGTGTAATTCCACGTAAGCTATCCCATCTGTTACTTAAAAAAGTATATGGAAATAACATCCACCGTTTGCACTCGTAATCCGGGTGTCACCCGGCTTTGCTTAATTCCAGTTCCACTCGTATTCCGGGTGTCACCCGGCAACTGTTTTTGCTCACTAATCTCTTTGCTATGACAATTTCTGTGTCTACATGTGGTTACCACTTCGGTACTGTCTGTGCACTGTATTCCGTGGAATAGCAACTCATGTATTTTCTGCGCACTTTTTATCGATAGATTTGTGTACGGGTTTGAGGAGTATGGGTATGGGTATGTCGTATTTGGGTAAGCATGTACACTCAGAATAATCTCGCAATACACCAGAGTGGAAATGGTGAGTCAAAATACCAACAAAACAAACACGATCATCTATATATATAAAATAAGAGTTTTGTCTGTACATTGCTCAGAATTTGAAAATAATGGTATTTCTGTATCGGTCATGTCTATAGTAACAAGAAAATGCACTTTTTACTTTTCCGTAATTTCTGTCTGTCTGTCTGTCTGTCTGTCTGTCTGTCTGTCTGTCTGTCTGTCTGTCTGTCTGTCTGTCTGTATGTATGTATGTATGTACACGCATCACGAGAAAACGGTTGAAGAGAATTTAATGAAAATCGGTATGTGAAGTCGGGGGATGAGCTTCTACAATCTAGGCTATAAATCATTTTACTCACGCTGAGTGAAATGGTAGTTTAGGGGAAGGCCTAAAATTGAATTCTCAACTATTTATGTTATTAGTGGTCGTATTTTAAAGAAAATGGGTATGCAAAGTTGGAGAATAAATTGCTACAATCTAGGCTGTCAATAATTGTATTCATGATGAGAAAAATGGTAGTTTAGGGAAAGGCCTAAAAATTAATTCTGAAATATTGTTGACATTAGTAGTCTTACCTTGATGGATATCGGTATGCAAAGTCGGGAAATAAGTCGCTATAGTCTAGGCTGTAAATTATTTTATTCACGCTGAGTGAAATGGTAGTTTAGGGGAAGGTCTAAATGTAATTCTTAAATATTTGTTATAGAGGTGTAATTGATGAATGCTACATAACTAAGGTTATATAGTATTAAATTTCCTATTATTCATGTCTTATACATTGTTACCGTACTGGCCATGATCAGAGATATTCATGATTTTGGATTTTTGTTACTAAGTCCATATCAGCACCGACGAGAAAATGGGTAAACAATATTTAATGAAAATCGGTATGTATAGTCGGAGAATAAGAAACTACAGTTTACGTCATAAAATATTTTACAAATCACAGAGTCGAAAGAAAACTAAATGTGCAGGCCTACAATATAGAAAGCTCATAACATTGATCAACAATAACGTTAAATTGACCATTGTTTGTCGTGATGTGCTTTGTGTCTTCTGTTGCCCCTCATCTCCGGTAGATAGGATTACTGCTGCGTACAGAGTATTTTTTATTTTATTTTCGTCGTACTGACATAGATAGGTTTTATGGCGACGATGGGATAGGAAAGGGCTAGGAGTGCCTTAGGCCTTAATTAAGGTACATGCCCAGCATTTGACTGGTGTGAAAGTGGGAAACCACGGAATAACATCTTCAGCGCTGCCCACAGTGGGGTTCGAATCCACTATCTCTCGGATGCAAGCTCACAGCTGCGCACCGCTAACCACACGGTCAACTCGCCCAGTCGGACAGAGTGCAATAGCCTGCCTGAATATTGATGGGAAGTAGCTGGGGAGTTAGATAACTTTCTTCTTTAGCATGCCATTCCCCTGGTTTATAAATTTTCTGATACTACTGGTACGTAACACACTGGATCATCATAGCATTCGGGCTATTCAATCCCTACTCTGAAGCACTGATTGGAATGAACAGTGTGCATATATAGCGGAATAATGGTAGATGAGTGTTCACGGCAATCTGCGGCCTGATCATCCCAGTTCTGGAACTTTGGACTATTAGATTGGCACCGCAATCTAACCGCAACACTGTTCGTTAAAAGTGATAAAACGTGAGGCTTCCCATTTGATCGAGTATTTTATATGATAGCATTACTTTCAATCGCTACATTCCTACTTACGTTTTTGTAATGACCTATGTTGATTTCAGTTAGGAAAACCACAAAGTCAGTCTTTCTGAGAATCCCGTACCGAAGCACGGGTACATCAGCTAGTAGAAGAATATAACTGTCATGAACTTGGACACTAGTCCGACTAACGCAGTAACATAAACACCAATCTATGCAAGTGATGGCATGCTACGAAAAAGATTTACAACTCTCCAGAAAAATCCATACATGCACAAGTACTCAGATTTCAATTTTCAAAGTGAAGGATTTCAGCAGAGCGCATAGGGAAGCATATTACTGTGTCCATTTTTTCAGAGGAACCCGAGGTAAGTACAGATAATTAAAGGACATGGAAATGCGCGTGATAAAAATCAGGGAAAAAGAAGGAACAGTTTTTTCATAACAATAATATATTAGCACAAACACCAAGAAGAATTTTTACAAGCCAAAGAAAGTGAAACAGATAATAAAGAATCCAACAATATTTTAAAGATTAGATACTTCTGATTTCCAAAAAACATATGGGACGACCATTTAACAACACTAATTTCAATTTAAAGAAAACAGTTAGACTCGAGGCAAGATGAATTTTACAACAGTTTACATTGGGAGTATCCTACAAAACGGTAAACAGATATTACCCATTAATACGAAAATTTTAAGAAAGTTTTGAAAGGCATTAGGCTACTGTACAATAGCAAAAGTAGAAGAAAAGATAAAACCCGGGACAGGAACGTGCGGAAAAAGGGAAGTACGTGAAAGAGAACAGTACCTAAGGCTGGTAACAGGGATTAGGAAAAATAGAACCTACAAGCATTGATGGAATTCAAATTTTCAAGCAGAAGCTAGGCGTTAATAAAATTACAATCAGTCCTATTCTTGCGTTTGTTCACCAAGTCTATTGGAATCCAGTGGTTCATATCACAGTAATCACTTGACGTAATTGAAAGTCAAATTTCGGAAAGAGATCGGAATGCAGTTGCCAGAAAAACACCACCGTCAACAGCTCAGGCTAGCAATATTATTAGCGTGAACAGTCATTTGTAGCCAGTACGGCATGATGAAATCAGGAAGTGCAGCATTAAAAGAAAGTGAAGTATGGCAAGGGAAAATAAATTTAAAGTTCGCTCACCCGTCCAGCAGTCCTTGAGCTTCAATCATGAACATTAAACACCATTTAAAAAGAAACATTGCACACGGACCAGCCGCTAGCGTAAGTAAAATAAAGTCCTCCCCCCACACAAGTCGTCGTCTTCATCCAACTCGCCGATCAAGCCCAGAGCAGGCCTTATTTATACTCCGATGGAAACGCCCAGAAAAGACGAGAGCAGACGGTACACATTGCACAGCGAGGTGGTAGGGGAAGAAAGGAGGGAGGGTAAGCAGCACGAACAGTACAAACTGGACGGGCGAAGAGAGCACACACACACAGGTTAGTAGCGGCATGTCAAGCGTAGCAGACGTAGAATCACGTAGAATAGTTGAAAAATTTGGAGCACGTTATAGGAGGGAGCAATTCCGGTTCCAGTAGTACTGCCAACTGAATGGAAATGAAATCAGAATTGAATCGATAATATGATCGATCGATATGAATTTTGCTAAACCTTTGTTATCTTAAGCCAACAACTGTGTCACACACACACACATTATATAACATTTCTCGATGCGAATCTTATTCCTAGAGTGAATTCTATAGTTTGGCTTTGCTGTGTAAATAACAACAGTACTAGTACGTAAAGTGTACGCCAGATGTCGTACAGCGATGCATAAGCGATTCATAGTTTGTGTTTCAAAGGTTGCCAGTACGAATCTCGAAGATTGCCGAGGTCGACCAGTTCAGCACTAGGGTGTAAATCTATCCAGAAAAGGTGCGCAGATAGTATAAACACCACTGATCTACATACTATTTGAGAAAGAAGGCTGATCCCAGCAAGAGGTTACGCTCGGATGAAATTACAGACATTCTTATGGATCACAATGAAAGTGAAACGTGTGCATTTACTGATAGTGAAGAAATTGATGAAGCTAGTGGTAGTGAAAGTGAAAATGACTCTTGAACTGATTCAGAAGGAGATATAAATGATAACAATGGTATGATAGGGGCTGGTGACAGCATGATTGACAATAACTGGAAACGTTTTTCCATGTGTTCCAAAAAATATCACACTGAGAAAAAGTTTAAATAATGTGTAATACATTACAAAAAGTTTCATATAAATAAATAAAATAGTTTAGAAGTTATAACCGTTTTCAAAATTGTTGCAAAGAGAAGTGTTACCTTGAGAATTTGCTGCGCGAGCTGGCTGGCCAGCATAGGGATTTTCCTTACGAATGCAAAGGGTGAATATTATATAATTTTGGAGTGGTCTGTAAAGTAGGTGGTTTACATAAAGTACGATTTCTTATTTCTCTATTTGATTTTTAACATTAACATCATATAACAAGTGTGTCTTTTCGTAATGGACAGGACAGTTCATATGGAATTACCCAAATACACTCGTTGGAACCATAGGCGCCGACTTCTGGTCTTGAGCATGGGGGCAAGGATGAAAATATCAAATATTCTTACGGAAGCAAAAACACGATTGCGTCCCCGTACAACTATATGTATGGGGGCAAGTGCTCCCGTAGACTCGGCACCTATGGTTGGAACTTGTCGATGTTGGTGTCCTGAATTTCATCCTGAACCATATGGCAACCGTACTCATAGGTGTAAAGATTACTTAGACTATAAGAAGATTCAATATACGGAAAATTTGGGAATTGAGCAGGTGTGCCAAAATTAGACGGAAAGTATTCACTGAAAATTATCACCCCAAGTTGCTGTATCTGGCACAAGCCTAATATTTTTTCCTGTTTATCCGAGACCAGAATCTCCTGGTGTTAATTATCACCTCTAGGCAAGCAGAGTTTATGTAGTCTTGATAATCCCGCCCTAGAAGCTGCTTATGGTGTTTGGGAAGATCAGAAAAGGTTTTGTAGCTGACTTCAGAAGCCGATATTTTTCAGATTTTGCAGGCTTTCGTTTAATTAATTTCTGCAATTTCAGTATTGCTTTTCTTCCATGGGGGACATCTGGCAGATATTTTACGAGTGGGAGCGAAGTCAGGGATCATAGTACGCGTCCAGTCATAGGAAAGGTCCACTACATCTTGGACTTCCCCACTTGCAGCAAGTGCCAAGCTAGAAGAGAGAGTGTGTGATTGACAGCGTACCAATCAACATTGCGCCACATGGATACACAGTTCCTCGTAAAGAGTTGATGACATATTCCCTGTGACTCTTATCTAGCTCCAACATATTAGATCAGGCGTTTTCAAATGGCGGGCCGCATGTGGCCTGCGAAGCCATATTTGCGGCCCGCGAGAGCACTGTAAGAAATAATGTGAAGAAAAGTCACAAAAATATTTATTAGCTCGTTCAAAAACGTATTCATTTTTATACACCTTATAGACCAAAGTCAGAACTAATTATTCTTTAATACTAGTTCCTCTTTTCAAGCATTCACTTGTTCTCAACAGATTATGTTTTATTTAAAAAATTTAAAATCCAAATTTCAGGTAATAATGTTAATATTTTTGCGTTCCACTGACTACTTTTGATGGTTTTCGGAGACGCCGAGGTGTCGAAATTTTGTCCTACAGAAGTTCTTTTGTGTGCCAGTAAATCTATCGACACGAGGCTGACGTATTTGAGCACCTTCAAATACCACCGGACTGAACCAGAATCGAACCTGCCAAGTTGGGGTCAGAAGGCCAGCGCCTCTACCGTCTCAGCCACTCAGCCCGGCTCCAAATTTCACTCTTATGCAATTTTAAAATAATGTTTAAAGCAATTAAAATTATCAAACCCTCACTTCATTTGAACTATGCATATTATTTCCTAATGGTGCTTCTGTAGAAGCTTCTGTACTATTAGCAGAATTTTACGAAAATTGGCCTATTCAAGTGCGGCCCGCGAACATGACTAAGGTTTCCAAAATGGCCTTCGAACCCTTACAAATTGGAAACCCGTGTATTAAATTGTAGACATTCAACACAGTCAGTAACACTATGTCGTCGGCCTATCTCATTTTTCAAAAGGCTGGTGGTCTTAATTAAGAGGCAGCTTCACTATTTTCCTAGTGAAAATGGTAACTACGTAAAACCATCTTCAGGACTGCCGACGGCAGGGCTCCATGAAAATAGCGATAATGACGTCTGCTACAGAAACAGGGAACAATGGCGAGAGGGTATTCGGAGGTGGCACTGACACCAACCACTGTGAATGAAGTGGCAATTTTTTGGTAATTACGATTGCTTACCACTGTGCTGCAAAGAACTACCAACCACCACGCCTAAGACGATTGAATGTCAGATCAGGAATACAAAACTGGAATAAGTGAATCGTTTCAAGTATTAAGAACGTGTATTCTCTCAGAACGGTAATATACTGTAGTATGTGAAGTCGAATCAAGAGGCACTTCCTTGTGTCAAGTTCCTCACTTTCATTTCAATTAGTCAACTCTTGTTCTCTGCCAACCCCGATTGTATTAGGTTTGCAAGGCCTAGGGAGTCAAATTTTCACGCCATTTCGCGGCCTTTTCCTTCCTTTTGCAGATACTTTTGGTTTTTCGAAGTGACGGTCCCCTTCTTCTTTCTTCCCCTCTGATTAGCGTTAATAAAGGATGGTTGCCCGATTGTACTGTTTAAACAGTAATCACCACAATCAGCATCACCAACAAAGCTAATGCAATGATCTCGCAGGTTTGATCAACGGTACTCTGAAAGAAACAAGTCGATTCTCGGACGAGACTATTTACCTCAATCTGCTTACAGATCAATTTTGATGTACAGGAGTGGAAGCTAGGCGTACTCGCGTAATTTGACTTGACGACATTTAGGCTGCCTGCGTGTCAATTTCGACGTTTCATTCTACTCTTATAGATGACAGAGAAGCAAATCTCTGTTGGGAGATGTATAGTTGAGACTAATTAATTTTGTCGACTAAACAACAAATTTTCAGCAGAGACTTGACGAGGTGACTCGTACGACATGGAGTACCAAATAGACTGTGAGTCAATAAATAAATAAATAAATAAATAAATAAATAAATAAATAAATAAATAAATAAATAAATAAATAAATAAATCAGGTGGCAAATTCCTAGCAGATGTTTACCAAGCCTTTTCTTAAGTGTCTTCAAATAACTTGGAAATTTATCGAACATTCCCTTGATAAATTATGCCAATCCCTCATTCCTCTTCCCCAAAATAAATATTTGCCCTTTTTGTTCCTCTGAATTCCAACTTTATTCCGCCCTTCCAAAATCTCTTTTCCTCTTCCGAGTCTGAACCCCAGATCTTAGGATCCACAAGCCGACATTCTACTACTGATCCACAGACAGCAAAGGAGGAGTCACGCCCACATATGCGTTCGCACCGGCGACCCCACAAGAGTGTGAGAAAAGCGACGAAAATAGAAGAAAAAGAAGGAAGAGGAAACATGGAACTGAGTGAGTATATTGTTAGAATTGTTAGTTAGTAAACCATATTGATTATTATTATTATTATTATTATTATTATTATTATTATTATTATCCATTTATTAAAAGAGTTTACTAAAACAGCTTTGGCAAATCCATCCGTCCGTTCTACTGGACCGATTTGCTTCATATTTTTTTCTCTGTCCGGAGTTACCTACCGGTGAATCATGAGAAATTGATAGGTCTCTAAGTTCAGCCAACATTGAGGAATCATAAAATCAAATCACTAAATTGTCACTCCAACAGTTTGTAATCGAAGGCTTACCCTAATCCGCAATACATTCTGTACTTAACAGGTTGCTAAGCGACAAACACTTTCTGATTCTACGAACTTGAAGGTCCTGAAAAGGATCACACATTTCCTTGTTCGCTCTTTGACCGAGAGGTCGTTTCCGACAGTTCGGTCTCATCTTATCACTGTTGCTTTCTTAGCACCACCCGGGGGACACGTGTAGGGCAGTGTAGTGGTTAATATTCTTCAGAAACTTGCTGGTACATCATGGGGAGCCAATACTCATGTTCTAAGATCAATAGCATTAGCCTTATCATATTCTGTTGCTGAATACTGCTGCCCCTCTTGGATCAATAGTGTTCACACAAAGAAGATCGATGTACAACTCAATCAGGCAATGCGCATAATCTCGGGTTGCATTCGGAGCACGAACACCCTATGGCTTCCTGTTCTCAGCAATATTGCACCTCCAGCCCTAAGACGATCAGAAGCTCTCCTAAAGGTTTGGAAGAACATTCAGCAGAACCCCCAACTACCCATCCATCAAGATATTACGCACACTGAACATCAACGACTGAAATCAAGGAAGCCACCCTGGCGTACAGCAATGGATCTTGAAAGAACCTCTTTTCATGTTAACAGTTCATGGTAAGCCCAGTGGGATCAGTCTTCAGTAGTGAACAAACATCTGGTTGAGAATCCTTCTAAACGAGTACAAGGATTTGATCTTCCAAGATGACAGTGGAGAATCATCAATCGGATAATAACTGGACAAGGCAGATGTGGTTATCTGTTGTGCAAATGGGGTTGGACTAGGTCTGCAGATTGTGATTGTGGTGCCTCTTCTCAGTCAATCCACCATATTGTTGCTGACTGCCCAATTCGAGCTTTCAAAGGAACGCTAATGGACATTCACCGCACATCGGATGAAGCAGTTGATTGGGTCGAAATACTAGACCTAGAGTTATAGTATTATACGGACTTGTGACTACGATCATTTTCCTGAACTATATACATGTGTGTACATAGATTCATCATACGATAAATAAATAACTTTCTGATTTATATGATTTTCATCCTTAGCAATGTCGTTTTTATTACCTGTCAAGCCAGAGACTTCTTCTGATCCTGCAAGAAGATTATTCTGTGCTAGATACTCTGATTCTCTGAACGTCCCCAACTTGTAAATATACTCAACAGATATTGTGTAAAACAAAAGCTAAAGGTTTCCAGCTATTCAACATTGTTTGTATTGTATTTGTATTGTGTTGAATAGGTGGAAACCTTTAGTGTTTTACACTATATTGCTCGTCAATACGGAGTTAGCGTAGTGTTAGTGTGATTAGCTGCCACCCCCGGAAGCCCGGGTTCGATTCCCGGCTATGCCACGAAATTTGAAAAGTGGTACGAGGGCTGGAACGGGGTTCACTCGGCCTGGGGAGATCAACTGAGTAGAGGTTGGTTCGATTCCCACCTCAGCCATCCTGGAAGTGGTTTTCCGTGGTTTCCCACTTCTCCTCCAGGTAAATGCCGGGATGGTACCTAACTTAAGGCCACGGCCGCTTCCTTCCCTCTTCCTTGTATATCCCTTCCAATCCCCCTGCAAGACCCTCTTCAGCATAGCAAGTGAGGCCACCTGGGCGAGGTACTGGTCATCCTCCACAGTTGTATCCCTCGACGCAGAGTCTGAAGCTCCAGGTCACTGTCCTTGAGGCGGCAGAGGTGGGATCTCTCGCTGAGTCCGAGGGAAGGACCGACCCTGGAGGGTAAACAGCTAAAGAAGAAGAAGAAGAAGGAGGAGATTATGATGAAATGTATGATTACTCAGCAGATGGCAGAACGTTCGTAATTATTTACACGCTGCTAATAGAAAACATCGACGTACGCACAGACGATAAGTTATCAAGTCGACTGGCCTTCTAGATGGTCATTAATTAAGCGCAGGGAAAATCTCTTTTAAAAAAATTGGATAGGCCTATCTACTTACCCGAACCAGTGTTCAGTCACAGCTAATTGTTTGCTGCACTATCTCCGGCAAAATCAGTTGAAAATGTTAAGATCCAAATACGCCCAAATGGTTGAAGCACGGTGAATACTGTATGAAAAGAAGTGTTCTAAATTACATTACGAAAGAATCAATAATTACGTATATGAACAAGTACTAAATGTTCATAAAAGGATAGAAAAGGGCAGGCAGAGCAATATGACTACGACAGGCATATCAAGACGAGTTATTATTATTATTATTATTATTATTATTATTATTATTATTATTATTATTATTATTATTATTATTATTGTCTGCCTCTGTGGTGTAGTGGTTAGCGTGATTGGCTGCCACCCCCGGAGGAACGGGTTCGATTCCCGGCTCTGCCAAGAAATGTGAAAAGTGGTGCGAGGGCTGGAACGGGGTCCACTCAGCCTCGGGAGGTCAACTGAGTAGAGGTGGGTTCGATTCCCACCTCAGCCATTCTGGAAGTGGTTTTCCGTGGTTTCCCACTTCTCCTCCAGGCGAATGCCGGGATGGTACCTAACTTTAGGCCACGGCCGCTTCCTCCCCTCTTCCTTGCCTATCCCTTCCAATCTTCCCATCCCTCCACAAGGCCCCTGTTCAGCATAGCAGGTGAGGCCGCCTGGGCGAGGTACTGGTCATACTCCCCAGTTGTATCCCCCGACCAAGAGTCTGAAGCTCCTGGACACTGCCCTTGAGGCGGTAGAGGTGGGATCCCTCGCTATGTCCGAGGGAAAAACCGAACCTGGAGGGTAAACAGATGACGATGATGATGATGATTATTATTATTATTATTATTATTATTATTATTATTATTATTATTATTATTATTATTATTATTATTATTATTATTAATAATATTATTATTGTTACGGCGTTTTGGTGGATCAGCAGAGGTGAAAGAAGGTGCGGGCTGGAATGGGTCTAACTACAATTTCGAAAAAAGAATTAAAATTTCAACAAAGGTTATATTTTCAAAACTTAACAGTGGTGACACAGAATTTGAAAACTTAACAAGTCAACACCAAGCCAAAAACAGGTACCAAGAAATTACAAGAGTTAGGAGATAATTACAAGATCTGGGCTTCGAGCCCCACAATGACAATCCTTGAGCTATTAGCCCAACTTTACCAAGGTGCAGAATTAAACAAAGGGGCAGAAAACCCCATCATGCCAAGGAGCACTTGCTCCTAACCACAATGTTAAGCCTCCTAGAGGCGCACAGGAATCAAATTTAGGAAAGAGCAGACCTGCTCTCAATAGTTCAAGCCTATCAGGAGGCCATAAGCAGACCTTACACTCAACTGCCCTTAAGGCAAACTTATAAACCAACAGGGGCAACTTGTACCCAATCTACTGGGCCTTACTGTGCAAAACTAGGTTAATTTAAATGGCCCAAAACAAAAGGATGTAGGCGAATACTAACACTCCTACACTAAAGTTTTGTTTAAAAAACCTATGTGGCGCTAGGCCGATAATACAGGGGCTAATCCCAAGCTAAGGAGGTGACCCGTATGAAAAAACTTTAACACAATGAGGAAGAAAAAAAAAGGTTACGAAAACGTGGTCACCTTAATTTCAAAAATGAAGGGGAGCTCTAGAGGGTAAGGCACTCTCTATCCCCGCTTTACAGTAAAAGATATTTGTAGTTTTTACATAGACTGAAAGGAATTTACATATTAAAGAGATGGGTTACATATTAAAGGTTTCGAACCCTCCCCGAGAGTTAAACTGCTGAGCTAGCAAGAAATGAATATCTTAAAAGGCCATTACCTTGTTGAAGAGCTGCTGCTTGAAGAAAGAGGCGATTCCCGCCCCCTGCTACATATCCACACACTAAGTTAGATGTTACTGAAGTGGCCCCGAGACAAGAAAATCAGCAGTTTTTATACCCTAGTGGAAAATTCGAGACCTTTCAAGAATGAATAGACAACCCCCTCAACTCTATTGGATAGCTTAGAGCTACATATCCATATCGAAGAAGACATACACTATTGGTCAAAAATTAGTTAAATATATTCGGGATTGGCTGAGTTCAAAACTGGCGGACAGGAAGATAAATATTGCCAACCCAAAAAATGAAACAACAAAATGTAGCAAAGACAAAACTTAAGAATACAAAATTTCTTCAAGAAAGTTCATTCCTTCGCACCAGAGTGCGTAATCATAATTTTTAGTAGAGACATCTGGTAGAGAACGTCCACACTTCTTGGTCAATTACAAACAAAAACACGTCAAAATTCACACAGAGTCATCTTCGGAGAAACTGTTGAGTTAATAC
This sequence comes from Anabrus simplex, assembly GCF_040414725.1. Classification (NCBI taxonomy): domain Eukaryota; kingdom Metazoa; phylum Arthropoda; class Insecta; order Orthoptera; family Tettigoniidae; genus Anabrus; species Anabrus simplex. Next base: position 60,761,513 of record NC_090271.1, read on the forward strand.
AGTTTTTTAAAGTTCAGGCTTTTTCCTGTAGAGGAGTTTCAACTGGCGCAATATTTGAACTAGCGGCGTGGAGGTGTATCAACCGGTACAGACCTCCCATCCCCCCCCCCCCCAAATGTCTTCCAAGGGGAGAGACCGAAGAAAACAGAAATTTTGTTTTAAATAAGGTCCAAGTTTTTTGCTGATGAGTTGAAGAATTTAGAAGAGAAAATATAACATTTCAGTAGTCGGAGATCTCAGATGTTGTTTGATATAGGTGGATGTGACTAGTTTAAGTTCGGCCTTAGAGTTTCTTTGTAGTAGCCGAATTGCGAAACAAAAACATTAATTCATGGAAGAAGTCCACGACAGGATGATTGAAGAAAAAATTTATTAATTGCATAAATAGAGTGTCCATGTTGCTGAAGAAGTACATAAGATGCTGATTGATTTTTGACGGCAAGCCCTGCCGCCGCAGTCTGTATCCAGAGGAGGCCGGTCGGACCCCTTAAATACCCTGAGATACCGCTCTCCCGCACTATGAGAGGGGTAGTCGTGCCGCAGACGATTGTTTACAGTCATCGAGCAGTTTGCAGGTGGTGCGCCGCACATCAGCCTTGGCCGGAAGGAGGGCTCCGGCTCGCCGTACACAGGTTGACCTCACTGGAGTGGAGTGGGCCCGTACCCCACCTCAGTGGCGGTACGGCGCCGCACGGCTGCGGGGGCACTGAGCATTAAGATCTCGGCGGCAGACTTTTGTTGGAATATAATGTTTTAGGGTACTGTCTGGGAGTTGAAGCTGAGGGGCCAGCGGCTTGGAACTTTGATTTTATTTCTTTTATTTTAATGCCACTCGTGTGGTTTAGCAGGAGACGGGAGCTAGGTAATGGTCATACGGAGAGGACAGCAGAGTAACCTCAGGGAAGGTTTCACAATGTTTATACAGAGCAGATAACAAAAAAAATGAAATGTAAAACTATAAGGGGCAGAAGGCCTAGGATTTAGAGAAAAATATAACCTTTTGGGGTTCTTACAAGATGTTAAAAATCCAAGGAGCAAGTAATTTACACAGGTTTCACCTGGGACAGGTGAACCCTAAATATTCTCTCGGTGGCTGGATTGCTCACTAACAATGTCACCGGGGTTAAAAAATCCAAGACGGTGCACGGCCCATGAAATCTGGGGGCAAGCTTGCCCGCGGGAACAAAATTCTTGACCATAATTTGGTCTCCTACCTTTAAGTTGGTGGGCCTCCGTCCACGATCATATCTTTCCCTAACCTTTTCATGAGAAACCTTAAGGTTGGCCTTAGCCTTCTTCCAAAGATCTCTAATATTATCTGGATCTATTGTCTCAGGTAGAATATCATTAAGAGACCAAAGGTTAGAGAGCGGCGTGTTGAGAACAAACTTGAACATCAAAGAAGCTGGAGTAAATTTATGGGATTCATGAACCGCCGAATTCAAAGCAAAAGCTAACCAATGCAGGGACGTGTCCCACCTAGAATAATCGTCGTGATGATATGCAATAAGAGCCGACCTCAGATTACGATTGACCCGTTCAGCTAGAGATGGTTGAGGATAGTAAGCAGAAGTAGTCACATGAGAGATGGACAAATCAAAACAGAATTTACGAAAGAGATTGGATGTAAAAGCTTTAGCATTATCAGAAACAATATTGACACGGACCAAAAGAAGCAAAAATAGAATTTAAACAAGAAATAGTGGACTGAGCTATAGCCAGCTTAGTCGGAAATAACCAAGAAAATCTTGTGAAGCCATCTACACACACAAGGATGAACTTGTCGGCATTCCCCTTTGACTGGGGGAAGGGTCCTACGTAGTCGATGTAAAGACGTTCCATGGGGCGCGACGCTCGATGAGAAGACAAAAGCCCTTGCTTAGTGGACATGGTGGGTTTACTAAGCCAACAAGATTTACAAGCTTTTACTAATTCACGGATTTCACCGTCCATACCCTTCCAAATGAACATCTCTCGGACCTTTTCTCTAGTTTTGAAGATACCTAAATGCCCCCCTAATGGGGTCTCATGATAGTACTTGAAGATCATGGGCACGAGGACAGCTGTAACCACAACTTTCATCTTCTTATCATGCCCCGACGGGCAACATAAAACACCATTCCTCAATACATAAGGGACAACATGTTCCCCAGAAGAAAGGGTTTCCTTGATAGGGGCCAGCGTCGGATCTTCACGTTGATATTTCTCAAGATCTCTAAACAACATGGGAGCATCTGTTAGAATGGCATTGGCCTCAGGTAGTATGGACTCGGGAGGTGAAGAACTATCAACCTGTTCAGGGGTCTCTACATCATTAGAAAACATACGGCTTAGTCGTCAGCAACCACGTTTTCAGTACCTCTAATATGCCTAACGTCAATCTGGAAGGCAGAAATTCGGATGGCCCACCGGGCTATACGACCAGTACTACGCGGCCTACCTAAGACCCAACTTAAGGCTTGGTTATCAGTCTCCAAGTCGAACTTGACATGTTCCAGATAGAGGCGGAACTTTTCTAGAGCAAACAAGACGCCAAACCCTCAAGTTCATAGATGGAATACTTGGATTCTTGGGCCGATAATGTCCTAGATGCATAGGCGATGGGTCGCCTCCCTAGTTCATTCTCTTGAAGAAGGACTGCTGCCACCGCCGACGACGACGCGTCAGTTTGGACGATGAATTTCTTCGAGAAATCAGGCATGGCCAGAACAGGGGCATTACACAGAGCTAATTTGAGATCTTCAAAAGCGGCTTGTTGAGAAGGTCCCCACTCAAATTTGACGCCTTTCCTACGAAGTAAGCTCAAGGGCGCCGCTCTATTAGCAAAGTTGGGAATGAATTTACTGAAGAAGTTCACCATGCCTATGAACCTGGCAATACCTTTGATGTCCTTGGGAGGTTTGAAATCACGATGGCCTGTGTTCTAGAATGATCGACTGCTACACCATCGGGCGACACAATATGCCCTAGGAATGACATAGAAGGTTTAGTGAAGGCAACCTTGGACAACTTCACCGTTAACCCTGCCTTACGAAGGCGACTCAGGAGCTCTTTCAGATGATCTAGATGTTCTTCAAAGTCTCGGAAAATACGACGACATCATCAAGATAGTGGTATAAATACTCAAATCTGATGTCGGAGAAGATCCTATCCAGCAATCTCGTAAGCACAGCTGCTCCCGTGGGGAGCCCGAAAGGCACGCGGTTGTATTCGTACAAGTTCCAATCTGTGGCAAAAGCTGTCAGATGTTCAGATTCCTCTGCTAACGGTATCTGATTATAAGCCTGATTGAGATCTAAGATGGTAAAGAACTTAGCCTTTCGAAACCATGAGAAACAAGAGTGAAGGTCTGGAAGGGGCTCAGATTGAGTGCCCTATAATCAATCACAGGCCTGAAACCACCTTGGGGTTTCGGGACTAGAAAAATAGGCGAAGAGTACGCCGACTTAGAGGGTCGAATAATACCATCCTTCAACATCTGATCTATGATTTCCTTCAAAGCTTTCATTTTAGGTGGAGACAGCCTATAAGGCGGAAACCGGACTGGAATCGAATCCGTAACCACAATCTTGTATTCAATGAGGTCAGTAACACCAAGAGTATCAGAGAAAACCTCTGGAAACGACTGACACAACTTACGAATACTATCAGCCCGCTCCTCAGGTAGATGTATAAGGTCTAACAACATCTCATCCTGGCTGGGCGAAACAGATGAACATGATACAGAATTACATTTCAATAAGGGAATTTTACAATTAGCAGCAAATTTGAACTTGCACGACTTGCTCTGAATGTCGAGCACTAGACCAGTAAAAGACATAAAATCCGCTCCCAAAATAATGGGGCCAGACAAGTGCTTAGCCACCAATAGTATTATTTTCCAAGTGAATTTTGAAATGCTGATTTTGGCATACAGAAAACCTAAAATTTCTAATGGAGAGGAGTTTGCCGAAACATATTGAACCCAAGACGAACAAAATTCAGGAAGTTTACAAACAGATTTCAATTTGGAATACCATTCAGCCGAAATAATGGAACAAACACTGCCTGAATCTAATAGAGCTGTTACAGGTTCATTATTCAATTCAATTTTGAGAAAGGGAACAGGTGCGGGTGAATCCGCCGCAATCCTAAGACTTTCTTTGGGACATACAAATGGGAATGTAAAACAGTACTGATTTTTCCCTGAATTTTCGTCGGATTTGACCTGGGCTGAGCCTTGAAGGGATGAATCTGCTTGCTCAGCCGGAGCCACTAGTCACTTATGATTGTTGATGGAAGTTGCACCCGAAGTTGAGCAGGAGGGAGTGCTATTCGAATTCGGGTAATTTTTTGCAATATGGGAGAACGCGCCGCATCTAAAACAGCCTTGGGATGACCCTGCTCCCTTGTTTGTCCCATTGGATTTAATCAAGGGGCACTTGCCCCGAAGATGATCTGCTGAGCCACAAGCATAACATTTGCGAGTGGTGACGGTTCGGCGAGGCGGAGGCCGAAAGTTACCTGAAAACGGAGGGGACTCCCTCGCAACATGTAATGTGTCAGCATACCTAACCTCTTCGGCTGAAACAGTCATAGCTTCCAACTCGGCAAAGGTTTGCGGACGCGACGCAAAGCACAAATATGACCTGTAAGACGGTGAAATTCCTTCCACAATGGCTTGAACGATTTGATCTTCGGGAAAATGAAGGGCAAATACCCTAGTATAGAATTTGATGTCTTGTATGAAGTCTGCCAGGTTTTCATCAAGTCGCTGCACTCTATAATAGTACTTCTGAATTAGAGATGACCTAGCTCGAGCCGGAATAAAATTAGCTAACAGATGGGTGTGGATGTCTTCTATGGATGACTGTTCAGCAATTGCCCTAACTATCTTGTCTGATAGAACCCCAATTGAATAGGGATAAATGATCTGCAAAATTTGACACGCAGAAAGAGAAAAAACAAGGGCATGATCCTGAAACTCAACTAAAAACGTTAAGAATGAAATAACGTCACTGGTAGAGTTAACAGAAAACTTAGAAATACCCCTGAGCAACATTGCTAAAGGATGGGGCAAACTGCTTAAACCAGGTGACGTAGTAGGAAGGGGTCTAAGTGGTGGAGAAGCAGATTCAGAAGGTGCATTATTAAACACAAAGGGTGGAATGGAGGTGCGACGAACGGACTCAGTTTCTAATGGAACAGAAGTTTGTCGGACTTCTACAGATGTTGTACTTTCTTCCCCCGTGGGAGAATGCTCCTCGCTGACAACGTTTACCAGAGTGGGTTGGTCGGTTTTGGGGGGGACTGCCCCAGTTAACAAAAGACTCGCCTTACTGGACAATTCAGAAAGGTTTTCGAGAACTGCACTAGCTTCCTCCCTTTGACAGTCATTTAACTTAAGAGACAGTAGATAAGTGACCCTATTGTAAAAGTGAAACAATCTAGCTTGCACCCGTTTAAGTTGATTTGGAGAAGGATCATTTTCTTCAAAAAAAACTAACTACAGATGCTAGCTCAGTAGTATTATCAGTGATCGTGGAGAGAGCATCGTCAATCTCTTTCTCTCCCAAAGTGGGGATGGAAATAGGCAAATCAAGGGACTCTTTGAGCTTGTTGGTATCTACTGCAACCGTGCCTCCAGATTGCACATTTCTAATTGTTAATTCATAGATTAATTCCTCCTTGCGCAAATAGCCGGGATGGAGAACATCGCGAGGGCCGGGCATGATGACAGAATTTTTCAAATTTGGAAAAATCGAAAAATTCCAGCGATGGAGAAAATTGTTAGAGTTCAAAACAAAGCAAATTTTAGCCGTCAAAAGGGACTAAATTGAGACCCATTCAACCACGCTCTGCTACCACTTGTTACGGAGTTTTGGTGGATCAGCAGAGGTGAAAAAAGTGCGGGCTGGAATGGGTCCAACTACAATTTCGAAAAATGAATTAAAATTTCAACAAAGGTTATATTTTCAAAACTTAACAGTGGTGACATAGAATTTGAAAACCTAAGAAGTCAACACCAAGCCAAAAACAGGTACCAAGAAATTACAAGAGTTAGGAGATAATTACAAAATCTGGGCTTCGAGCCCCACAATGACAATCCTTGAGCTATTAGCCCAACTTTACCAAGGTGCATAATTAAACAAAGGGGCAGAAAACCCCATCATGCCAAGGAGCACTTGCTCCTAACTACAATGTTAAGCCTCCTAGAGGCGCACAGGAATCAAATTTAGGAAAGAGCAGACCTGCTCTCAATAGTTCAAGCCTATCAGGAGGCCATAAGCAGACCTTACACTCAACTGCCCTTAAGGCAAACTTATAAACCAACAGGGGCAACTTGTACCCAATCTACTGGGCCTTACTGTGCAAAACTAGGTTAATTTAAATGGCCCAAAACAAAAGGATGTAGGCGAATACTAACACTCCTACACTAAAGTTTTGTTTAAAAAACCTATGTGGCGCTAGGCCGATAATACAGGGGCTAATCCCAAGCTAAGGAGGTGACCCGTATGAAAAAACTTTAACACAATGAGGAAGAAAGAAAAGCGGTTACGAAAACGTGGTCACCTTAATTTCAAAAATGAAGGGGAGCTCGAGAGGGTAAGGCACTCTCTATCCCCGCTTTACAGTAAAAAATATTTGTAGTTTTCACATAGACTGAAAGGAATTTACATTTTTTTTTGCTAGGGGCTTTACGTCGCACCGACACAGATAGGTCTTATGGCGACGATAATTTACATTTTAAAGAGAAGGGTTACATATTAAAGGTTTCGAACCCTCCCCGAGAGTTAAACTGCTGAGCTAGCAAGAAATGAATATCTTAAAAGGCCATTACCTTGTTGAAGAGCTACTGCTTGAAGAAAGGGGCGCTTCCCGCCCCCTGCTACATATCCACACACTAAGTTGGATGTTACTGAAGTGGCCCCGAGACAAGAAAATCAGCATTTTTTTATACCCTAGTGGAAAATTCGAGACCTTTCAAGAATGAATAGACACGCCCCCTCAACTTTATTGGATAGCTTAGAGCTACATATCCATATCGAAGAAGACATACACTATTGGTCAAAAATTAATTAAATAAATTCGGGATTGGCTGAGTTCAAAACTGGCGGACAGGAAGATAAATATTGCCAACCCAAAAAATGAAAGAACAAAATGTAGTAAAGACAAAACTTAAGAATACAAAATTTCTTCAAGAAAGTTCATTCCTTCGCACCAGAGTGCGTAATCATAATTTTTAGTAGAGACATCTGGTAGAGAACGTCCACACTTCTTGGTCAATTACAAACAAAAACACATCAAAATTCACACAGAGCCATCTTCGGAGAAACTGTTGAGTTAATACAGTTTTTTAAAGTTCAGGCTTTCTCCTGTAGAGGAGTTTCAACTGGCGCAATATTTGAACTAGCAGCGTGGAGGTGTACCGCCCGGTACAATTATTATTATTATTGTTATTATTAATATTAGTATTTCTTTATTTTCTTTCTTTCTTTCTTTCTTTTTTCTTTCTTAATCTGTTTACCCTCCAGGGTTGGCTTTTCCCTCGGACTCAGAGATGGATCCTCTCTCTACAGCCTCAAGGACAGTGGAGCGTGAGACTTTGGGTCGGGAGATACAACTGGGAAGAAGGACCAGTACCTCGCTCAGGCGGCCTCACCCATTAAGCTGAACTGGGGCCTTGGGGGGAATGGGGAGATCGAAATGATAGACAAGGAAGAGAGAAGGAAGCGGCCATGGCTTTAATTTAGGTACCATCCCAGCATTTGCCTGGAGGGAAAGTGGGGAAACCACGGAAAACCACCCCGTCTACCCACTTGACCTCCCGAGGCTGAGTGGACCCCCTTACAGCCCTCGTACCACTTTTCAAATTTCGTGGCAGAGCCGGGAATTGAACCCGGGACTCCATTGGTGGCAGCTAATCACGCTAACCACTACACCACAGAGGCGGCATTATTATTATTATTATTATTATTATTATTATTATTATTATTATTATTATTATTATTATTATTATTATTATTATTTACAGGGGATTACTATCCAGGTCATCGGCCCCTGAAAGCATGTTGGTCAACACAGTTGCTCAACATGGCCACTCCTTGAGAATTCCATTTGCTTTCATGCGAGTGAAGTAAGAGTGCGTGTAGATAATGAGATGGTCATTGTCAAGGACATGCGCACTGCTGAAGAAAACCACTCGTTAGGAAGATGTGGGGAAAGTGGTAGAATATTTATTTATTTATTTATTTATTTATTTATTTATTTATTTATTTATTTATTTATTTATTTATTTATTTATTTATTTATCTATTTATTTATTTATTTATCATACTGGATTGGACCAAGCAATACAATCTGTAAAACACTCAAACTACGATCGCAGGTTATAAAGAGAAGCAACTATCCAGAAACAAGTGAAACAGGGCTACAGTTCGTTACCCCTCCTTTTCAATGTTTATATAGATCACGCGCTAAATGAAATCAAAGACAAATTTGTAAAAGGAATCACTGCTAAAGGGGAGGAAGTCAAATCGCTAAAATTTGCTGATGTTATATTACATCCGAGTCTGTAGAGCATGTGAAGAATTTGTTGAATGGTATGGACACAGGGTCAGGGAAGAAGTAAAAGATGAAAGTAAATACATCAAAATCAAGAGCCTCCGTGGCTCAGGCGGCAGCGCGCCGGCCTCTCGCCGCTGGGTTCCATGGTTCAAATCCCCGTCACTCCATGTGAGAATTGTGCTGGACAAAGCGAAGCTGGGACAGATTTTTCTCCAGGAACTCCGGTTTTCTCTGTCATATTTCATCCCAGCAACACTCTCCAATGTTATTTCATCTGTCATTCATTAATCATCACCCAGAGGAGTGCAACATGCTTCGGCAGCCGGCATAATTCCTATCCTCGCCGCTAGATGGGGGCTTCACTCATTCCATTCCTGAGCTGGTCGAATGTCCGGAAACTGGCTGTGAATTTTCATTTTCACATCAAAAACAAAAGTAATGGAATGTTGTCGAATAAAGGGAGGTAATGTAGGAAATATTAAATTATAAAATGAATTCCTAAAGGAAGGATTCTGTCGAAAAACACTCATTATAGCACACACACGGTGTACCAGAATATACCGATAAAAGTATCATGGATGCACTTCGTGTTATGTTAAGAACTACGGTGCAATCGGATTGGTGGAGAACTTTTTTTTTTTTCGAGAAAATGAAATTATTATGTTACTTCCGTGCGCGGAATTCAAATTGACGAACTCGCCGTATTTTCTATGCCAGAGCACAAGCCTCTGCCATGCTTTGGGGAAGATAAGAGAAGGGGGGGGGGGGGGGAAGTGGAGTGTATGATGGAGACAGAAACAATCCTCCGCGCGTATGCACAGTTTCATCGTTCGACTCGCACAGGATTGTCCTTGTATCTTAGAGGCAATATCCACAGTTGGTTTATTAAAGAGCCGTAACTGCACACTCGTCCGCCTCTGTGGTGTAGTGGTTAGTGTGATTAGCTGCCACCCCCGGAGGCCCTAGTTCGATTGCCGGCCCTACCACGAAATTTCAAAAGTGGTATGAGGGCTGGAACGGGGTCCACTCAGCCTCGGGAGTTCAACTGAGTAGAGGTGGGTTCGATTCCCACCTCAGCCATTCTCGAAGTGGTTTTCCCACTTCTCTTCCAGGCAAATGCCGGGATGGTACCTAACTTAAGGCCACGGCCGGTTCCTTCCCACTTCCTTGTCTATCTCCCCACAAGGTCCCTGTTCAGCATAGGAGGTGAGGCCGCCTGGGCTAGGTACTGGTCCTCCTCACAGTTGTATCCCCCGACCCAATGTCTCACGCTCCAGAACACTGCCCTTGAGGCTGTAGAGGTGGGATCCCTCACTGAGTCCGAGGGAAAAACCAACCCTGGAGGGTAAACAGATTGAGGAGAAGAAGAAGAAGAAGAAGAAGAAGAAGGTTGGACATACTGATAAATATTTTTTAATACATAATTCGGTATTTCGCGGCGTTGTCATTTTTTCAGCTGCTAAAATTAGCGAGCGAATTTAAATTGGCTTGGTGAGGTGTTGCTAAATCTGCACATGACTTAAGACAGGCTTGAGAGCCCACAGCATCAAACACAAACACACCATGGGTTTCTGCCTGTGTCACCGTAACGTAATATTGTCAGTTCTGAGTTCCGTGTTCGTATCCCTCCCGTGGCGAAAGTTATATCTTCGATATATGAATATGGGCGTGTAAACACTTGACTGACATGTTAGAACTAATTTTCTCAAATTCTAAATAGTACATTAATCATGGAGAACACACAAGAATAGAACGTGTCAGCATAACACATGAAACTCTTTCTTATAAGAAATATTAAAGACGCCCTCCTTTAGCATTGATATATGTATCAACCAGTGGCGACTCCTGACTTGTGGTTTAGGGGATGGAACGGAAAGAAATTGGAAACATCGACGCAAACAGACCGTCATTCCAAACATATTTTTCAAGAGAAAACAATAAACAGGGCCAACAAAAAAAAAAGATTTAGAATCTCACATCCACCAATCCAATGGTCAGTTTCATAAATATTTCTGATGAAATGACGAACACACGACTCAAGTTGTGTAGTTACATTCAGAGTTGAACGCGCTTGTCCTTCATTCATAATTCTGCTTTTCTCCTTAAAATAAAGCATATTAAATGGTTAAAATTCAATTCGGATTGCACGGTAGAAACGCGTGACCCTGGCGCTCCTACATACATGCCTGATGAACTACTCTCTGATCGGTGTAATGTCATTTCAAAATCGCATCATTACCGCATTCTCTTTGTTTGATATTTACACTACAAGCACACGAAACTGAATTATTTATAACACTACAACACACATTTGTCGTATATCATTTATAGCACAAGCAAACCGCTCACAGGCATGAACTCCAGTATTTCACAAATAAATCCTGGCCACGCGCGATAACTTACGGGATTCCAGCTTGCACCGCCCTCTTGACGGATGTGACTGTTCGTTCCGCATTCCAACCCCACGAAAGAGATCAACAACCAACAAGTTAGTGATCAATTCTCGTGCTGACATCTCTGGAGTAGTTTGGCAACCATCCATGCTCGTTACTTCCATCTCTGAGTATCGATAACTGTGCGTTTGAATTTTATATAAATAACTTCCATGAAAATATAAGCAATTAATATTTATTTTTCGTTGACAATACAAGGCATGTAACACATCAATCGCATGTATGGGAAATTCGCCGCTGACATCAGCCCGTCGTCTTAATGAGTCCCGGTTGCGTTCATCTATCCCTGCGACGGAGGGTTACTAGATGTATCGAGAGGGTATTTTGAACATTTCCTTCACCGAGCGAGTTATAGACAACTGCGAGTAGCTGTGAGTTTGCATTCGGGAGTTGGTGGCAGTACATAGTTACCCATTTTCACACCAAGATAATGCTGGGACTGTACCTTAATTAAGGCCAAAGCCACTACCTCTCCACTCCTGGCCCTTTCCCGCCTTTGCGTCGCCGAAAACCTTCGATGTGTTATTGCGACTTCAAACCACTACAAAAAAATCTAAATGGTGTTCGGAATGTTATGCGTCATAACTTAATTTAAATATTCCAACACTACAAGACAAATAAGTTCAATAAATAATAATAATAATAAAAATAATAATAATAATAATAGTAATAATAATTGTACCGGGCGGTACACCTCTACACTGTTTATTTAAATGTTGCGCCAGTTGAAACTCCTCTTCTGGAGGAAGGTTGAACTTTATCTATTCTATTAATTCTCTACTTTCTCAGAAGATGTCACCACATGGAAAATTTTGAGTTTTTGAACTGTGTCACTTTTGATGTGTTTTTGTTTCGCTTGAAGTAAGAAGTGTGAACTTTCTCTTCTAGAGGACACTACTGAAGATCAACAATAGTGCGACCTAGTGCGAAATCAAAGAACTATTTTGTTGGAGAAATTTTTATTTCAAGAGTTTGTTCTTTGTTAAATTTCTTTCTGTCATGGTTTAAGTTGGCTGTATACCCCTCTTTTTCCCCTTATTTTGGATCTAGCCAATCCCGAATTTCTTTAATTAATTTGCCACCAATAATGTGTTTCTTTTTCCTCTATGTAGGGATTTCCTTTCCCGAACCAATAAAAACTTTGAGGGAGGGTGTTTTATTTCCCCTAACGCCTAGAATCTTCCGCGAGAGGTTATAAACTGCTGATTTTGGGGTCTCCGGGCCACTTCTGTTCCATCCTTCAGTGTATTAAGTACATAGCAGGAGGCGGGAAGCGCCTCTTTCCTCGGCAGCGATCTACTACCAGGTAATGGCCTATTAATATCTTCTTTTCTTGCTAGGTCGGCAGTTTAACTCTCGCGGCGGGTTCGAAGCGTTTTCCATCATGTAACCTTTTCCTAAAATGTAACTACTCTTTTCTTCTATTCTCTTGTAAAGCTACATTATGGGATAGAGAGTGCTAACCCTCTCGAGTTCCCACTCACATCGTCTTGAGGTGAACTTATTTTTCTCAACCAATTCTCCCGTAATGTAATGTAAATTGCCATTAAGTCACCTCTGTAGTATGGGATTAGCCCTTGTATTAACGGCCTAGTGCCAAGTAGGTCTTAAGCAAAGTGTATTAGGAGTGCAAGTTCGCCTCCTCTCAAGTTGTATTTTGAGGTCATGTATTAATCTTTTCTCACCTAATAGACCTCAGTAGGTTGGGTATTTTACCCCTGTGTATATGTCCTTTGAGGACAACTTGAAAGTTGAGTTTGGTGTGGCCTGGGAGAGGCTTAACTTTAAGAGCGAGTGGCTCTTTTCTAAGACTGAGAGTTGTATGCCTCGAGGAGGCTTTGCTGTGTAATTTGGAGCAAGGGCTCCAGGGTTTGATTGGGGTCTTCTGCCCCTTTTGTTGAAATTGGTATATCGTAAAGTTGAGCTAGTTGCTCAAGAATTGTGTTTTCAGGGCTCGAAGCCCAAATTCTTTAATCCCTGTAATTGTACATTTCAAGTTGTATTTCGGCTACTAAGTACCTGTTCTATTTGTTGTTACCTAATTTTGAAAAGAAAATATAACCTTGTTAAATTTTAAAATTTAATTTCTCTTTAGTAGCTTGAGACCTATTCACCACCCAGCACCTTCTTTCATGCTTAACTACCACAAAAAACCGGTAACAATAATAATAATAATAATAATAATAATAATAATAATAATCCCATGAGGGTTTTTCTGTTCCTCTATCGGGCGCATCCCAGGTGGCGGCTCGGGGGCTCGCCAGGGTCTGAGGGAAATAAAATACCTCTCCCAGACCAAAAACAGGTACAGCCAGAAAACATCATGAGGCAACCTCTAAGTCTCCACACCTTAGTTGTACCAATGAGACTGGCGAAGGTCAGTCTCCCAATTTTCTTCAACTTACTAGCATGATGGAAACGTCAGTTCAGGACACTTCTATCCCAGGCCCTAGTATCTCGGTCATCGGATTCTGGGAGACCGAGAACATCATGCGGGAATGGATCGGAGCTTCCCAAATCTTTTGCCCAAAGCGCAAACATTTCACTGGCACGTTAAACAAACATACTAGAGAAATTCAACGTCCAAATGTTAGCACTCCAAGAAACCAAGTATGCCGATGAAAATCATTTCGTTTCAGACAGATCAGTTTGGTACTGCGTTTGCAGTGAGAAGATCTTACAAACTCAAGTCTCCTTCTGAAAGAATGGCATTACTCTCAATTAAGTCAGGAAACAAAGCCTATACACTAATCAATGCACATGTACCTAATGCGCCCGTATAGACAAGTCGGAGAACAAGAGACACTCCAGGGGTGCTCAGTACGTGCGTGACATAACTGGCTGAATAAACACAAATGGCAGGATTAAACAGTAGGTTCGGAAATAAGAAAATATTCGGTATCAGATGGAATTACAACATAGTTTATTCAAAAATAAAACTATTTTTGCCACCTTGACTAGCTCTGATTAGTTTGTTAAGAATGAAGCCATGTTTTCAGTGTTGACTTAGTTAAATGTAACAAAGGCTTTTCAGTCTGTCAAACACACAGCAAATACATTGTAAATTATAACACTATAAACATACCTAGCGTAGCGCAAACAATACTGTACATATATAAGATTGTTTTCAAAGTGATTTGATAGATTCTGAGGATGTTCTTGTAGAACGAAACATGTCATTCGTTGTATGTTAGTGTGTTTTTACAGGTATGTTTATAGTGTTATAATTTACATTGTATTTGCTGTGTGTTTGACAGACTGAAAAGCCTTTGTTACATTTAGCTCTGATTATGAGAAATGATCACTACATTAAACTAAATTACTGATGATTCTTGACGTGACATAAAAATAATCCAAACAAATGGGATGGTACATTCGACTTATTTCCTCTACAATTCTAACAGAGTTGATTTATGAACATATATTTGTTTTGTCAATCGTAATTATTGAACAATTTTAAATGTTGAATCTTGACAAAAGAGGTCGTCAAGTGTAATTCCTCGAAGAAATCTGAAAAATACATTAAATTTTAATAGAGTGTTTGGAATATAAAATTTATAATTTACAAATATATATCTCCTCATAATGACGTTTTAGTGAAGTTATATTCTTGAAAATATTCATTACAGTTAAATGTCACTTGAATATACTTTAGAAAAGATGTAAAATTAAATCGAGACGTCGTGTATATCTGCCCTAAATTATTCTCACTTATATCCTCAAGAGAACTAATATTTAACGTTACCGTTAAGTGGTCATTTATAATGAATCAAAATTAATAATCCTCAAAAACAATCAAATCAAAAATTTATCGACGTTGAAATGCGGTCAGAAACGTGGATTATAAGTACCGGTAACTAAAATATAGTTGATCATTCCATCCGTCAGTACAACACATGTAATATGCAATTTACAAGACATTTCTAATAACTACCAAAATATGGCTAATTCTACCAAATATCTACAGGAAAAATTCTATAGAAGAACTATTTACATTATTTACATCACGTCTGCGCGTGAATTAACATTCCCACTCTCGATTCTGAGGTATTACTGAAAATATGAAGTCTCCATGTGGTTAAGAATTCGTGCGATTAAAGTGAGTTCGCCTGGTATCGAACTACAGTCTGATATGGATATTTATCTGAGAATCTACGTCCAAATTCAATCATTTTCCAGTAAATATTCACACAAAACATTCTTGACTTCGAATCAATGATTTCCACAACTTAGAACAGGATAAATCTATTCCTAAAAATTAAGTCAAAATTCTAGAGTACGCCTACTGACATATACTTGTTATCATCATCAGAAGACTTTATCAAAGCAAACTACAATTTTGTATTCTAGAAGAACTATCATCTATTTCCATCAACCTTCAATATCACGTACTAAAATGTCGTCGCACAAAACACGTCGTAATTCACTATCAGACGACTCTTATCACATATATTAATTCGCCATAAATCCATAGTACAATTACAAACTTACAACGACGACTATCATTCTCCATAACTGTATATCACAAAGCACGTAGTCAGAAATTCGCGTAACAACATATGCTATCGTCCAAGAAACAAGTCTTACTTTCATTAAATTCGTCTCGATGATTAAATATACTATTCAAAATCATATATTTATACTCACGTACTCCTAATTAATCCATGATCTAATTCCAGAATTAACATCCTGACGACATACTACAATTGCCACGAGGTACGAATGTAAGTCCAAATATCACCGAAATATCGAAAAATATATGGAAAATATTATCTCAATAAATTCCTACAACACAGATTAACTCACTAATGCAGTAAAATTCATTAAATAAGAAAGGATGATTATGATAACACATGGATAAACTTTCAATGATCCATCATTTCAGAACTCTGTAACACCTGGTTATGAATATGACTCACATACTCGAACAAAATTTCATGTCTTAACTCGGACATTTGGGAACAATAAAATGAAGTGATATAAGGAATAGATCAACTACTAGAATATGAGACCACACCAAAAGAATAGAGAAATAAATAAATTACTACAGAGAACAGATATAAATAAAGACGTAGTCGACTTAACTTATTCTGTAGGCTTCATGTTGAGCCCTGGGCGTTCTTAATTGAACAGCCTAGGGTTGAAATTTCTGCATTGCTCCTCCGATGGCGGCGGTCTGCAGAATTAGAATCTCATGGTGAAATATGGGTAGAATTCAGTAGTAAATCCCATCTCCTTGTGATGTAGGCTGTTGAGGTCCTCTTCAACTCCACATATCCAGTTGATTTCGCTGAAACTTGTACAGAATAAATTAGACAGAGTTCTAGGCACAATCCTACGAACTGAAACACACGTACTTATTATTATTTATCCACATCCATTCGACACCTGTTGGTCGAGTACGTTTAATTGTAGTAGTAGAGACTGGCACTATTTTCTAAGTATAGGATAGGCACTGGATAGACGTCCTCACTGTGTCTGGTGACAACTGAATATCGAGTGACGTCCTCCCTCGATGTGTAGCGACGTTCTCGTTGACCAGTGTAATGAGCGTAGACGGAGAATAAATGAGAACGAACATTTCTTTTTTTACGGGGGGCCCCGTAGCCCGCTCCCCCGGCGTGGCAATCGACACAATCTACATTGCCTCCGACATGCTATTAGTTTCTAAGTAGAAAATAGATAGCTGGGAAAGTGGGAAGTGATACAAGGAGTATCTGCCGGTTTCCGAGTTAGACTCGCTACCACGGCAAGAGTTTGTATTGGTTAGGTGGTGTTGAGGTATGGTATTGAAGGGTCAGGGAAAAACCACATAGGCGGAAAGAAGAAAGAGTCTACATGTAAAACCTGACGAGAACGAACAGGCGTATGGCTTCCTTTAAATAGTACCTCACCCCCACTGTTCGTCGGAAGTACAAGTCAGTTCAAGCACTGAATTCTTGTCAGCTACTTTAATTATTATTAAATTCCACACATACACCATTCAGAATCAAACATAAATTCATTTACTAATATTGTAGTTTAAACATGATATCATTACCACTGTTCAGTCTAATTTCAATATAACCGAGCTCGATAGCTGCAGTCGCTTAAGTGCGGCCCAGTATCCAGTATTCGGGAGATAGTAGGTTCGAACCCCACTGTCGGCAGCCCTGAAAATGGTTTTCCATGGTTTCCCATTTTCACACCAGGAAAATGCTGGGGCTGTACCTTAATTAAGGCCACGGCCGCTTCCTTCCCACTCCTAGCCCTTTCCTGCCCCATCGTCGCCGTAAGACCTATCTGTGTCGGTGCGACGTAAAACAACTAGCAAAAAAAAAATTTCAATGTATACACATTCGTAAGTACAAATATATCATGCCGTCGACATTACTAATAATGTTTTTCTTACATTTATAAGGTACAACTGTATGTGGACATATTCCAGCTATTTGTTTTCTCTCCGCTTCGTTCTTTATTTTATTTTCTGATCCAAACTGGTTCGCTCCCCTTCTCGTTTGAAACAAGTCGCCGCCTCACTCCAGAAAGCTA
Source organism: Anabrus simplex (assembly GCF_040414725.1). Taxonomy (NCBI): domain Eukaryota; kingdom Metazoa; phylum Arthropoda; class Insecta; order Orthoptera; family Tettigoniidae; genus Anabrus; species Anabrus simplex. The sequence continues at coordinate 60,779,044 of NC_090271.1, forward strand.
GCATGTGCCATGCCGACAAAAATGAACCAGACTCTTGCCACACAACCCTACATTCAGCCACTTATACAGAAGCATACGGACACACTACAAACAAGCAAAATCAAAAATATCCACAGATAGTAGACGACTTCCGGGAACAACTAGAGGAAGCTACAGCCAAAAATTCCGAAGCATCATATCAAGATCATTTTAGGAGATTTTAATGCCCTAATTGACAAGGAAAAGAAGTTAAGAACCATCTTGGGTCTCTATGCAGCTCACCAGAGAACCAACAGAAATGGAGAAGATTAATTGGCTTCTGCGAGAGTTTTGATTTCAAATTAATATCAACTCATTTCCTGGCACTACCACGAAAGAAAACGACTTGGAAATCCCCATACTTTTATTTAGGGGAATTCCAGTTAGATCATGTAGCGATTTTTAATAAAAATCAAAGGGAAATTATGAATGTTAAAGTCAAGAAAGAAGTTATTGACTCTGAACACTACTTATCTCAAGTTAAAGTCAAATTTCAACAAAACAGACACAAAATTAGAACAAACAGGAAATTAAGAATCGACCTGGAACATCTTAAAGAAAACTTGGGCTCCTTTATTGCAAATATCTCGATCCAGAATCCAATCAACTGGTTAGAAATCAGAGAAGCATTTGTAGAAGCTTCCGAAAGTATAGGCATCCCCCCCAGGAAACGCAAACACAGATGGTGGAATGAAATCTGCCGCAAGGCCATAGAACTTAGAACGAGAGCCTGGAGAGATTGGGATTCCCATAAAACTGAAAACACTTGGCAGGAATTCATTAATATCCAGAAACAAACCTCAAAAATCAGCAAATGTGAGAAACGCAAATATTATAATCACAGAAGGTTGGCAGAAATTGAACTAGAATTCACTAAAAGTAACACACAAAACTTTTACAGAACTTTCAGAGAAGAAATATCAAATTACCAGGCACCTAGCCTTTCTTTCAAACGTACGGATGGAACTCTAGAAACAAATAACAAGAAAAATTGCAAAATGTTAGCAAACAATGTTCAGTAACTTTTATACTCTGAATCTCCTGGAGAACAACTGACCTTTGAAAAACCCACACCAAATCCAGATTCAGAACCATCTACATTGGAAAAAATCAAACAAATTGTCAGTGAACTGAAAATAACAAATCTCCAGGTGAGGACGGTATTATTGCCGTAATGTCGAAAATTTCTGGCGAATGCCTAGCTTCAAAACTTAATCCTATTCTCAGCGATATCTGGATCACGGAAAAGATTCCTGAGTACTGGTAATGTGCACTAATTCTCCCACCGCATAAAAAAGGTGATAAAACTGATATCAACAACTTGGTGCCACTTACCTAAAACATTTTCTCCAAAGTTCTAATGAGAAGACTTGAAAGACAAACAGATCACTTCATTGGAGAATACCAGGCAGGTTTCAGAAAGGGCAGATCATGCACAGAACCAATACTCAATCTCAAAACTATCTTACAAATACGCAAAAATAGAGAAACAGTTAACACCTTCATACATTTTAGAAAATCATATGACTCCATAGACCTACAGACACTTTTCAAACTACTCGAAGAATTTAAAGTAGACAGAAAAACAAGAGAATTGATCAAACATTAACTGACACTACTTCTAAAGTTAAATTTTTAGGAGAAATGTCTCAGCCTTTTGATGTCAGCACAGGGCTTCGACAAGGGCATCCCCTTGTTCAATCTTGTTCTAGGAAAAGTAATCAGAACATGGGAAAAATAAGTTAAAGGAGTAACTCTTGGTAGACAACTGGAAAACAGAATTCACGTGCGATGTCTAGCTTCTGCAGACGACTTGGCAATTCTTTCTAATAATAGGCAGAAAGCAATCCACTCCCTCAAAAACCCACATGAAATTGCAGCCAAAACAGGTCTTAAAATATCATATGAAAAACCCAGTACATGGAAGGATCCTCTCGGTTTCTAGATGGGCGAAATACACTGACTGACAGAGCAAATGCAACACCAAGAAGGAGTGGTCAGAACTTTATGCCAATTGCAGGGTAGACTGACGTCACTGAGGTATGCTCATGATGTGAAATGCGCCGCTGTGCTGCGCACGTAGCGAACGATAAACGGGACACGGCGTTGGCGAATGGCCCACTTCGTACCGTGATTTCTCAGCCGACAGTCATTGTAGAACGTGTTGTCGTGTGCCACAGGACACGTGTATAGCTAAGAATGCCAGGCTGCCGTCAACGGAGGCATTTCCAGCAGACAGACGACTTTACGAGGGGTATGGTGATCGGGCTGAGAAGGGCAGGTTGGTCGCTTCGTCAAATCGCAGCCGATACCCACAGGGATGTGTCCACGGTGCAGCGCCTGTGGCGAAGATGGTTGGCGCAGGGACATGTGGCACGTGCGAGGGTCCAGACGCAGCCCGAGTGACGTCAGCACGCGAGGATCGGCGCATCCGCCGCCAAGCGGTGGCAGCCCCGCACGCCACGTCAATCGCCATTCTTCAGCATGTGCAAGACACCCTGGCTGTTCCAATATCGACCAGAACAATTTCCCGTCGATTGGTTGAAGGAGGCCTGCACTCCCGGCGTCCGCTCAGAAGACTACCATTGACTCCACAGCATAGACGTGCACGCCTGGCATGGTGCCGGGCTAGAGCGACTTGGATGAGGGAATGGCGGAACGTCGTGTTCTCCGATGAGTCACGCTTCTGTTCTGTCAGTGATAGTCACCGCAGACGAGTGTGGCGTCGGCGGTCGGCGTGGAGAAAGGTCAAATCCGGCAGTAACTGTGGAGCGCCCTACCGCTAGACAACGCGGCATCATGGTTTGGGGCGCTATTGCGTATGATTCCACGTCACCTCTAGTGCGTATTCAAGGCACGTTAAATGCCCACCGCTACGTGCAGCATGTGCTGCGGCCGGTGGCACTCCCGTACCTTCAGGGGCTGCCCAATGCTCTATTTCAGCAGGATAATGCCCGCCCACACACTGCTCGCATGTCCCAACAGGCTCTACGAGGTGTACAGATGCTTCCGTGGCCAGTGTACTCTCCGGATTTCTCACCAATCGAACACGTGTGGGATCTCATTGGACGCCGTTTGCAAACTCTGCCCCAGCCTCGTACGGACGACCAACTGTGGCAAATGGTTGACAGAGAATGGAGAACCATCCCTCAGGACACCATCCGCACTCTTATTGACTCTGTACCTCGACGTGTTTCTGCGTGCATCGCCGCTCGCGGTGGTCCTACATCCTACTGAGTCGATGCCGTGCGCATTGTGTAACCTGCATATCGGTTTGAAATAAACATCAATTATTCGTCCGTGCCGTCTCTGTTTTTTCCCCAACTTTCATCCCTTTCGAACCACTCCTTCTTGGTGTTGCATTTGCTCTGTCAGTCAGTGTATGATGACTAAATTTGGACAAATTTCCCAAGGAAATAAATTCACATACCTTGGACGAATCGTTCAACCTTCTGGATTAAATCGTGAAGCAAATAAGGAGAGAATTACTAAATTACAGAAAGCATATGGAACCACTTGGAACACACACAAAAAAATCATTATATCGGAAAACAAAGCTAAGACATTGTAATCTATATATATAAAATAAGAGTGTTGTTTGTACATTGCTCAGAATTTGAAAAGAATGGTATATCTGTATCGGTCTTGTCCATAGTAACAAGGAAATGCACTTTTTACTTTTCCGTAATGTCTGTCTGTCTGTCTGTCTGTCTGTCTGTCTGTCTGTCTGTCTGTCTGTCTGTCTGTCTGTCTGTCTGTCTGTCTGTCTGTCTGTCTGTCTGTCTGTCTGTCTGTCTGTCTGTCTGTCTGTCTGTCTGTCTGTCTGTCTGTCTGTCTGTACACGCATCACGAGAAAACGGCTGAAGAGAATTTAATGAAAATCGGTATGTGTAGTCGGGGGATGAGCCACTACAATCCAGGCTGTAAATAACTTTACTCACGCTGAGTGAAATGGTAGTTTAGGGGAAGGCCTAAAATTTAATTCTCAAATATTTATATTATTAGTGGTCCTATCGATAAATACTACATAACTAAAGTTATACAGAATTAAATTTGCGATCATTTGTGTCATACATTGTTACCGTACCAGCTTTGATAAAACAGATATTCACGAATTTGTATTTTTGTTCCCAAGTCCATATCGACGCCGAGCGACGAGGAAATGGGTTAACAGAATTTAATAAAAGTCGGTATGTTATAAATAATTTTATTCGTCCTGTATGAAATTGTAGTTTAGCGGAAGGCGCCTAAAATTTAATTTTTTAAATACCTATGTTATTGGTCCTATCGAAAAGTACTACAGAACAAAAGTTATAGAGAATACAATTTCGGACCATTATGTTTCATTCAATTTTACCTTATCGACTATGATAAGAGTGGTATTTCCGAGTCGGAAGAAAACTAACTGTGAAGGCTTACAATATTGAAAGCGCATAACATTGATCAACATTAACATTACATTGACCATTGTTTGTGGTGATGATTTTTGTCTCATATGCTGCCGCTCAACTCCGATAGATGGGATTACTGATGCGTACCGAGTATAACAGCCTGACTGAATATTGGCGGGAAATAGCTGAGGAGTTAGAAAACTTTCTTCTTTAGCATGTCATTCCTCTGGTTTATACATTTTCTGAGCCCGTACTGTGCTAGTACGTAACTCACTGGTTCATCATAGTATTCCAGCTATTTGATCCCTAATCCGACGCGCTGTTTTGAATGAGCAGTGTGCACTCTTAAGGCAGAGGCTCACTTAGTGGTAGTAGTAGTAGTAGTAGTAGTAGTAGTAGTAGTAGTAGTAGTAGTAGTATGACCTGGTCTAGAATTACGCTTTAGACCTATTCCAAATTATAGCACCACAATTCACTAAATAACTCAAAATGCAACCCTAAAAATAGCTTCTTCCTCCTCACTTTTGTTAAATTCTACATTCATTTTATTCAAAATTAGCAGTGAAGAGGGGGTTTCTCCTCTGGCTTGGAGGAAAAATTGCCTCCAAGTCAGATAGATTTTTCCGCCGCCAGTGTAGTGAATTGAGATTTTCCGACTCATCGGGTATTCCTACGAAAATGATTAGTAAAAGGGCATAGTTTTTGCCCTGGGACTCTCCACTATTCGACCCCCTCCCCCTCCGAAAAAAAGACTAATTGTTCACGGATTACAGCTGTCTGCAGCCTGGTCATTCCAGCTCTGGAACTTTGTACTGTTAGATCGGCAGCGTAGTACTGTTCGTTAAAAGTGAGAAAATGTGTGCTTTTTCATTTGATCAAGTATTTCATGTGAAATCATTGCTTTTACTCGCGCCATTCCTACTGACGTCATTGTAATGACCTATGTTCATTTTAGTTGGGAAAACCCTTTAAGACAGACTTTCTGAGGATGTAAAAAGGCAGGTGGATAGTGAGTGTCTGCCATTATAAAGCAATTCTTCAACCTGATTGTGACTGATGGTAGGCAACGGGCCTACAATTACAATGAAAATTCTCCAGCGCAGTCTTCATATGAGAAAAGACGTTTGGTGATTTCTCCTTCGCGTTTCCAGGGTAACGATAAGAGCTATGCAATTTAACACAGTCTTGCTCACAACGTGTACACTACCTAGCCTACAATTCTGTATACAATGTAGAATTCCATAGCGAAGCACACATAAAAGATATAGAAAAGCAAGAAAGAAAACATTTACGGAAAATTTTCGGCCCAGTCTGCACAGAGGGAGTATGAATGAAAAGGAAATCTCATGAAATTTATTGCCATACTGAAAAAATCTCAGATACTATCAGGAAAAGGAGGTTGAAATTCTATGGTCACATTCTCAGAATGAGCAGTGATAGACTGACCAAAGGAATTCTAAATCTTGCCCTCACACTGAACGTCAAGAATTACTGGCTAAATGAAATAGAATTAGATCTTCAGCAAATCAACATCAACCAGGAAACTGCGAGGACCGATCCGCTTTCAGAACACTGATTAATAATCATTGCTTCGCGGAGCCAAAATCTAGAACTAATAAAACCTGGACAGATGAACTTAAGAAGAATTTCAATGAGAGGATGAAGAGATTTTAGGAAGAGAAGAATGCAAAATCATTAGCTAAATAAGTACAAGCGTGCCCCTCAGTTGGGCATTACGATGTGAAATAATAATAATAATAATAATAATAATAATAATAATAATAATAATAATAATAATAATAATAATAATAATAATAATAATAATAATAATAATAATAATAATAATAATAATAATGTCTGAATCATCAGTCCATAGACTGATTTGATGCAGCTCTCCATGTCACAATATCCTTTACTAATCTTTTCATGTCTACGTACAGTGGCTGCTACATCCCTACATCTGCTCTATTCTGCTCGTCATATTCATAGCATGGTCTGCTCCTACTGTTCATGCCACGTACACTTCCCTCAAAAATCAACTGAACATGTCGTGGGTGTCTTAAGGTGTGTCCTATCATTCAATCATCTTCTCGTCATATTTTAAGAAATCGATCTCCTCTCACCAATTCGATTCGGTATGTCTTCATTCGTGATTCGATCTATTCATCTCACCTTCAGCATTCTTCTGTAACACCACATTTCAAAATATTCCATTCTCTTTCTTTCTGAGCTAGTTATCGTTCATGTTTCACTGGCATACGTACAATGCCACGCTAAATACGAAATTCTTCAAAAACATCTTTTTAATTCTTATAACAATGTTCGAAATGCGCCTCCGTGGCTCAGACGGCAGTGCGTCGGCCTCTCACCGCTGGGTTCCGTAGTTCAAATCTCGGTCACTCCATGTGAGATTTGTGCTGGACAAAGAGGAGGCGGGACAGGTTTTTCTCCGGGTACTCCGTTTTTTCCTGTCATCTTTCATTCCAGCAACACTCCCCACTATCATTTCATATGACAGTCATTAATCATTGCCTCCAGAAGACTGCTACAGGCCTCGACAACCGGCACAATTCCTATCCTCGCCGCAAAACGAGGGCTTCATTCATTCCATCCCTGACCCGGCCATTAACTGGAAAAGCGGTCGTAGTATTTCATTTTCAATAATGTTCGAAATGAGAAAATTTATTTTCTTAAGAAAGGCCTTCCTTCCTTGTGCTAGTCTGCATTTGGTGTCCTCCTTAATCTCGTCATCGTTAGTTATTTTACTAATTAAATAACAATATTCATCTACTTCTTTTAAGCTTCATGTCCTAATCCAATATTTCCTGCATAATCTGATTTCGTTCGAACGCACGCCATTAATTTTGTTTTCGACCTATTTATGTACTTTCGTCTTGTACTCCTTCCCCAAGACCCTGTCCATACCATTCAAAAATGTCTCCAGATCTTCTTCAATCTCATATTAAATAATAATAATAATAATAATAATAATAATAATAATAATAATAATAATAATAATAATAATAATAATAATAATAATAAGCGTATGGTCTTAGTTACCGCGTGCAGATGTTCTAATTTGACCCCATCTAGCTGCCTAAGAGTATTTCCATTTTACGCTACCGGATGATAAAGTAGACATCTCTTTGGGAATCTTTGTCTGAGATTTAATTAATTTTGTAGGGTAAACACCCAACGTGCCACTAGAAATATTTCGTATGCTGACATCGAACGTCATGGTGTGTCGAATGTACTTTTCTCCGCCCTCAAATGTACGACTACCGGTACCTCTCCCGATATGAACCCGCGACCTAAGGATCCGGAGGCCGACACTCAACCATTGACCCACAGAGGAAGCTGTATGTATGTTGTTTTCATCTCTAAGGCTGGTTGGATCCTCAACAGCTCTGCCATCAGCTGCCTAGGCATTACTGAAGAGGCGTACTAGGGAAATGAGGAGTGAGGTAGTTTCCCGTTGCTTCTTCACCGAGCCAGAGTTTCAATTACATATTAGTCTGCCATGCCCACTGAAATGCATGAACCAACCGACCCTACGAGCAACATTTTCACACCATTCATAGCAGGGACTGGCTGCAGAAGGAATGGCATTACTAGCATCACTCACACCTCAGTCACTTTCATATTGTCAAAGCCAAGGATAAGACAGAGACAGATCAATGAAAGTAACAAAATTGCTCTAGCCCATACCAGAAGACATAGTGCACTGTAAACACTAGGTCCTGCCAGCAAAGGCATCAGAGGAAGCTATGAGGTAAATAAACAAATGATGAAGACGAAGACGAGAGTGTCTAAGTAACGTGTGTAAATCCCTTGCATTCAAGGCAGACCAGTCTAAGACACGAGTTGCCAGCATAGATGACCGCTCTGAACTCTAGTCCGTCCCTCCAAGATAGTGGGGGGAAAAAATCATCCGACTGATAAAAGAGTTGTCACGGAAATAAGAAGTAACGGAGAGGTCAGCTGATTATAGCCGAGCCGAGAGCAGTAGGACAGTTAGAAACGATCTTGTAGTCGGACAAGCAACTTGGATCAGCACTGTCACAGGTAAGAGAAACTTTACACCCGCGTAATGTACGTCTTCGTTAATGTAAACACACGTGCTAAGGAGGAACGGGAGGTGTGCATCGCTACCACCTGAACGGAAAAAAAACATTTCCTACCTCATCTTGAGTGCTGAGCAGACTTCACTTCTCCATGACTGCGAAATTAATACCTAACATACATTATATCCACATTAAATTATAACTATGGGATGGGAGAGTCTCCATGGCTCGCGTCGGCCTCTCACCGCTGGGTTCCGTCGTTCAAATCCCGGTCACTCCATGTGAGATTTGTGCTGGACAAAGCGGAGGCAGGACAGGTACCGGGTACTCCGGTTTTCTCTGTCATCTTTCATTTCAGCAACACTCTCCACTATCATTCCATTCCATTAATCAATCATTAATCATTGCCCCAGAGGAGTTCGACAGGCTTCGGCAGCCGGCACACTTCCTATCCTCGCCGCAAGATCCGGTCATTGACTGGAAAACAGGTTGTAGTTTTTCATTCAGGAAGTAGGCTAGATGGATATTATTACTTAGAGTGTATAATAACTGACGATGTCAGTAAAGAGGGTACAAAATGCAGACAAGCACAAGCAAAAAAGAAATCTGCTCATTTGGAACATTGATATAAGAATTAGAAAGATGTTTTTGATGATTCTCGTATGGAAGCGAAATATGGATGATGACTAGCTCACAAAGAAAGAGAACGTAAGCTTTTGAAATCTGGCATTACCATAGAATGCTGAAGGTGAGTTGGATAGATCGAATAACGAATGAAGAGATACTGAATCGAATTGGTGAGAGGAGATCGATTTAGCGAAATTTGACAAGAAGAAGAGATAGAATGATAGGACACATCTTAAGACACCCAGAACTTGTTCAGTTGATTTTTAAGGAAGTGTAGGCGGTAAGAAATATAGGGGTTGACCAAGGTATGAATATGACAAGCAGATTAGAGCAGCTATAGGATGTAGTAGTTTAGAGAGCGAGCTGGCCGTGCGGTTAGGGGCGTGCAACTGTGAACTGTGAGACGAACGGGTGGCTTGGAGAACTGCATCAAACTAGTCTATGGACTAAGGACTCAAATAACAACGTCAAAAGGCCATGAAGTCTCTTGGAGGAACGGAAGGTCAAGGCTTCCACTATCCGTAAACTCGGTACTTAGTGGGAAAGGGTGTTTAACTCTACACCCAGCCGCCTTTGCTACCCAGAATTAACCTGGTACTCATATTAATTTGGTGCCGGCGACAGTGCAAATATCGTTTCTAATTTTTTCGACTTCCCGATACTGAATAGACCATGTTACCTCTCGGATGAATTATGCACTCCCTTACTGACTCGGCTAGGCAGTCTCTAAGTCATACCTACTGAATGAAGAAAAATATATTTGTGTCCAGAAGTGACACGTACATCGTAGGAGTGTATCAGACCTGCTCGTTGTCAATAAATATTGTTTCATATACATTTTCTTTACGATACGCCGTCACAGAGAGGTCTTACGGCGATGGTATGATAGGACGTGAGAACGCACACAAAACCATATTCAGGGCTACCGACGGTGGATAAATAATTCTTCTTTTCTTTCTCAAACATCCGTTTTAACAACGGACAATTTTTAATATATATATATATTTGTTTCGCAGAAACACAGGCAGGTCTTATAGCGATTATGAGATAGGTCACGGGTTAAGATTAGGAAGAAAGTGACCGTGTTGTCAATTAAGGTGGATGGAAAACCACGGAGAGTGATTTTCAGGCCTGCCGACAGTCGATAAATAATTCTGCTTTTATTCTTCAAACGTCAGTTGTAACCAAGGTTTAACATCGAAAGTATCAGTCTTTCGAAGCATTTATTGTCCTAAGTTGAGTTCGAAGGATGAGGGTATCTACTGAAGCAAAGCAAGGGCCACGGAACGTGGAAAATATGAGATTCCTAGGCAGAGTAGACCGAATATTGTCGAGTTCATTAAGGAACAAGAGTGACTTCGAGAGTGTCAGATAGGAAGAAGGATTGGAGGAACTGAAGTATGTAAGTAGAAGGCATTTCAGAATAATTTGTGACCTAATAGTTGCCACACAATACACACAAACTATGAACTCCTGATATATTCTACTGACATAGCATCAATAAGTATACTTCCTCTTCGAGGTGTCTCAACTTTTTATGTCAAAAATGTCAAAATTACTCAAAATATAGCCCATTAAGGTCCTCGGTTTCTAATGATGACTGCTGCGTAGAAGGATAGTCTGCAGATATTGGAGTAACACGTGGCATGCCATCCTCAGTCGTATTGGTTGGTTTTCACGACCGGAAGTATTATTATTATTATTATTAATAATATTATTATCGTAAGTACAGTAGGCCGCAAAACAAACAACCTTGACATTACGAACAAGTTCTGAATATCAAAGTGACGACGGCCACTTGCCAGTACTGCGTCAGTACAGCATGTGTTCAAAATGTGCCACGTAACATCTCACATACTGTTTATAACCACAGTAAATCGCGAATGTTGGGCATTTATAGGTTGGAATGAAAACTTACTGAGGAGAATAACAAGTATACTCTACCGGGCTGAGTGGCTCAGACAGTAGAGCGTTGGGCTTCTGACCCCCCAACTCGACAGGTTTGATCTTGGCTCAGACCGGTGGTATTTAAACTTGCTCAAATACGTCATCTTCGCGTAGGTAGATTTACTAGCGGGTAAAATAACTCCTGCGGCACTAAATCTTGGCATCTCAGCATCTCCGAAAACCATGATACAATAATAATAATAATAATAATAATAATAATAATAATAATAATAATAATATATTATATTATTCTTTCTTCTTTTCCTGCCGCTTTTCCCACACCTGTGGGGTCGCGGGTGCGAACTGCGTCGCACGTGGATTTGGCCCTGTTTTTACGGCCGGATGCCCTTCCTGACGCCAACCCTCTATGGAGGGATGTAAGCACTATTGCGTGTTTCTGTGGTGGTTGGTAGTGTAGTGTGTTGTCTGAATATGATGAGGAGAGTGTTGGGACGGACATATACACCCAGTCCCCGAGCCAGAAGAATTAATCAGAAGCGATTAAAATCCCCGACCCGACCGGGAATCGAACCCGGGACCCTCAGAACCGAAGGCCAGAACGCTGACCATTCAGCCAACGAGTCGGACAATATTATATTATATTATATTATATTATATTATATTATATTATTATTATTATTATTACATACCTAGGTGGGTCATCTGATCGGATAACCGATTCGTGAGATTCAAGAAGTGGGAAGGGTATGGGGAATCCGTTCCGTTCCACGAGAATATAAGCGATCTCCAAATTATTGCAGAAGGACAGGTGACTCCCTCGCGGATGGGCTGTAGCTCCTTCTTGCTGCATCCGTTGTCGTTACAGTCGCAATATTCTTGCGCCCTGCAGTACTGCTTGTTTTTCCGTATAATGCACATAAAGCCAATACAATTACTTTCTTTTTACAATTTATTTTACTTCGCACCGACACAGATAGGTCTCATGGCAACGATGGGGTGGGAAAGGGGTAGGAGTGGGAAGGAAGCAACCGTGGCCTTAATTAAGGTACAGCCCCAGCATTTTCCTGGTTTAAACATGAGAAATCACGGAAAACCAACTTCAGGGTTGCCGACAGTCGGGTTCGAACCCACCATCTCCCGAATATGCAATTACTTTTAAACTGACTAAGGTTTCGCGGTAGGTTGAAGAGTGACTCGAGAGACAGGTGATTTAATACTCTACCGTCGACTATAAGTTGCTTTCAATGTCGATTCATGTCGATGCATTCCTTTCTTCCTACTCTCAGTCTACTATATGGACACTACAACCGACAGCTCATGAAGACAGGTTACATAAGCGCAATAAAGGCCGAGTACTAACAGAGTCGTAGATTGGGTTGCCTACTCTGAGACAATGTAGGCGACGATTATATTATTACCAGACGAGATCAACGGTGAAGTGAATGTGTTCCCTTATAATTTATTCAAAAATAAGTGTTTCAAAAATGAATCTGCACATAACATTTTTCGCTTCATCAGCCTTTGTGACAAATGCTGCTAATATTCAGTTTGATGCAATTCTTCTCAATAGATCAGCCCTGATTTTAGGTAAGAGGTCGTGTTCGGTACATATAGTAGGTACCGAAGAAGTGTTAAGTGTAGAACAATCAGCAGTGGGTTCCGAACTAACAGTTTAGGCTGTCGATCGCTTAGCGGCTTTTTTACGTCACACTGGCACAGATAGGTCTTATGGCAACAATAGGGTAGGAGAGGGCTAGGAGCGGGAATGGAAGTGACCGTAGCCTTAACTGAGGCACAGCCCTAGAATTTGCCTAGTGTGAAAATGAGAAAGCACGGAAAACGATCTTCAAGGCTCCCAGCGACGGGCTTAACGGCTGATGAATGATATATTAATATCGAAATTAGTGTGTACCATGTTTGAATAACCTATATTGTCTCCCTATATGGATCAGTGGCCGGCCACTGAATCATAAGACAATTGATTCAAATCCAGATGAGTTAGCTGGATATTTGAAGGATGGAGGAAATTCAATTCGGCACTCAATGTCATATGATGTCGACATATATAAGAACTCTGTATGTATGTTGGGTATTCAGCCCGAAGGCTGGTTTGATCCTCTGCAGCTCCACCAACTGCTGTCATAAATAGCCTAGGCGTCACTGAAGAGGCGTACAAGAGAAATGAGGAGTGAGATAGTTTCCCGTTGCTTTCCTCACCGAGCCAGCCGTTGTTGTTGTTGTTGTTGTTGTTGTTGTTGTTGTTGTTGTTATTACATATCAGTCTGCCAAGCCCACTGAAATACATGCACCAACCGACCCTATGAGCGATATTTTCACACCATTCATAACAGGGACTGGCTGCATAAGGAATGGTATTACTAGCATCACTCATACCTCAGTCACTTTCATATTGTCAAAGCCAAGGATGAGACTGAGACAGGTCAATGAAAGTAACAAATTTGATATAGCCCATACCAGAAGACATAGTGCACTGTAAACACTACATCTCGCCAGCAAAAGGAACTCTAGCGGCACATATTATATTTACAGGAAATAATATCTTGCCTTACGGAGTTCTAGCTTCTCTACATTCTGGAAAAGTAAAGGGGAACGTCGAAAATGATATGGAGGGAGCCTAAGAGACGTCAAATTTAAAGTCTCGCACCTGATGGCTGAGGCCATACGACTTTAACATATCGTCGTTGCCGGGACTAAACCTCCTATGTGATAATATTTTTGGAGATATACTGACCCGCAGCACATACATTATGAAGAGCGAGAGTGCCTTGACAATATTCAAACAATATTGCACCTTAGATTACAGAACCTTACTGGCCAAAGTTCTAAGCTAAAATATTTCACATAAGATGTTTTGTCCCGGCAGCGACGATATGCTCGAGTATTTAAGATTATGTTAGGTAAGAACTGAGAAACAAACTCTGATTTCTTCATCAGACATTCTTTCATTCGTCTGCTCATACAGCCTATGTCATACAGATGTGGCACATTTTCAAATATCATGTTAAAGGTCAAGGATTGCTGTGCTTGACTAATATACATCTCCTTTTTTAATGTGCTTCGCTTCTCTAAGCATCTATAACTAACGTTTTAAGGTTGAACCAAGTCTCGTCTCTCCTGTCTCTGTCAACCAAAGCTGAAAGTGAGAGGCTCCAGAATTGATCATTTACCTGCACAGTAAATACAGTAAAATGTTAAACATTGGAAATATTTCAGTTGAAAATAAATAAACAGAAAATCATCAGTTTCTTAAGTATCTTGCCAAAATCAAAGCGAGGTTTCATGACCATGCATGTACACAGCTCAAGATTATGACTCAAAAGTATGCTAAAGCATGGAGTCTAAGACATAATGACTTACAAAACCAAACCGTATGGCGCAACAGCCCCGAAGGGCAATGCCCTACCAGGCGACCGCTACTCAGTCCGAAGACCTGCAGATTACGAGGTGTCGTGTGGTCAGCACGACGGACCCTATCGATCGTTATTCTTGGCTTTCTAGACTGGGGCCGCTATCTCAGCGTCAGATAACTCTTCAATTGTAATCACGTACGCTGAGTGGACCACGAACCAGCCTTCAGATGCAGGTAGAAATCCCTGACCTGGCCGGAAATCGAACCCGGGGCCTCCGAGTAAGAGTCAGGCAAGCTACCCCTACACCACAGGGCCAGCTACATAATGATGAAGCTCAATAATGACTCTAATTTAGTATCATGTTATGTTTTAATATTTGATCATTTTTTATTGTCGCCTTTCATATCTTGTATATTTTCTAGCTGGTAGTGTTTCTGTTCCCCGGCTCTGCCACGAAATTTGAAAAGTGGTACGAGGGCTGGAACGGGGTCCACTCAGCCTCTGGAGGTCAACTGAGTAGAGGTGGGTTCGATTCCCACCTCAGCCACCCTGGAAGTGGTTTTCCGTGGTTTCCCACTTCTCCTCCAGGCAAATGCCGGGATGGTACCTAACTTAAGGCCACGGCCGCTTCCTTCCCTCTTCCTTGCCTCTCCCATCCAATCGCCCCATCCCTCCACAAGGCCCCTGTTCAGTATAGCAAGTGAGGCCGCCTGGGCGAGGTACTGGTCATTCTCCCCAGTTGTATCCCCCGACCCAAAGTCTGAAACTCCAGGACACTGCCCTTGAGGCGGTAGAGGTGGGATCCCTCGCTTAGTCCGAGGGAAAAACCGACCCTGGAGGATAAACAGATTAAGAAGCAGAAGAAGAAGAAGAAGAAGAAGTATTTCTATTCATTGATATGTGGTCCGTAGTGGTTCTTTTTTAATTCTGATTTTTGTTTATTTGTTTTTTTACAATTTTCTTTACGTCGCACCGGCACAGGTAGTTCTTATGGCGACGATGGGATACGAAAGGGCTAGAATTGGGAAAGAAGTGGCCGTGGCCTTAATTGAAGGACAGTCCCAGCATTTGCTGGTGTGAAAACGAGAAACCACGCAGAACCATCTTAAGGACTGCGGACAGTGGGGTTCGAACTCACTATCTCCCGAATGCAAACTCACAGCTGGGCGCCCCTAACCGCACGGTCAACTCGCTCGGTTACATGAGACGTGCATATTACAATACTTTTCAATTTTGTGAATGCATGCGCACCTTTCTCCACAGTTTATCAAGGCACCACGTTTCATTGAGTGCATGTTCCAAGTAGCCGAATACTTTGCCAATCACTCTCACTGTTCCAAGAACATGTTTCGGCCGGGCTGAGTAGCTCAGACGGTTAAGGCGCTGGCCTTCTGACCCCAACTTGGCAGGTTCGATCCTGGCTCAGTCCGCTGGTATTTGAAGGTGCTCAAATACGTCAGCCTCGTGTCGGTAGATTTACTGGCACGTAAGAGAACTCCTGCGAGACTAAATTCCGGCACCTCGACGTCTCCGAAAACCGTAAAAGAGTAGTTAGTGGGTCGTAAAACAAATAATAATATTATTATTATTATTATTATTATTATTATTATTATTATTATTATTATTATTAGAACATGTTTCTTACATGAATTATCACACAGATTAGTAATGATGTGTTTCTTCTTTCAGAACTTTGCCTACAAGATTCGTACGACATAGCAGAGAAACAAGTAAGTTATTTATTAACATAAAAAGACACTAGACTAACAACTCTGACCGTAATTGAATTTGCATGATCTACCCAGTAGTAAGGAGGCTATAGGGTTTTAAGGTAATATTCATCGACGTTGCAGTGTCTGGAGCAAAGATCCCACCTCGCGTGCTGGCAGAGCAGAACAGTCGGACGGCGCTCACCCTCAGCGACCCCACCAGTCGAGGAAGGAAATTACCCCAGTACACCGCAGCGATCTTGGGTAAGTAATTCGTCAGTCACTATTTCTCCAAACATTAGTTGAAAACAGAGTGAGCTACTCTCAGCCAAAAACTCAAGGGAGACTAAATCGCTACAAAATGTACGTAATTAAAGCGGTGCGGTGTCACTCCAAAAATGTTTCGTGTTATCTGAAAACATTCCTTTCCACTTTTGATTCGCTTGATCTATAATTGTCGGGTTCTTCTGTCGTCTGAAACTAATTTTGAATACTAAATAAATTTGTAAAGTGCCTGAAAAACGAAAACATATATTATACATGAAAAAGAAACAAATTAATCAAAATAAAAGGGCATGTTTCGTCCTCAAAAGAACATCATCAGATTCTATAGAAATCTTTATTTCTTTCTTTCTTAATCTGTTTACCCCCACAGGGTTGGTTTTTCCCTCGGACGGAGCGAGGGATCCCACCTCTAACGCCTCAACGGCAGTGTCCTGGAGCGTGATAATTTCGGTCAGGGAATACAACTGGGGAGGAGGACCAGTACCTCGACCGGGTGGCCTCACCTGCTATGCCGAACAGGGGCCTTGTGGGGAATGGGAAGATTGGAACGGATAGACAAGGACGAGGGAAGGAAGCATACGTGGCCTTATGTTAGGTACCATACCGGCCGGCATTTGGCTGGAGGACAAGTGGGAAACCACGGAAAACCACTTCGAGATTGGCTGAGGTAGGAATCGAACCCTCCTCTACTCAGTTGACCTCTCGAGTCTGAGTGGACCCCGTTCCAGCCCTCGTACAACTTTTCAAATTTCATGTCAGAGCCGGGAATCGAACCAGGGCCTCGGGAGGAGGCCTCTGGGGGTGGCAGTTAATCCCGCTAACCACTGCACCACAGAGGCGTCAACCAAAATAATTCTCAAATATTTATAAATGTATAAATATTTATAAACATAAACAATTACATGTGTGCAAACTTCCAACGCTGTCAAATTATAACTGCTGCACAGGGAACATTTAAAATTCTGTAAAAATATACTTTCGAATAACTGTCACTTAAAAGAGGCTGTGTATTAACATCATTTTCTTAAATATTTAAAAATGTACATACATTTATAAACATAAATCATTGTGATGAAGTTCTTTTACGAAGGAAACATTTCATTCTGTGGTAATTCAGTTGCTTCTTTTTTAAAAGATAAATAAAAAATGGCTGTTCCTCAAAACTGACCAAATTGTTTCAAGAAGACAGCCTACTTCAATTTTGAAAGTATTTTCTCTCTTCTTCTGTCACTGTCATTGCTGGTGTTGCGAACCGTGTCAAAATTGTCAATCTAACCCTGTTTTATGGCCGGATGTCGTACTTGATGCCAATCGCCTGTAGATGGATGTACTATTATTATCATTATTGCATGTTTCTGTGGTGATTGCCAGTGTGATATGATGTATTTTGTGAATATGAAGAATGTGTTGGACGAATACAAACACCCAAGTCCCCTGCACCCCAGAGAAATGACCAAGCAAAGCTCTCAGGAGGAAGAAGTGAAGGGAACTGCCTACTTCCCTTACATTCACAACACCACAGATCTAATTGCCAAGGTCCTCCGCAAACACAATATAAAAACCGTGTTTGGCACCGTCACTAAAATTGCTCACAGTCTGAGTAACACCAAGGACAAATTGTCCCTACTTTTACAACCTGGGGTATACGAAAATTCCCTGTACTTGCGGTAAGGTATACATCGGCCAAACATTCCACTCCATTGGTACCCGTATCAGGGAACATGAACGTAATATTCGTCTCAACCAACCAGACGAATCGGCAATAGCTGAGCACGCCCTATCGTTGAGTCATAATGTCATGTTCAAAGATGCTCGAGCTCTTACCCACACTAGACACTACAGGTCCAGGATTATACGGGAAGCTGTGGAAATATATAGAAATCCCAACAATTTCAGCAGGAACACTGGCTATCAATTAAGTAATACCTGGTTGCCATCCATTAAGGATTTACGTAGGTAGTTCCCTTCCCTGTCCTTTCACTATTGTTATTTCGTCTCGGTGTTTTCTAAATTCGTACGTTCCTCATCACCAGATGTTTCATTCCAGGCTTATGTCTATGTCATACACCTGTCAATGTCATATGTTACGTACACATGTTATGTGACCCTCTTAGACTGAATCAGATGGTTCGGTCAGCATCCGCTTCGAACGCTAGTGTTGTGCCACGTCCGGGAGCCATCTGGTGATGAATGAACGTACCATTTCCACTTTTAATATGACGTCTAAATTTCAAATAGTCATTGTTTAAGAAGAAGAAGACAGTCGAGATTTTCTTCTGATGACGCAGAGCACAGTTCTCTGCGAAACGTAAGGAATTTCACCTAATTTTCTTGACACGGCATAAGCCCAAAAGCCTATACAGTATCATGTCTAAATATATAAAGTTAAAAATCTTCGGCCCGGCCTTGAATCGAAACCGGGGGCCTCTGAACTTTCTGCAGTTAGGTAAAATGTTTACATTTTCTTAATAATCATACTAAACAACTCTTACAATTTCGTGTAAATTATACTACAATTGTGGAAAATAAATTTAAGAAGATAGTTCAGCGATAAATCCAAATTACCAACAGCAAGGACCACTTCAGAAAATTACTATGATTATTATTATTATTATTATTATTATTATTATTATTATTATTATTATTATTATTATTATTATTATTATTGTCGTTGTTGTTGTTGTTGTTGTTTTTGTTGTTGTTATACGGCATTTACACGCATAATATGAAAAAATATACAATGAACATAATATAAGTTAAAATAGAGAAATAATTAAACTAGAATGTCCAGCTTCGACAACCAGTCCACTGCACTTGGTGTCAATTCATGAAGAGCCCATAAACCGTCCTCTGAAACGGTTGACCACTCATGTCGCTGAAGATCGAAATTTGACACTTTCTTTGTTGGATCTTCAATCAGAAAGGTGTTGGTGGATGGACATTGTTCCCTCGCAGTCTCCATTCTGCTGTTACACTGTATTTTTCATAGGAGTGTAGATCAGTCCAGAGTGGATTCCGGGATTTTAACCTCATCACAGGTGGATTTCGTAAGGCGTTGAACAAGGGAGAGTTCCTGTGTGCTAAGGTCTTCTTGAGCAACCGTACTTTCGCTGCTTTTCTCCTCAGATCTGGAGGAGCAATGTTTGCTAAAACAGGCAGCTACTGAGTGGGAGTGGACCTCGCTGTACCAGTAACAACTCTCACGCTTTCATTGGGTTGTACGTCAATCTTGCTCGACTGTACGCTGTTTCCCACACAGGAACGCAGTACTCACCAACCGAGTATGCTAGGGAAAATGAAACAGTGCGAAGAGTGTTTGCATCAGCACCCGAGTTGCTGCCCGCTAGTTTATGCAGCACCGGGCGAGTTGGCCGTGCGTCTAGAGGCACGAGGCTGTTAGCTTGCATCCGGGACATAGTGGGTTCGAATCCCACTGTCGGCAGCCCTGAAGATGGTTTTCCGTGCTTTCCCATTTTCACACCAGGCAAATGCTGGGACTGTACCTTAAATAAGGTCACGGCCGCTCCTTTCAACTCCTAGGCCTTTCCTATCCCATCGTCGCCATAAGACCTATCTGTGTCGGTGCGACGTAAAGCCACTAGCAAAAAACGTTTATGCAGTAGATTTACTTTTATACTCAGATGATAATATTGATAAACAGATAAATAAATAATGGGTTGTGACCTCCATGCAGGCCTGGTTCAAATCTTTCGAGTTGACGTCCTATAGGTGACCTGCGTTCTGTGAAGATGAATTCTAAAGGTTACGATAGCACACACAAAAGAAGACACTAGGCACACGACTCTTAATGAAATTGAGTAATTAACCAATGAAGGTTAAAATCTCTGACCCGGCCGGGAATCGAATACGGGACCTCGTAGACCTAAGCCCAGCACGCTAACCGTGGAGACAGACAATAAACAGATGAACTAGGTCCATCGTGTTCTTCATTTAAATTTTCCAAAGTACATTCAATTTTTCTCGCCTGGTGCAGGTCTATCTCTCTCTCTGATACCCATGAGCAACCTGCGCATCTGAATGTGGGATGCTGATGATAATGAGGTAGATTGAGGGTGAAATGCGGTGTCGGCACGTAGCCTACTCCTGTGGAATAACACTAAGGGATCTTCTCAAAATTTAACGTCTCCATCCGACGGACGAATCACCACCAGCTGCGTAGTATGCCCTCACTCCATATGAGCAATACGGAGTGGTTTGAAATTGAATCCAGGCTCCTAATCTAGTGATTAGAATTTCTATATCACTATCTCTCCTACCGTGGCAGCCAATTTATGATGGCACATTATTCTTCACCAACGGGACTCGAATCAGATAACCATGATGTAAGATAATATAGACTCCTTTAACGGCCATGGCCACCAGGTGGGCTATACATTCAGCAATGTATGTAGCCCACACATCATCTGCTTTGTTCCTAAGCCCATGGAAATTAAGTTCCCCACTGGGTGAAGAATGTACTTACGCTTGTGAGTTAAGTTACTTTGCTCCTGAAGCCAAATTTCGAACCCTCCAACTGGGTCCCCTTTGGGAAGTTTGTATTTCACTTGCGATTTGGAGGAATAGGTTTCTCTAGGACCAAGTTTTAAGATTCTAGGGTGCCTGAAAGTGCCTCATTAATTCATGAGTACTGTTAGTTGTTGGGATCTTAAGCCGCGTGGAAAGATAAACAGCTAGTGAGGAGCACGCCACACTGTACTCGGCTATGGTAACTGTTCAAATGGAAAACATTGCCGGGGTGTTAAAAAACAACACGACCCAGCCAATGCCTTCCGAACTGAGCGTAGTCACATCAATGCAAGCAGGTGGACTGTCCCTCTCACTCGCGGGAGATGGTAACACCCTCGAGCACAGCTACAGAAAGCAGCAACTAACAGTATTTTCACGTGTATACCTACCTTTATACATGACTAAATCAAACCAAACACCATGGTGCAACAGCCCCGAAGGCCGTGGCCTACCAAGCGACTGCTGCTCAGCTCGAAGGCCTACAGATTACGAGGTGTCGTGTGGTCAGCACGACGGATCCTCTCGGCCGTTATTCTTGGCTTTCTAGACCGGGGCAGCAAACTCACCATCAGATAGCTCTCCAATTGTAATCATGTAGGCAGAGTGGACCTCGAACCAGCCCTCAGATGCAGGTAAAAATCCCTGACGTGGCCGGGAATCGAAGCCGGGGCCTTCGGGTAAGAGGCAGGCACGCTACCCCTATACGCTGGGCCGGCTTTATGCATGGCTATCCTTTGATTTTCAACTACATACAAAGATTACCTCCGTAATGTCTAGGAAATAAAATGGTTTTTACAATTTTCTTCTTTTTTACAATTCGCTTCAAGTCGCACCGATACATATATGTCTTATGGTGACGATGTGATAAGGAAGGCCTAGGAATGGGAAGGAAGCGGCCGTGGCCTTAATTAAGGTAAAGCCCCTGCATTTGACTGGTGTGAAAATGGGAAACCATGGACATCAGGGCTGCCTACTGTGGGATTCGAACCCACTATCTCCTGGATGAAAGCTCACAGCTGCGCGCCCCTAACCGCACGGCCAACTCTCCCGGTAAATAAAATGGTGGTAGAAAGAAATGTATGTCTCTAACCCTCTATATCTTCGTCAAATTCTTCACATTCTGCATCCTTGCGCTTTTTAGCTTCACTAAATGTAACTTTAGATAATAAACAATGCGAATGATGTCTTCACTTGGCTCGCACTTTAGACTGTAGGCCGAGGCCTCTTAACATAGAAGGAAAGTGTTTTGAGGCCATCTGGATTACTGGGCCACTGCTAAAGAGGTCACATCACCTTTTACAACATTGACATTTCTCGGAAATGTGTCCAGTGTCATAGCAAAGAATATGTCATCACCTCACCACATGATATCCGACTCGTTGGCTGAAGGGTCAGCGTACTGGCCTTCGGTTCAGAGGGTCCCGCATTCGATTCCCGGCCGGGTCGGGGATTTTAACCTTAATTGGTTGATTCCATTGGCTCGGAAGCTGGGTGTTTGTGCTGTCCCCAACATCCCTGCAACTCACACACCACACATAACACTATCCTCCACCACAATAACACGCAGTTACCTACACACGGCAGATGCCGCCCACCCTCATCGGTGGGTCTGCTTTACAAGGGCTGCACTCGGCTAGAAATAGCCACGCGAAATTATTATTACCACATGATGATGGAGCAAAGTCTTTGAAACGTGTTGCGGAGTAAATAACTTAGTAACACATGAGACTGGTAACAGTCTTATTAATAATGGTATTGGCTTTACGTCGCATTAACTACTTTTACGGGTTTTGGAGATGCCGAGGTGCCGGAATTTAATCCCGCAGGTGTTCTTTTAAATATACTGACACGAGGCTAACGTATTTGAGCACCTTCAAACACCGCCGGACTGAGCCACGATCGAACCTGAGCCACTCAGCCTGGCAGCAACAGTTATTTCATAAAGAATGTGTAGTTAATATTTAAGGGGAGTTGGAAATCCCTATATCGACAATGTTAAATTTTGTTAATTCACTTCCCATTATTTCAGATATCACCACAGATACGTATATGAATTTTTACTGGTGTTTTGGAATATGTTCTTAGTTTACTGAAGTAAATTTATTGGACTACAGTTACCGGTTTAAGATATAATGCTGTCTAACTATATGGATAATTTAAAAAATATTTTTTGTACTTTCTCCTAAATAAATGTGGTTATACATAACATCATGTATTCAGTTTAGATCAATAGTCTTATTATAGGCGTGCTAAAATTCTGCCCTGAGATTTTTTTTATTTTTTTTTTGCAATTTGCTTTACGTCGCACCGACACAGATAGGCCTTATGGCGACGATGGGACAGGAAACGGCTAGGAGTGGGAAGGAAGTGGCCGTGGCCTTAATTAACGCACATCCCCAGTGAAAATGGGAAACCACGGAAAACCATCTTCAGGGCTGCCGACAGTGTGGTTCGAGCCTGCTATCTCCCGAATACTGGATACTGGCCGCACTTAAGCGACTGCAGCTATCGAGCTCGGTCCTGAGAATTTTAATACTCTACTCTAAGTGGCTCATGAGTAGGGCCCGGATTTTTAAAAATGCATGTGGGCATATACAAATGCATATTCTGAACGTTAGTGCATAATATAGATATATTTTTCTCTTATTTGTAATCAATTATCTAAGATTTATGAACGAAATGAGAAATCTAATGAACTCTATTTATTTTGTACATAATCCCCTGGCAACACGAGAAACCTTCCTGATCAAGGAAAGCGCTTTCACTGTTACAAGTAGATAATGGCCCTTTTCACGACAGCTATTCCATTCTTTCTGACATTCAGTTCATAAGCAACTACATAAGTGGGATCAGGCAGTCATCGCCAGAAGAATGTTCTAAGCAGTCAGAGCCAGCGTACAAGTAACGCCCAGTTACGTCATTCGACGTAGAACGATCATTTTCATCGTATAAATTAATTATGTCCGACAACAGAAAGCCAATGACCCCTGAAAACATTGAAAAACTGTTAATAACCTACAGTTATGCATAATTTTGAAAGTAATGGAACACTTTTATCAATTTAACACTGAGTTAAAACTAAATAAGGTGTTTGATAAGTGTATTTTGTTTTATTTTAGTGCATATTTTCGTGCAAATTTTCAACATTTTAGTGCATATGTACTTGAATCCGGACCCTACTCATAAGGTATGAGGAAGAATGTAATTAAAAATGTAAATGTTGAGAAACGAAGTTTAAAATTTGAAATGACTAAAAATCAGTGATATTACGGTTGTCTTGTCTTCCAACTTACTCAACAGAGAGAAAATTTTAAAAATAGGTCAACGCAATGAAAATGCATACATCACCCATGCGATCCCATAACATTACATAACAATAAACCTAATGGGACACGGGGCCCAGAGGAACAGAGGATAAACTAGAAGGAAAGAAAAATTAACAGCCGAAAAGTGAAAGGTACGGTTAAGTTTTGGAAATCCTGTCCACAAAAAACTTACGTTTCTCAAAAACACTTCTTCCTGGAGACATTTTAAACGTTTTTGAATTAATGCAGCTGAGTACTCTTGACTATTACTCAAAATACAGGTAGCACTTTTTTTAAAAAAAGCACACTTTTTATTTTATATTCTGAATTGGTTTCTACAATGCTGCTACCAATAGGCACTACGTAAATTATCCTTTGTAATACAACAAACCACAACCTTCTACCTGAAAAATTACTCATGTATATGTCGTTTCATTCAGAAAATAGCACATTTTACCATGGAATCAAAATCCAAAGAAAGCAAAAATGTACCAAAAATTACTTTCGAACTCCCCTTAACAATGACATATTTTCCGAATAATATTGTTTGCGACAAATGGAGGGCTATTCCAGTATATTAAACATTCAAACATCTCAAGTAGACCTTAGATTATAGGCGAAAACCTACTTTGTTCCTGAAGAGATAATTTAAATGACGTATTTACACGTTTCATCCATCTATACGGGTAAAAGGTAGTGTCCGCCTGTGTGGTGTAGTGGTTAGGGTGGTTAGCTGCCACCCCCACCCGAGACCCGGGTTCGATTACCGGCATTTGAAAAGTGGTACGAAGACTTGAACCGGGTCCACTCAGCCTCGGGAGGTCAACTGAGAAGAGGGGGTTCGATTCCCACCTCAGCCATCCTCGAAGTGGATTTCCGTGGTTTCCCACATGTTCTCCAGGAAAATGCCGGCTAACTTACGGCTACGGCCGCTTCCTTCCCTATCACATGCCTGTTCCTTCCAATCTTCCCATTCTCCACAAGGCCCCTGTTCATCATAGCACGTGAGACAGCCTGATCGATGTAATGGTCTTCCTCCCCAGTTGTATCCCCGACCCAAAGTCTCACGCTCCAACGCACTGCCTTTGAAGCGGTAGAGGTGGGATCCTTCGCTGAGTCAGACGGGAAAACCAACCCTGGATTAAGAAAGAAAGAAAGAAAAACTGTAATACTATAGTGCCTAAGAATGCCTAAATTTACGTTAGAACCTATATTTGCCTATATTCTCATAATTCTCATTGTATCCCTAAATCGATTAAAATGCTTTTAATTTATTCCGAGAAACTAAAATATTTACCGAGTCGTTTTCACTATCTTGAAGAGTACATTCTGGAAATATTTTTCATATAAAATCGTAAAAGTGGGACGCTGTAAACTACACTCCCCAGAAGTCCTTAAGAACTTTCCGTAGTAAACACACCCGTTGTCTGCGTTTCACTAGGTGGGAAAGTATGGCCATTGAACTGCTGGAAACAAAACTCTTCATTTCATTATGCGAGAACATTTCATTGGTCCGTTTGTTCAGAGTGTGAGTTTCAGCTTTCAAGTCGTACTTATACAGGATGAAACAATATGAATCGAGTATATGGGCGTTAGAGCATTGTCATACTGATAAGTAATTTGAAAACAATACTCGATATCTCGTGCCGTTGTTATTTTATCAGCCGATCAGATCACTTAGCGGGCGAGTTCAAATGGGCTTTACGAGGCGGTGTTGCTAAATCTGCACTTGGCTTAGTCGGGCTTGAGAGTAATGCCGAAAAATGATCATTAAACACTGACACACCGTGGGTTTCAACCTATGCCACCGTAGCGTGCTTACTATGAGCCGGGCCTGTCAGCAGAGAGGTCCTAGCTCAAGTCCCTCCCCTGGAGAAGTTTATTTCTTCTATTGGTGCTCTCAGCCTGCTCATCAGATGGTAAAATTATATTCTATAACGTTGGCAGCAAGATGATGAGTGTTTTTCTCATCTCCCCTTAAAAAGTTATCATGCACATAGGAAAATAAAAATGGTATTTTACTTGAGAAATGCTCATTTTTTTTTTGCTACTTGCTTTACGTCGCACCGACACAGATATGTCTTATGGCGACGATGGGACAGGAAAGGGCTAGGAGTGGGAAGGAAGCGGCTGTGGCCTTAATTAAGGTACAGCCCCAGCATTTGCCTGGTGTGAAAATGGGAAACCACGGAAAACCATTTTCAGGACTGCCGACAGTGGGGTTCGAAAAATGCTCATTAAATACGTATAATTGTATCTGCTTAAAATACATGTTAGAACCTATTTTTTCATATTCGAGAGACTATTTTAGGCACCTAAAATAACCATTTTAACACCTAAAAATCCGAGGTCTAATTATAGGAGTACAAAAATTCAATTGAGAAATCATCACCTACCTCTTAAATATCTCTGTCCTTGTTGAATGCGTTATGGGTTTATACTTGCTACCTCTACACACTCGCATCCGTAAGTAACACTGCTGACATTTCTCGTCAACAGTTTATTCCACAATTAAGGCATATTAATTTTCACTTTGACTGAGTGTTCATATTTCATATGGTTACTTAGAACAGAAACATTCACAGCGAACAAGTAGCACGTGTATACACAATACACAAAGTTCTGCGGCTGGTATATTTTAATGTATCACGACAGTGAAAAATAATTATGGTAATTGGAGAAGTTTGTTGTTGACCTGCGAAATTTCGTCTTTGCTTCAAGTAATAATAATAATAATAATAATAATAATAATAATAATAATAATAATAATAATAATAATAATAGTTACGGGAATTTCGTGGGTCGCGAGGTGTAAGAAGGTGCCGGATGAATGGGCGAACAAGGAAATGACCAGAGCATAAATTAAAGCACTAAATTTTTAAATTTTATTTCTTTCCTTTTTTGTTTTTGAGTTTAAAATTTGATCGATAGAAATTCTGAATAAACAACAACAAGTGAGCTCTGCTAACAACAGCGGACTATAAGCACAAAATTCAGGTACAAGAGCAAGAGAAGATTATCCACACGATAATCTACAAGGGATGAGCAATATAGCTGTGGTACACTTTAATAAGAGCATGTTTGCTCCAGTAATTCACATCCTAGGAGAATGAGCTCCAGAGTTACTGTAGTCCAGCCTCACAGAGGCACAAGCTTCTTACAAGGTTATGCTTGACAAACTTCAAATAATGCACTTGCAATCACTTCTGCTAAACAGTTTGTTACACATTGGTCTATAAACCATTACAGATAAATAGGGGCAATGAGTGCCCGTCCTAAATGGCATTAATGTAAAAAAAGAAATGGTTTAATATGAAAGGAAATGAACAAAAGGCTAGCAGGTGAAACACTTGTACTCCTTGTTGAAAAACTCCTAAAATTCTAAGTTGGCTTATGACCCAAAGGGATGACTAAACGAGAAATATAAAATCCCAAAAATGTTTTAAGAATTTAGAGGTATAGAAAATTTGAGTCACCCCATAGCAATTTGAATGGGAATCAACAGAGGGTGATCACTCCTTGTTGCCTTATTTTACATGTTTCCCATCAGGGATTAGAACAGAATCCTCAGACTTGCCGAAAATCTACATTTAAAGCATAAATTAGGACTTCACATAAAGTAAAAAGTTTGAAACCTTCCCCTCAAGCTATCTGTTGAAGCTATCACATATTAAGAAAATTCTGCCATTACCTTGCTTGCTGGGCCTTCCTAACACCGATCTATGGCCCCTGCCTCCTTAATACACGCCGCACATGATCAACTGGAGCGATGAAGATGATAATACGGCCTTAAAGCGCCCAGATTTTATAGCATTTCGAGGGGAAGTTTCCTGAACTCTTTACAGATAGGCCCTGGATGCCTGTACACACACCCAATTTTAATTGGTTTGAGAAGTATTCCAAAAACTCATGATTGGTTAATAACTGAGGAAGAAGGAAGCAGTAGGAGTGTTGACAACTTTGATACATGAAAGAAAATCTACAAAACTTAAGGTTTTCCACGTGTCGCAGTACAAATTTCTTAATAAATTAGTTAGAGCTCGACCCACTAGGGGGGAGCAACAAAACCGATGATGGAGACATCTAGCGGTAGAAAATATCTTGTATAACAGTAGTGCAAATCCCATAACACAGTTGGCCTTATAAAAGGGGCGCAGTTTAACAGGACGGAGAAAGTGTACCCCCGGTACAATAATAATAATAACGGTTTGGACTCAACTACAGTGTGCAGACATTTTAATTTGACGCCCTCTGGCTACCTGCTCGTTAATTTCGACGTTTCGTTATGCTCTTGGCCTACTAGATGGCAGAGTAAACCGAATCTCTCTTGGGGGTCTATGGCTGAGCTTTTAATGAAGTTTGAGGGGTGAACACCAAATATGCCGGCATTGTACGACATGGAGTGTTGCATGGACTTTTTCCTCCCTTCAAAAGTCCGACTACCACTGCCAAGTTTGAACCCGCCATCTTGCGATCCAGTGGCCGGCACTCTACAACTGAGAGGAAACAATTGCACAGCAACTATCATAATGGAAATTCTGGAAGTCATATGGCAATTTTAAATGTTATACTACATTAAACTGAACAGAGAAATATTTTAGTCCTATATGGATGGAATAGACATGGTGATGTCTGTATCAGTTAAATCAGTTAAATTATGGTATCCGTACCATAATTATGGTATAGTTGACTGATGTCAAACAATAATCATCGTGGTTAGGGATAAATTCCTCTTCTACGAGGGTGACAGATGGAATACAATTACTGTCAATTTGCTCTCTCGTATGGAATGCCCTTGACGCCGGACTGGGTAAATCAGACTTTTAATTTCTGAGCCCACATTTGTGGGATAGATATCGGCTGAGCCTGATGGTATCTCAAGATGTCCTGAATCATTCCAAGAGACTTACTGGCATGTAAGAAAAACGTCAGGAACAAACTTTTGGCATCTCAATGTCTCTGAAATCCGTTGCAATAGTTAGTAGGACATTAAGACCAATAGTATCATTATTATAATGAACACCCTTGACACAATATTTTCAGTGTTAATGACGCAACTGTTGACCTTTCAGAGCATCTGTGGGAGTTCCTTTTTTTTAATTTAGTATGTACTTTTTATTTTTATCAAATGTTACACAGCAGTGCAGTATTTCATGATAACTGTAGCAAAGTTACACAGAAATCGTTCGCTGTAACACTTTGAACTGACAGTCAATTGCATGTCACAGACAAGCTCCGTTCACTAGCAGGAAAGTACAACCGACACTCACGTCTCTCCGCGATCAACTGTGTGTATGTGCCGTTGAGGACAATGTACAGTAGGGTACCGGCATTTTTATGAAGTCCCTGAAGAAGTTTAAGTTGCTAAAAATGGAATTGTACTTAATGCAAACAGTAGTTCATGGGAATAGTAAAATCCCACCTCTACAGCACTATATAGACTGTAAATTTACAGCAACAGAAGTTGGTAGATCCTCAATAAATCATCTTTCTCCTCCCTCCCTAACTTAATAAGACTTAATCATCATCATCATCATCATCATCATCTGTTTACCCTCCAGGTTCGGCTTTTCCCTCGGACTCAGCGAGGGATCCTACCTCTACCGCCTCAAGGGCAGTGTCCTGGAGCTTCAGACTCTTGGTCGGGGATACAACTGGGGAGAATGACCAGTACCTCGCCCAGGCGGCCTCACCTGCTATGCTGAACAGGGGCCTTGTGGAGGGATGGGAAGATTGGAAGGGATAGACAAGGAAGAGGGAAGGAAGCGGCCGTGGCCTTAAGTTAGGTACCATCCCGGCATTCGCCTGGAGGAGAAGTGGGAAACCACGGAAAACCACTTCTAGGGTGGCTGAGGTGGGAATCGAACCCACCTCTACTCAGTTGACCTCCCGAGGCTGAGTGGACCCCGTTCCAGCCCTCGTACCACTTTTCAAATTTTCGTGGCAGAGCCGGGAATCGAACCCGGGCCTCCGGGGATGGCAGCTAATCACGCTAACCACTACACCACAGAGGCGGACAATAAGACTTAATAACTAACTTAATATAAGAATATATTATATTTAATTAAATTAGAATTCAAGTGTCCGCCTCTGTGGTGTAGTGGTTAGTGTGATTAGCTGCCATCCCCGGAGGCCCGGGTTCGATTCCCGGCTCTGTCACGAAATTTGAAAAGTGGTACGAGGGCTGGAACGGGGTCCACTCAGCCTCGGGAGGTCAACTGAGTAGAGGGGCTCCGATTCCCTCCTCAGCCATCCTGGAAGTGGTTTCCAGTGGTTTCCCACTTCTCCTCCAGGCAAATGCCGAGATGGTACCTAACTTAAGGCCACGGCCGCCTCCTTCCCTCTTCCTTGTCTATCCCTTCCGAACTTCTCATCCCCCACAAGGCCCCTGTTCAGCATAGCGGGTGAGGTCGCCTGGGCGAGGTACTGGTCATACTCCCCAGTTGTATCCCCATACCCAGAGTCTGAAGCTCCATTACACTGCCCTTGCGGCGGTAGAGGTGGGATCCCTCGCTGAGTCCGAGGGAAAGCCGACCCTGGTGTGTAAACAGATGAAGAAGACGAGACGAATTCAAAATAAAAACTTAACCCTTAAATGCGTTATAGTTTGTTTGTTTTTTTTTTTTTTTTTTTTTTTGCTTTACGTCGCGCCGACACAGATAGGTCTTACGGCCACGATGGGATAGGAAAGGCTTACGAATGGGAAGGAAGCGGCCGTGGCCTTAATTAAGGTACAGCTCCAGCATTTGCCTGGTGTACAAATGAGAAACCACGGAAAACCATCTTCAGGGCAGCCGACAGTGGGGTTCGTTCCTACTATCTCACGGATGCAAGCTCACAGCTGCGTGCACTAAACCTCACGCGGCCAATTCGCCCGGTAAATGCGCTATTTGTATTAATGTTTCATCCCTAAAGAAATGCATAATCATCAGAAAAGTATTGCTATAAATTTTTGTAAATTCGAAGTCAAAATATGATGAGTTTTAGACTATTTCGTACATGCAAAGCCATGCAATTAGCTACATAGATTGCGAGCACACTTTAGCCTTAGAGATTGTCCGTGCTTTTTAATGTTCTGAGGTGAACAACATTTTAGTGCTGATTTTGCCTTCACTGATAAAACTTACACTTGAACACAGATTATTAGCATAAAAAGTTTGAAACGATTTTCTCTCTCTTCTGACAGAGGCTCGCTTCACATTTCTTGCATATAGTGGATTGTACCTCGGAATTCCAGTCTCCAATCTGAAACAAGCTTTGCGGACTCTTTTCTGGTTGAAGGTCTTACAATTTGTTTGCGTAAATTCTAATTTCTAGACATAAACCACACATCTAGCACTGCCATATCAATCAGACGGTAAAGAAAATCGAAAATACCGTCTTTTGGTTTTCATTTTGTTGTAACAGTACTCAGCTGGCTAAGAGGATGTATAGGAAGCAAGTTCTCCTTTGCACATATGCAATGCTGCACATTTAGAGGTTAGGTCTAATAAAAGATTAAATGCCAGGAATACTCAATAGTGCTCTCTCATTCTTCTTTTAGTGACGATACATAAACCACATAAAATTGTTTACATGTGGTTAACCTCCAGAATTACAATTATTACGGTGATTCAGGCCGCCTCTGTGGTGTAGTGGTTAGCGTGATTAGCTGCCACCCCCGGAGGTCCGGGTTCGATTCCCGGCTCTGCCACGAAATTTGAAAAGTGGTACGAGGGCTGGAACGGGGTCCACTCAGCCTCGGGAGGTCAACTGAGTAGAGGTGGGTTCGATTCCCACCTCAGCCATCCTCGAAGTGGTTTTCCGTGGTTTCCCACTTCACCTCCAGGAGAATGCCGGGATGGTCCCTAACTTAAGGCCACGGCCGCTTCCTTCCCTCATCCTTGCCTATCCCTTCCAATCTTCCCATCCCCCTACAAGGCCCCTGTTCACCATAGCAGGTGAGGCCGCCTGGGCGAGGTACTGGTCATACTCCCCAGTTGTATCCCACGACCAAGAGTCTGAAGCTCCAGGACACTGCCCTTGAGGCGGTAGAGTTGGGATCCCTCGCTGAGTCCGAGGGAAAAACCGAACCTGGAGGGTAAACAGTTGATGATGATGATGATGACGGTGATTCAGATGGATTTAATGCAAATAATAGCTGCGCTGCCGTATTTATCGACAAAGCAGGTTGCTGTGTGATTTTTGAGAGACGTGGTGTTAACAGGATTCGTAAGTCGGTCAAGATAAATGTATTAAAAATCCCCGGTGTTGTATAGAGGATGCCAACACCGGATCCCGTGAGATCTCCGAAGTTAAGAAACATTGAGCATGGTCAAGATTTGGATGGGTTGCCACGCGCTGTCGGTGGTGGGTAAGGGAATGGAGCGGAAAGGAACTGGCCACTCTACCGCACGTAAACTCCGGCTCAGGCACACCTCTGCGGAGGTTCGGACCTGCCTTCGGGCAGAATACACCCTTACTTTAGCTTATAGAGGAAATAATTTTTGAATATAACCGTACAATGTACGGCAATCTGAAACATAAATTTTGTGTATCGCATTATATTTTTATTGCATTTTAGCCACTTGAAACTAGGAATTACAGGAATTATTAAGAAAGCAATTTGTACAAACCCTGTTGTCTTACCAGCTAATTCGTTCCTTTATTTTCTTTAATTATTAACAAACCCGGATACTTTCTCTTGCCAGTAAATTTTCCGCCTCTCCCCTCCCCCACTTCTAATTCCCAGTCGCCACTACTGGTAAGTGGCACGATTCAGAGCTGAGAGACCTGTGCTTCTGTTGCGTCTGTGATCCTGTAATTCAGGGAGGGAAATAGAAAATACGCAGCTGTGTCCTTCAGTACCCTGGAGCTAAAATTTCAAATCGCAAAATGGACAATGCAAGAGTGACTTCTTTCAGTGACAATACGTAAAATATATAAAATTGTTTACAGGTGGTTAATCTCCAGAATAACAATTATTACGGTGATGGGTTTAACGCAAACTAATAGCTGCTGTATTTATCGACAAAGCAAGTTGCTGTGTGGTTTTTGAGAGGCGGGGTGTTAACAGGATTAGTAAGTCGGTAAAGAGTCCGGCCGCGCGGTGTAGGGGGCAACGCGTCCGCCTGTCACCCGTCGGCCCCGGGTACGATTCCCAGTCGGGTCAGGGGTTTTTAATCGTAAATGATTTATATCCCTGCCCTGGGGACTGGGCGTTTGTGTCGTTCTTAACGTTCCTTTTCTCACATTCAACACTTTACACTTCCGCCATTTACAAAAAAAATACACGTAGGTTCCTCACATATACTGCAAGTAGGGGCAAAAGATCTTTCAAGGTCGACGCCCCGAACAAATAGCAAAAAATAAAGATTCGGTAGCGATATATCAGTCACCTCAGCAATCTCTTCAAAAGGACTGAGCTATCCCGATACTCGTGGTGTTGAAATGGAGAACCAGAGGACTGTCGCGACCTACCCTGACTACTGAGAGTCCGGTTCACAGTACAACCGCTGACTCGTGTCAAAGGACACGGCCGAATGCTATCTACGATCACGCCACGCTCTTATCACACATGTCGCCGTCTTCTTGTTTATTATAGCACACCATCCCGGAAGAGGACTGTCAGTTCAAATCTTGTTCACTCCATGCCCTCCAGTTTGAAGTCTCCTGCACATACGGGGTGAAGCCGAAATCCACCGGAAAAAATTCGGAGGATGTTCAGAGATACCTTCTGAGTATACTGGTAAAAGGGACACGTGGTTTCCAGTGTCTCGTTATAGAGCAATAATGTAATTACAACGTATTAGCCTTGTTACCCAAATGATCCTCTTTTCTGTGAGAATACCTTCATATAAGGCAGGGGCGTAACGAATGTGATACGGGCCCGCCTGCCAAAATACAAATTCGGGCCCCCTCAATTTTTTTTTCTGTACGTCGCACAGACACAGATAGGTCTTATGCCGACAATGCGATTGGAGAGACCCAAGAGTGGGAAGGAAGCTGTCGATGTCTTCCTTAAGGTACAGCCCCAGCATTTGCCTGGTGTGAAAATGGGAAACCACGGAAAATCATCTTTAGCGCTGCCGACAGTGGGGTTCGAACCCACTATCTCCCAGATGCAAGCTCACAGCCGCGCGCCCCTAACTACACGGCCAACTCGCCCGGTAAATACATTTTTAACCATATAAATAACTTAATATAAATTTAATTACAGCAGGTAGAAGTAATACAATATAGCCTATTGCCAAGTTATATCAACAAAGAGATTATTCGTTATTGTAAGATGATTATTATTAACATTTTAATAGATTTTATTTGCCTGCCTGCGAGATTTAACGGCTAAGCTGCTGAAATGCCAACCTTGCACAACTTAGATGGTGGTGGTGATTGTGGTGATTATTGTTTTAAGAGGAAGTACAACTAGGCAACCATCCTCTGAAACAAAATGACGTATGGCTTTTAGTGCCGGGAGTGTCCGAGGACAAGTTCGGCTCGCCAGATGCAGGTCTTTTGATATGGCCACCGTAGGCGACCGGCGCGTCGTGATGAGAATGAAATGATGAAGAGGACACATACACCCAGCCCCCATGCCAGCGAAATTAACCAATTAAGTTTAAAATTCCCGACCCTGCCGGGCATCAAAACCAGGGACCCCTTTGACGAAAGGCCAGCACTAATATATTGTCTTCAGCAGCTGAAGATAGCCTATAATACAGGCCGAAACCGGTACTACAAAATGTATTTAATACATCAAAATGAAAATAGTATTTATTATGTGGGAGATCAAGTCTTATAATTGCGATTATTAATACGGTATATTGTCGGTTTTTCCTATTAGACACTAGAAAATATGTGTTTGTCTGCTTATAGTAACACCACCTGTATCTGTGTCTGTGCTTCACTCGGATCATTGGACAGTTGATAATCAGTGTCAGACAGATTGGGATCGCTATTGACTTGCAATTTTGGCAGTACACACAGATTCAGCATTTGACCATGAAGGTACCAAGAAAGATTCTAGGTATGGAGAATAATTATTGTTCAACCTGATGTATATTTGTTGATATTTACCTCATAAAGTTCTCATCGGTATTCATAAATATCGAATAGGGCTTGTCATTTTAATTTCGTATCTTACATCGTTACAAGCCGTTAATTTTGTAGGTGAGTGTGTCGAGTGGTTGTACTAACCTCATCATTACTGCTATGATGATTTTCATCCAAACACAAGGACACGAGACATTTTCCTCTGGATAACGTCACTGCAGTAATAATATTGTTGTTTCATACAATACAGTAATATAAAAATTCACTCTTGTTAGCAGATCTATATTTTAACTCCTTTATCTAATGTATTTCTTTGTTTTTCTCCTTGGGCATTTGTATTGTAGCAATGCTTATTTTCTAAAGCTTTAGGTACCTGACCGCATACCCACACATGTTGTCCCCTTTTCACACATACGCTCACCCCACCCTCAATAAGTCACAAGTTTCGATATTTGAAAACTTGTGATAAAAATTACAATGAAAAATTTTTTTTTTTGCAAAATACGTTTCTGAAATTCAGGATTTTAGAACACAGTGTTTCTTATAATTAAAACAATAAAACAACAACATTTAATACGTATAAACAGCGGGCAGTATGGAATATTCTTCAGACAGATTTTCTCGTAACTTTGATACTAGTGAGTGGAAAAAAGTCACAAGTTAATTTTACTGGCAATAAATAAATAAGCTTATAAATGTAATCAATAGAATAAAATATATCCATGACGTTTTTAAACATTTTACTATTTAACCTCTACAAAGCTGCATTTTCTTGTATGTTTATTATTAATGAGCACATCTTTAAAACATATTGAATTTTAACTGAGGTCAAGTTAAAGAAGAAGTTCATACTTCAGTGTGCTGACTATGTTCCAGTAACTTTTTTATGAGGAATCTCAGTTCCGGTTCAGCAAAGTGTTTTTAAAAAGTTGAAATATTTAGGAGTATCACTCACTGTACGTAAGTCGATATCAGTAGTCAATGCATATTTTTATTAACATGTGAAGAAAATTTCAGATAAAAATATTGGTTACTTTACGCTGTGTAGTCTGTTAAATGGAAACTTGAAAAAAATGCCTTAAATCGCTCTGGCATTCTAAATACACTGGCGGAAAAAATTTAGAACACCGTGACTGTGTATGTCACTTTATTCGAGATTCTTACATACCCGTGTCAGTTGGTTCTTCTCGCGACCCTCACACTTTTTCTGGCATAGTGAAAACAAAAATCTCATACCCAATTTTTTCAGTGACTGGTGATATGATGTTGACGATGACAAATGTTTGACACAAGGGTTATCAACCATTTATAATGAGGATGTTGAAATAGACAAGGTTCTGGCTCTTGCATAACATCACTCTGTGGGTGGAGGCGATATCCGCCGCGTGTCGTAAGAGGCGACTAAAAGGGGCCCAGAGGATTTTAAATATGGAACGTGGGTTGGCGACCACGGATCCTTAGCTGAGTCCTGCCATTGCTTACACTTATTTGTGCCAAGCTCCTCAGTTTCATTTATCCTATCCGACCTCCTTTGGTCAGTCCGACTCCATGGATAAATGGTTAGCGTGCTGGTCTTTCGTCACAGGATTTCCGGGTTCGATTCCCGGCAGGGTCGGAATTTTAACTATCATTGGTTAATTGCGCTGGCACGGGGGCTAGGTGTATGCGTCGTCTCCATTATCATTTCATCCCCATCACGACGCGCAGGTCACCTACGGGAGTCAAATCAAAAGACTTGCACCTGGCGAGCCGAACATGTCCTCGGACACTCCTGGCACTGAAAGCCGTACGCCATTTGATTTTCCTTTGGTAAAAACTTGTCCTTTCCCAACCTCGACCGTATTAGGTTTCCGAGGCATTGGGAGTCTCAGTTTCAAGCCCTTCGTGGCCCTTTTCTCTCTTGTTGGCCGATACCTCCATTTTTGGAAGTGTAGGGCCCCTTTCAATTTTCACTCTGATTAGTGTTAATTGTTGCCCGGTTGTACTTCCTATTAAAACGATAATCAGCACCACCATCACATACGCTTCTGTGAGAATGGAGCCCTACTCATGATGATTTCTAATGCTAAAGAATACACACACATCCAGCCCCAGAGATATCTGAATTAACCAATAAAGATTAAAATCCTGGACCCGGCCAGGAATCGAATCCAGGACCCCCTGGGCCAAAGGCCAGCAGCAAAGTCACTTTCCTGCAGCTCACGTTTGACGTAAAACTTGAGTTCTCATAACCACGATATCAGCAATCACCACAAGCTCTGTTCCATTCTTACTTCTTCTTCACCTTATTCCAGTCAGGAGTCGCTTGGCTGGTTTTTGGGTTTAGGACGGGAAATTACAATCGATACACTCCCTTACACCATCTAATTTTAATGGTATAAATTCCATCGTGGTATCCTCCTGAATTCCAATCTCGATCATTGTTAGTTTTTTTTAAGTTCCGTTTGGGCCTGCTATGGACCACGTGGTTCTTATCTCTAGCAGCTTTCTTCTTAGACGACTACTCTTTTATTCTTGCACTGTGAACGTCTTTCCGCTCCAGAGTCCATTTCACACCTCCTCCCGGACGCACTGTTCTTTTCTGCTAGTGACTGGAGAGAGTTTGATGTTCTGATCAACATTCTTTACCTATTCCTGTCATAGATTTCACTGCGAGCAATGTCCAATTGTTGAAGGTATTTTCTGACAAGTCTTGCCCACTTGGCATTACTCGCATTCTCTCTAGAGATGATTTGGAAGATTCTGGAGATGAGCCTCTGATTGTCCATTCTCATGATATGACCATAAAAGTTAAATCTCCTCTTCCTCATAGATGCTGTAATGCTATCTAATTGTTGATACATACAGTTCATTGTTGTGCCTGATTCTGTACTTGCCTTCATAGGACCCATGATATTTCTCAGGATCCTCCTTTCCTTCAGCTCCAGTTTTCTGAGTTGCCATTATTATTATTATTATTATAATTATTATTATTATTATTATTATTATTATTATTAACAAATACATCGCTATTGGGAAATATGCCGGTGGCAATGGTCACCTACAGTAGTGTGATAATAAAATAAAGTTAAAACATAATTAAACAACAAGATTACATCAAGCAATACCATGGAAAGACAATATTACAAGAAATAGGCTACTGCCAGTTTAACATTCTAAATCCACCATCATTATATACAATTTTACGCACAACTTAAGTATTTCCAGTGCTTAACACTACGGCTTACAATACTATAGGTTGAGCTTACTATTGGCTTAACATTACAACACCGCCATATACAAATTCACATGTACCTTAAGTAATTCAAAATTTTACACTATGACTTACAGTACGATGAAGATCAATCTTAGCGTTGTAAATACAGCATGTTCATATACATATTCACACATACATTAAATAATTCAGATGCCAGAATACTACAATTTACAGTGGGTTGTATTAAAATATGGCACTATCATATAGAAATTTGCATACAATTTACAGAATGCTGGAGTCAGTTCTTGAAGCAGCCTACATTTTTGGGGAAAAGGCTCTAAGGCAGCCGCAGGTATAGTTAGTTTTCTGCGATCTACCTCGTACTTTATGCGGATGATCTGTCCTACTTATATAACCAGGCTTTTCTAGTCGACTGTTCAACTCTGCCCCAGATGGCTTATACATGGCA
Source organism: Anabrus simplex (assembly GCF_040414725.1). Classification (NCBI taxonomy): domain Eukaryota; kingdom Metazoa; phylum Arthropoda; class Insecta; order Orthoptera; family Tettigoniidae; genus Anabrus; species Anabrus simplex. The sequence goes on from NC_090271.1 coordinate 60,817,945, forward strand.
CTTAACCGTGTTCGTTTCCTTCTAGTCCCCAGTGTCTCTCACCCGAATTTTTCTATAAAACTTTTCACACCACCTCTCGGATTGAAATCGTTAAATACGAATCTTGCAGTCTTATGCTGTACCATCCCAAGTTCCTTGATGAGTCCTGCTTGGTATGGATCCAATATTCCAGGACTGGCGTAATGAGAGAAATATAGCCCTGCGCTTTTGTCTGAGAACTGCTGCCCTTTAGCACCCTCATCACGAAGTGTAAGGAGTTGTGCGCTTTAGAAATTACTCGACGGAAACACAGCAGCTACGCCACTGAGCTACAAAGGTAGGCGTGGCTCTATGAGGAATGAAATGTTCACTTGTGACATCACAAGCTTTAGGATAGCGCTCCGAAAGAGGAATATGACGTCAACAAATGCATGATATAAAATCAGGAGATGGGTTTCGCTGCGCACTTCAAGGGAAATTGACTTTTATATTACAGCTGAACATTTGTTACATTTATCTCAGATAAGTATCTGGGAAGGTCATGCTGACGTCACGATGGTCGGAAGATGCCGACGTCATTTGAATGGTGCGAGAGACCTACCAGCGTGTTGTTTACTCACGACAAGACCTCGAACTCTTGTTTTGTTCCTCTATAAACTCATGAAAAATGAATGTCGTATATTGACCGAACAAGCTCATAAGGAGGAAAATGCATGCATCAAAATGGCCACAATGAATATAGGACGGTATACTCTATCGCAATACTCTAAATTATGGTAAATTACGGCCCACTGCAGAGGCGGATCCAGGAATCCCTAAAGGGAGAGGCTAACTTAAAATAATCCACACCAAAAATCAAAAACGAGTAATTGGGATATTTTACTTCCATAGTGATAAAATTTCTCAAGATTATTTTAAGAAAATTTTTACGGTATAGTAAACGCTAGTTAAGGTAATTTATTTATATTAATTTCACCACAAAATTCAATTATATAAGTTTTAAAGTACATCAACTTTACTATGTACGGTTATGTATTAGCAATTCACATCAATCAACATTTGAGTTGTTAGAAATATCCGGCCTTCGTGGTTTTGAATTAAGACATCTTCAGCATTTATTTCCCTTTGCTTATGGATGTTTGCTAATGCAAGGCCATTAAGCCGGCTCTCTCCCATTGTACTTGTAGGATTTTAGCTTACGTAGGGCGGAGAAACTTCTGTCTGTAGAGGCTGTCATGATTGGCAGCGTGACAAATATTTGTAGCAATAGTCTAATATTGGGAAAGAAATCTTCATTACGTAGAGCTCATTATATTCAACTTTCCTATTACGGTGCCAATGTAAGACAATGCACCTATTTCCAAACCAATGATAAATTCACTTCTTCTCAAAGCTGCGACGAAAGGAACAGCTTTACTTAACGTCTTACTTTCTGTATCTTCTTCTATTCGTTCGAGAAACTTTAAACATGTAATATTAGTTCCTGAGATACAATGAAGCTATCATGCCTTCCTACCCAATGAGCAGACAAAATGCTTTTTACTTGGTCTTTTTTGACTCGCTGATATTGGGTTCACTGATAACACTGTTTGAAGAGCAACATTCTTTTCGCCGAAGCAGAGACAAACGTTGTCACTAATGAGTAGAGGCTGGAAGTTCAGGCATTTACTTTTGCTTTAAAAAAAATGAAATGTCGTATGCCTTTTAGTGTCGAGAGTGTCCGAGTACAAGTTCGGATCGCCAGGTGTAGGTCTTTTGATTTTACGTCCGTAGGCGACCTGCGCGTCGTGATGAGGATGAAATGATGATGAAGACGACACATACACCCAGCTCCCGTGCCAGCGAACTTAACCAATGATGATTAAAATTCCCGACCCCGCCGGGAATCGAACCCGGGACCCCTGTGACCAAAGGCCAGCACGCTAACCATTTAGCCATGGAGCCGGACCACTTTTTCTAAAAATAGGCAGGCAAATAAGCACTGGACATTTAGGAAATAGACAGTAAAACAATTAAAATAGGCGTTTATAATGACCAAAATGGGCACTAAAATAATAAAGATGATTTAATGTAAGATACGTAACACACATCTGCATCACATTTTAGTACTTAGTCTTACATCCCCCTGTGGGTGGGGATAACAGAATAAAGTCAACGGTATACCCCTGTCTGTCGTAAGAAGAGACTATAAGTGGGACCAGGGCCTCTCAACTTGGGAGCGTGGGTTGACGATCACAGTTCTCTTAGCTGAGTCTGGCGTTGCTTCCATTTACTTGTGTCAGGTTCCTTGCTCTTACCTTTCCTGTCTGACCTCCCTTGGTAAAATCTTGTTCTTTTCCTACCCCAACGGTAGATTTGCGAGGCCATAGAGAGTTTTTCATTTTCACGCTCTTCTTGTGCCTTCCCTTCCTTAATTCTTCCATTTTCCTTCTGATTAGTGTTTTCTTTGCTAGTGGCTTTACGTCGCACCGACACAGATAGGTCTTATGGTGACGGTGGGATAGGAAAGGCCTAGGAGTTGGAATTAAGCGGCCGTGGCCTTAATTAAGGTACAACCCCAGCATTTGCCTGGTGTGAAAATGGCAAACCAGACAAAACCATCTCCAGGGCTGCGGACAGTGGGATTCGAACCCACTATCTCCCCGATGCAAGCTCACAGCCGCGCGCCTCTAACCGCACGGCCAGCTCGCCCGGTCTGATTAGTGTTAATATAGGATGGTTACCAAGTTATTTTTCCTCTTAACCCTTAAATACAGAGCGTTGCACATGTGCAAAGGATAATTTACTTGCCTGTTATATCTGCTTCACAAGTTTACAAGTGAGCATTGGCTTCTACCTTACAGACGAGCTCCCTGGATCGCGGATTTATTAAAAATTTAGCATCTTTTATTTTATGATATATAAACTTTAGACACTTCAGGTAAAACAATTAAATTTTGTTTACCTCGAAGAATTCGTGAGAAACGACATCCCTAACATTGAAGTGCGGCAATAGCACAGTAATCATACGGCTTTGCATATACCGGTACGTAAAAACATTCAAAACTCTGAACATTTTGACTGATCCAAATACATTTAAAAATATTTATTTTGTCAAATAATTTTTAAAATATATATCTAATAATAATGCATTACTTTTGGAATGAAGAAAACACCATATTTAAACGAAATAATAAATTGCACGTTCAAGGTCTAAGACAATAATCACCACCAACACTTAATTTTACGTAGCAAAGACGGGCCTGGCAGCCCTCTCGATCATTTGGCTTTTGGAGGTTTCGGTAGAGATGTGTTTACTATGAAAATATCACTTATGTAAACATTATTTATTAAGTTAAAATGATATTTTCTTTTTATTACTACAGTACACTGGAATTATATAATATTTTATTTCAATTGGTTAATTTTAATGCATAAATAAAAACATAAAATATCCACAAAAAATTAAAAGAGGCAAAAAAGGCATTAAACTATCAAATACGCTGCAGAAGCTAAATTAGACACAAAAAAAGGCAAAATAATAACTGGTCCTACCGTTCCCTAACGTACGAAAACATGTTTGTCGCTATGTCACATTTCGATATATCCTCCAGATTTTTATAAAAAGGCATTTTGCCCACATTCCGGGCTCTACTGATGGGATGTACTGTATCCTGAGTCCAAAAATATTGAAACTTTAATCAAACTTTTAAACTTTTAGCTTTTAAATGTAACTAAAGGGGGAAGAGCTATAAAGCAGCCACCCTTAGCCCCTCCCCGGATCCGCCTCTCGCCCGCTATATATCCTTATTTGCTTCAAATTTTAAGAAAAAGTGGCATATCGGGTAGATACGAGATTCAACGGAGGGAATAAATGTAAATCAGAAAAGCTGACGTGCTGCAGATGGATTTTGAGCACAGTAATCTTGCACTGCAGTAATGGCCGAAGTAAAAATATCGAGACAGCATATGACGTAACTTTCAATAATAATATAATTGCTAGTTTGAATGGCTCAGACGGTCACGCGTTAGCTTTCTGATCCCAAGTTTGTCGTAAAACAGAAGGATGGTTTCGTTTAATACTCGCTTCCTTCGTATAAAACATAGTGTTCACTGCAACTGAGAGCCCTCTGCATTAGCTTTCACTTCACTTATTAGCCTATACTACAGTATTGGAAAGTAATCCACCTTTTTCTGTTCCAATGTCCAACATAGCATTCAATCCTCTCATGTTTCTCTCCGACTTAATAATGGAAATGATCATTCTCATGTCATCTTCGAAGTTCCATTATATTAGATTGCACATTTTGAAGTTTCTACTTTAATACTTTTGTCCTTCCTGAAAAGGAGTTCTGTAGATACGAGGATTTATATTAACAGCGCCGATATATAAGAAACCGAGTGAATGGCTACGTGGTTTGAGCGTAGCTGTCCAGTAGCATTCGGGATTTGAACCCCATTCTTGAAAATGGTACTCCGTACTTTCCCATTTTCACGCTTAGGAGCGCGCAGCTGTGAGCTCGCATCCGGGAGATAGTGGGTTCGAACCCCACTGTCGGCAGCCCTGAAGATGGTTTCCCATTTTCACATCAGGCAAGTGCTGGGGCTGTACCTTAATTAAGGCCACGGCCGCTTCTTTCCAATTCCTAGGCCCTTCCTCGCCCATTGTAGCCATAATACCTATCTGTGTAGGTGTGACGTAAAGCAAATAGCAAAAAAATCCAACTCCTAGCCCTTTTCTATACCGCCGTCGCCATAAAACCTATCCATGCAAAACTAATAATTGTAAGATACATGAGAAATTATTTCTGGGCTTGCAAGTCGTGGTCTAACTGGGTTAGTAGCTCTCAGTGTTTCTGCGGAAACTGTGCCCAGCATTCTCAAGGGATCTACTCTCTCTCCCTCGGACTACAAGACCGGAAAATAATTTATGCTCTAAAAGATAAAGGGAGGTATATTCGTGATACAAGTAAGTTTGTAATAAATTTTTGAGTAAGTGTCCCTATTGCAGACTAAGTATTTCAACATTAGTAGAATAGAATAGAATAGAATAGAATGGAGTACGCCCATCCCCTAGTTCCGGATACCGGAATTATGGGAGAGAGTACTCTTTTATTGCAATTTGTTCAATTTGATACATGCTTAACAATTAACATTTTCCTCTTACATTTCAACATTAGTACTAGTTCCTTGAGTTCTCAACAGATGTCTCTAGCTACGTGCATTGATCTTCATCGCTCTAGCAGACTCATGAACATATCTCCTTTTGCCCTACATTGAGACGCCGAGGCCGGCCCTGAAAGTCTAAATATTTTTTTAATTGACGAATGATTTCTTTTTCTTGACAAGATTGAGACCACGTGGTCTTCCCTTTTACATGTTACACAATATTTCTCCTTACTTCCTTAATATCTCGAAAATTTTCCACAACAATTTCTAGAGTTTTTATGTTAAAACGTAATTCGGACTTTCGAGAAATATTTAAGTTCATGAAAGTCCTAATCATCGCCTAAGTTTGCGTAGTTATACTATTTTGTTTCTGGTTCCCAATTTCGAAACTCTGAGCCTGGCTCTCCCAGGGGATTTGGGGAAATTGTGATTTTTTTCCAAGGGATCTTGACGGTATCAGGTTTCCTGGTACCAAGTTTTAAGTTCCTACGGTGCCTGGCAGTGCTGCATAAATTTTTGTCTATTTTCATTTTTATATTTACCATTATACGTCGACTTCCATTTATCAGTGTAAATTGGAGATACATTGTATTCGTCCCTGCAGCATTAATTTCAACATATTAATAGCATATTATATGTCCAACTCATTGACTGAATGGTCAGCGTTGAGGCCTTCTGTTCAGAAGTTCCAGGGTTCGATACCCACATTCGATTCTTCTGGCCCCGGGACTGGGTGTCTGTGTCTGTTCCAACACCCTCCTCTTCACATGCAGACAGCACATCCCACTACCAACCCCCTCAGAAATGCGCAATAGTGATAACATCCCTCCATATAGTGTTGGGGCGCGCGGCTGTGAGCTTGTATCCGTGAGATAGTGGGTTCGAATCCCACTGTCGGAAGCTCTGAAAATAGTTTTCCGTGGTTTCCCATTTTCACACCCGGCAAATGCTGGGGCTGTACCTTAATTAATACCACGGCTGCTTCCTTCCAACTCCTAGACCTTTCCTATCCTATCTGTGACTGTGCGACGTAAAGCCACTAGCAAAAAAAAAAGCATAGTGTTGGCGTCAGGAAGGGCATCCGGTCGTGAAATAGGTCCAAATCTCCTTGTGCGTCACAGTTCGCACCCACGAGCCAACAGCTGCGGAAAAATCAGTATAATATGAATGGTATATCTTATACCATCACCTTTCATATTGTTAATGCCTTAAATAGTAAATTACTAATATATTTGTCGACCCATGCTGCTCCTCAGTATTCGTTATAAATAGGTCAGATAACTCGTCTTGATATGCTTGTCGTAGTCATATTGCTTTGCCTGCCCTTTTCAATCCTTTTATGAACATTTAATACCGGAAATGTAGTTGATAACACTTCTTTCCATACCATATTCTCTGCGCTTAGACCATTCGGCCATATCTGGATCTTAATATTTTCAAGCGATCTAGCCCGAGATAGTGCAACATACAATTGACCGCGGTTGAATACTGGTTCCGGTAACTAGACTACCTAATTTTTCAAGAGTTTATACCTGCACTTTATTAATGGTCATACAGATACCACCCCGTCTGTACATACGTAGACTGTTTTCTCTTAGCAACATGTAAGATATTAGGAACGTTCTGCCATCTGTTGAGTATATTCAGAAGCTGGGGAAGGTCAGAGAATCAAAGAATGTCTAGTAGAGAATAGCATTCTTCCATCGTCATAAGAAGTGTGTACTCTCTGGCTCCACAGATAGTAATCAAACATGGCTGCATGTAATGATATTACTAAGGATGAAAATCACATATCAGACTATTATTTCATTTGTTATTATTATTATTATTATTATTATTATTATTATTATTATTATTATTATTATTATTATTATTATTATTATTATTACAACTTCCCCCATGAGGAGGCTGCCACAAGGACAAAGTATGTCTACTACACAGTATTTTGTCTTCTAAGTTACTGGTGAGTCTGCTAGTGTGCCAGACAGAAATAACCATCACAGGACTCAGGAATAAATTTGGAATGTGCATGATGTACAGCTCTTCAAATGTTATATAGATGATTGCAGAGTATGGTTATTGAACCTCGTATTGCTGCGATAGCAATGTCGTGAAGTCGTGTCCGGTTGAGACCGAGAGAATCCCACAGGTGTGCAATGACTTTAGGAATTGTGCCTCGAGCTCCGATCATGAGCCCATGGACGGAAATATTGTCTGGGTGATATAAGTCTTGATAGTAGTTCACGGTTGGCTGGTAAATCGCCTTCTTCTCGGCGTTCACCCCTTCGGCCTGGTCAACGTGTGACTCGAAGCGTATTGTGGGATCTAAGATTAGTCCTTGCTTGCCAGCTGGTTGAAAGGCTATCATGTCAATACGCCTGTTACTCCCACCGAGGCCAGAAACCTCTTCGTGCACCCCGAAATCGCTTAGCAACCTGCTAAGTACAGAATGTATTGCGGGCTAGGGTAAGCCTTCTCCCGCAATTATTGGAGTGATCATTAAATGATTTGATTTTATGTTTACTCAAAGTTGGCTGAACTTAGAGACCTATCAATGTCTAATGATTCACCGGCAGGTAATTCTGGAGAGTATAAAACAGAAATGAAGCAAATCTGTCCAGCAGAATGGACGGACGGATTTGCCAAAGCTGTTTCTAGTAAATTCTTTTAATATATAGATATTTCGTATCTATTGAAATACCAAGTGACGTACAAAACAATGGGGTACAGAATTTTTTCTCTGAACGAGCGAGACATGCTTGAATGCATTTCAGTTCAGTATCCTAAAATACGGACCGGCTGTGTAGGGGATGGGTGTGTATTTCAAAAAAACATCAGTTCACAAACCGTCAATAGGCACAAGGATCTTAAATTTTTACAATTTAGACGGTGATAACCTAAAAATCTGAAAAATATTTACAAGAAACCAAACACTAATCTTTTCTCATTTGGGGGTAGTATAAGTGATGATTTAAATAGTCTCTGAATCTTTTAAAATGTCCACTACAATATTTTCCAGTGTCGTGTGCTTCTTCAGGATTTCCCACGTATGTTTGGGTACATTGCTTGTGTTTCAGAATAGCAGACCCATAGCAGACCAGTTTTCAGGGCGAATGTTAGGTCTCTCACTCAGATATGGGATACATGGTTCATAATTGTTCTTATTACGTAATCTTGGACATAGGCTAGGTGTTTTGTTCAGTGTTATGAATAATATTCTCTTGTTTCAGCTACTCTGGGAGCGCTGTCAGCAGGAACCTTCATGTCGTGGTCCTCTCCTGCAATACCACTGCTTCAAGATAAGCTGAATCACTTTGTAGTGACCGAGGCGCAAGGATCCTGGATAGGTAAGAATGTCATGATCATCCAATTAATCGTATACTAAACCATGTCTGACGGTCCCTCCAGTTCATTTTGTTGTTTCATTTCCGCATGAGGATTTCTCTATCATACGTATTTGAGTCATTACGTTCGTGGACTGGCCATCTAGTGTCGCTGTGGTGCACTACAGCGGAGGGTTTGCATCACAGGATATTGTCGTGACTGTTCTTCTCTAGCCCCAGCAAGAGGCAATTACGTGCCTACAGTATAAGCAGAACTACGGTCTCTATTGTGAAGGGTTGTTGAATGTCAGTGGCGGAAATTGAGAATGTCATAGTTTGAGCAACGAGCAAATTTCAAGTTCTGCCAAAGATGAGACAAGTCCGCTAGCTAAACGTTTCAGATAGTCAAGTAGAAATCATCACGACGAGAAATGACACTAAAAGACAGGTCAAAAGAGTATGCGATCCTTGAACTGTTAGAGCCAGTCAACGAACGTATTGACTGTATACACTGTGTTGCCTACCCTGTAGGCGTCAGTCCAACAAGTTATTGGCTGTAGTGCATGAGTGTACGCTGTGTTGCCAACAGTGTAGGCGCTAGTCCACGAACTTGCTGACTGTAATAGTATATTCTGTACACTTTGTCTTGAAGTTTTTTCGCATGACACTAGGACAAACTCACAGTGCCGGTAACTAATTAAAGACTACCATAAAAAATACCATATTACAGCTACAAGGGCAGCACCGGGTTTCAACCTCTCCCTACCTCATTATCATCACCATGTTGCACCTAGATACGCAGGTCGCCTATGGGAGGAAAATAGAAAGACCTCCACCAGGTGACCCTAACATGTCCTCAGACATTCCTGACAGTAAAAGCCAAAAAAACATACCAAAAGGTGGCGCAACAGCCCCGAACGGCGATGGCCTACCAAGCGACCGCTGCTCCGCCCGAAAGCCTGCAGATTACAAGGTGAGGCTGGTCAGTGAGACGAATCCTCTCGACCGTTATTCTTGGTTTTCTAGACCAAGGTCACCATCTCACCGTCAGATAGCTCCTCAATTGTAATCACGTAGTCTGAGTGGACTTCGACACAACCCTCAGGTAAGAATCTCTGACCTGGCTGGGAATCGAACCCGGGACCTCCTGGTGAAAGGCAGGCACGCAACACCTAGAACGCCGGGCGGGAATTTTTATAAATATGCTTCTTGCAATAGGTGCTCCATAGAGGAGAAGGAATGAATATATGTATTAAATGACGTCAAAGTCATCTCTACTCAGGTCCTTGGAGAAATGGAAGGTAATATCTTCCACTATCCGTAACCTCGGCACTAAGTGCGATAGATTCGTTAGCTCTATGGCCGGTCGCCTTTCACCTCAGAAATTAACCTGGTACTAATATCCGGCACAGGCTCCATGAACTCCAGACCTTTATGACTCTCTAAATCGGAAACCCCGTTTCTAATTTTGACAACACGTTCTGCGGGGAAAATAATTTACCACGTTGACTAGACAGTCCTCTAAATAATGTGAAAGCCAGGTTTAATTTTAGTACCAAATTTATTTATTTATTTATTTATTTATTTATTTATTTATTTATTTATTTATTTATTTATCAAATACGTGTGCGAATGCATCACTTTACGGTGACAAAATAACAATCAGAAGCGAAACAGCAGTAAATTACTGAAGAAAATCGAAAACTATTCAACAGACAAAAAATAACAAGAAAGCTGCAGGTTTATATTTCTTCCGTGACTGTTGATATCGTGATCATATCCATGGGATCTACATTTGTTGTGAAATCCGAAACACGGTGAGGTTATTTTTCATTTCAAACATTTCTATATGCATTGGCCCGGTTTCGAGCCTTAATTAGAACCACTGAACTTGTGTAAACAATCCCCTTACAAATAAAACTGTTGCAGAGCTACCAGACAGCATATCCCAAGTATACAAAGAGACCAAAAACCACTTATTTCATATTTAATTTGATATACCTTCTTCGAAAGAAGAATACAAAGCCTTTCTGGAAGGAACGTATCTGACTTCACGAATGAATAAAATGAGTCATCAGGCAAGAAAGAAACGGGGCGATGGCAGACCTTTGCAATAGAAGGAAGATGAATGCTAGTCCTTCGAACCCTCTTCAAGAGAAGAAACGCGGAGGGAAGTAGGGAATACAGGGAAAAAGGGTAGGAAAAGGCAGGATACGTGGTTTCCCATTTTCACACCAGGCAAATGCTGGGGCTGTACCTTAATTAAGGCCACAGCCGCTTCCTTCCAACTCCTAGGCCTTTTCTATCCCATCGTCGCCATAAGACCTATCTGTGTCGGCGCGACGTAAAGCCCCTAGAAAAAAAAGGGTAGGATAGAAAATTAGGTATCGCTCTAACTCAATACTACTGTTATCCCTAGGGAACAACTCACAGTTCGCTCTCATGAAGACAGAGTTCAAAAATAAAACAAGGCTCATAGTTAGAGGAACCAAATAAAAGTAACTGCCAGCCAAAGACAACCCTCACAACCGAGCGAACTTGCTGCGCCGTTAGGGCAGTTGCTCCGTGAGCTTGCATTCGGAAGATCGTGGTTTCAGACACCACTATTGGATGATTTTCCATTGTTTCCCATTTTCACATCAGGCAAATCCTGGGACTTAACTTCAATTAAGGCCACGGTCGCTTCCTTACCACCCCTAGCCCTTCCTTGTGTCATCGTCACCAAATAAAACCTGAATTAGTGCGCCGTTAAACCAATATTTAAAAAATAACCTCACAACCACTCAATACACAGTATTGTTGATCATGCTTCGACAGACAAACACAACACTAACAAACGCGATATCATCAAACAATACTCATAACCACTAAATACACATGGTGTTGATAATATTTTTCAAGTAGCAAAGTAGTACGAACTGCAACGACCAACAAGATGTACACCAGCGGATAAACATCAGTTGAGGAGTGTCCGTTCAAATGCGCTATTTCCACATTTAAAAAGTTGTGGGTAAAGGTCAAGAAGCATAAACTAAAAGGCACATGGAACTTACCCATAATCGGGTTTGTTGCAAATTTTAAGGAGTTACATCTTTCTGGTCTGGATTGCTCATGACAATCGATAATATTCACCTACTGTAATGCATTTGGACTAAATACTAATTCTTTCGAACCAGGCGCTTTGGCCGTGCGGTTAAGGGCGTGCAGCTGTGGGCTTGCACCCTGAAGATAGCGTGTTCGAACCCCCTTCGCGGCATCCCTGAAGATGGTTTTCCGTGGTTTCACATTTTTACACCAAACAAATGCTGGGGCCGTACCTTAATTAAGGCCTCTGCCGCTTCCTTCCCACTCCTAACACTTTCCTATCCCATCGTCACTATAAGGTCCGACTCGTTGGATGAATGGTCAGCGTACTGGTCTTCGGTTCAGAGGGTCCCGGGCTCGATTCCCGGTCGGGTCGGGGATTTTAACATTCATTGGTTAATTCCAATGGCCCGGGGGCTGGGTGTTTGTGCTGTCCCCAACATCCCTGCAACTCACACACCACACATAACACTATCCTCCACCACAATAACACGCAGTTATCTACACATGGCAGATGCCGCCCACCTTCATCGGAGGGTCTGCCTTACAAGGGCTGCACTTGGCTAGAAATAGCCATACGAAATTAAATTTATTTAGTCACTATAAGACCTATCTGTATTGAGTTTTGGAAGTGCAAATAGCACCTTTTGAACAGACATTGCTCATATCTATTCTATTAAGTATGAGTTGCTGAACACGTTGATTGTCCAAAGAACAAGTTCACTAGACAGCCTCAGGTTCACTATGTACAACGATCAAGGTGTCTCTAGCAACGATAAAAAAATAAGTTTAACCACAACGTCCCGGTGTCTTTCCGCAGGAGCTCTTATGAACTTGGGTGCCTTCCTCGGAGCGATACCAGCAGGATTCGCCGCAGATCGTTTCGGCCGCAAGAGGACTCTCTTCTCAATGGGTTTCCCTCTGGTGGCTGCGTGGATGCTGATCGCCTTCAGTGACACAGTCGGGGAGATCTACGCCGGCCGTCTGCTTGGTGGGATGGGGGTCGGAGCAGTGTCGGTGGTGGCCCCCATGTACATCGGTGAACTTGCCGAGCCGCACATCAGAGGTGCTTTGGGCGCTTTCTTCCAGCTCCAGATCACTTTGGGCATCCTCCTGGGCTACTTAGCAGGCATGGCGTCCACCGTAAAAGCCCTTTCGCTCATCTGCTGCGCGGTGCCAGGTGAGTTACCACCTCAACAGTTATGCCAAGACCAAAGTGAGAAAAATTAATACTGTAGAGCTTGGTTATAACGACATCAAAGGGACCTGATAAATTGTGCCGTTGTAAACGAGCGTCGTTGTGTCAGTCAAGTGAGGTGGAAATTGATGGTCAATTAAGTAATACCTGGTTGCCAGCCATTAATAATTTACGTAGATAGTTCCATTCCCTGTCCCTTCACTATTGTTATTTCGTCTTGGTGTTTTCCAAATTCGTATGTTCCTCGTTGCCAGATGTTTCATTCCAGGCTTATGTCTATGTCATACACCTGTCATATGTTGCGCAAACACGTTATTTGAACCGCTTAGTCTGATTGTGATGGTTCGGTCAGCTTCCGCTTCGAACGCTAGCGGTGTGCCACGTCCTGGGGGCCATCTGGTGGCGAATGAACGTACCATTTCCACTTCCATTATAACGTCCAAATTCAAAGTGTCATTGTTTAAGAAGCCTTTCTGGTTGACAGTCGAGATTTCTTCTGAGGACGCAGAGTACAGTTTCTCTGCGAAACGTTAAGAATTTCACCTTATTTTTCTTTGCACGGTAACATGAAACTCTTTACGTTTTACAGGGAACTTTGGTCCGCGTCTTCGAAGCCCAAAAGTTTATAGTATGTCTACAAGTACAAGCCAAGAAAGCATCAATGTAAACAATAACTTTCTTTGACACTGACGGCCTTACTTGTATAAAAGGTCTTCATTAAATCGTCTTCCTAATGTTCACAGTGGTGTACCTGGTGTTGTTCGTCTGGATGCCAGAGTCTCCCGTGTTCCTGGTCGCCACGAATCGCAGGGACGAGGCCACCCGCGCTCTGCAGTGGCTGCGAGGCCCTAAATACGACCTGGAGGACGAACTGACTCGTATGCAAGACACCATGGAAGAATCACAACGCATCCAAGAGCCTGTTTTGACCCTCCTGCGCTCCAAGGGAGTTAAGAGAGCTCTCGTCATCTCTTTGGGTCTTATGACCTTCCAACAATTGAGCGGCATCAACGCCGTCATCTTCTACTCCGGCAAGATCTACGCCAACGTCGGAGGACGACTTCCGCCCAATACAGCCGCCATCATCATCGGACTCGTTCAGGTAAACACTCCTCAAACTTCCAAGTTTTCTTACAGAGAGTACAACAATATTTTTGTGAACTCTCTCAATATGATACCGATGAATGAGCCTACGGTGTATATTCAAGTACCCGTAGTTCACAATATTTTGAACAGTGCTTGTTGCAAGCAGAGTGTTGTAGATGCACTTAATTCATCCTCAGAAACTTGAAGACTGAACGCTGAAAGATCTAAAAGTTATAACTTGGCAATTATCACAAATTGCTCGCCAGACCGAGTTTCATAACAAGCGTTTAGGGCCCGGATTTTTGTCCACTAAAACTGCTCCAATAATGTGTGCTATTATACACTAAATTTACACCAAAAATATGCATGAAATTACGCATTGAAAATGCTTCTAGTATGCATGCAATTATGCACCAAAATATGTGTGAAATTACGCATTGAAAATGCTTCTAGTATGCATGCAATTATGCACTAAATTTACACCAAAAATATGCGTGAAATTACGCATTGAAAATTCTTCTAGTATGCATGCAATTATGCACTAAATTTACACCAAAAATATGCGTGAAATTACGCATTGAAAATGTTTCTAGTATGTATGCAATTATGCACTAAATTTACACCAAAAATATGTGTGAAATTACGCATTGAAAATGCTTCTAGTATGTATGCAATTATACACTAAATTTACACCAAAAATATGCGTGAAATTACGCATTGAAAATGCTTCTAGTATGCATGCAATTATGCACTAAATTTACACCAAAAATATGCGTGAAATTACGCATTGAAAATGCTTCTAGTATGCATGCAATTATACATTAAATTTACACCAAAAATATGCGTGAAATTACGCATTGAAAATGTTTCTAGTATGCATGCAATTATACACTAAATTTACACCAAAAATGTGCGTGAAATTCAGCATTGAAAATGCTTCTAGTATGCATACAATTATACACTAAAATTTCTCCAAATATGTATGCAATTATGCTCTAAAATGCTTCCAGTACACACGCAATTATGCACTAAATTTACACCAAAAATATGCGTGAAATTACGCATTGAAAATGCTTCTAGTATGCATGCAATTATACACTAAATTTACACCAAAAATATGCGTGAAATTACGCATTGAAAATTCTACTAGTATGTTTGCAATTATACACTAAATTTACACCAAACATATGCGTGAAATTACGCATTGAAAATGCTTCTAGTATGTATGCAATTATGCAATAAATTTACACCAAAAATATGCGTGAAATTACGCATTGAAAATGCTTCTAGTATGTATGAAATCTATATATATAAAATAAGAGTTTTGTCTGTACATTGCCCAGAATTTGAAAATATTGGTTATTTCTGTATCGGTCATGTCCATAGTAACAAGAAAATGCACTTTTTACTTTTCCGTAATGTCTGTCTGTCTGTCTGTCTGTCTGTCTGTCTGTCTGTCTGTCTGTCTGTCTGTCTGTCTGTCTGTCTGTCTGTCTGTCTGTCTGTCTGTCTGTCTGTCTGTCTGTCTGTCTGTCTGTCTGTCTGTCTGTCTGTCTGTCTGTCTGTCTGTCTGTCTGTCTGTCTGTACACGCATCACGAGAAAACGGTTGAAGAGAATTTAATGAAAATCGGTATGTGAAGTCGGGGGATGAGCCTCTACCATCTAGGCTATAAATCATTTTGCTCACGCTGAGTGAAATGGTAGTTTAGGGGAAGGCCTAAAATTGAATTCTCAACTATTAATGTTATTAGTGGTCTAATGAAAATCGTTATGTGAAGTCGGGCGATGAGCCTCTACAATCTAGGCTATAAATCATTTTACTCACGCTGAGTGAATGGTAGTTTAGGGGAAGACCTAAAATTGAATTCTCAACTATTTATGTTATTAGTGGTCGTATTTTAAACAAAATGGGTATGCAAAGTTGGGGAATAAGTTGCTACAATCTAGGCTATCAATAATTGTATTCACGCTGAGAAAAATGGTAGTTTAGTGGAAGGTCTAAAATGTAATTCCCAAATATTGTTGTTATTAGTAGTCCTATCTTGATGAAAATCGGTATGCAAAGTCAGGAAATAACTCGCTATAGTCAAGGCTGTAAATGATTTTGTTCACGCTGAGTGAAATGGTAATTTAGGGAAAGGCCTAAAATGTAATTCTGAAATATTTCTTATTAGAGGTGTAATCGATGAATGCTACATAACTAAGGTTATATAGCATCAAATTTCCTATTATTCATGTCTTATACATTGTTACCGTACTGGCTATGATCACAAAGATATTCATGAATTTGGATTTTTGTTACTAAGTCATATCAGCGCCGAGTAACGAGAAAATGGGTAAACAGCATTTAATGAAAATCGGTATGTAAAGTCGGAGAATAAGAAACTACAATTTATGGTTTACAAATCACAGAGTCGAAAGAAAACTGAATGTGAAGGCCTACAATATAGAAAGCTCATAACATTGATCAACAATAACATTACATTGACCATTGTTTGTCGTGATGTGCTTTGTGTCTTCTGTTGCCCCTCATCTCCGGTAGATAGGATTACTGCTGCGTACAGAGTATTTTTATTTGATTTACATTACACCGACATAGATAGGTTTTATGGCGACGATGGGATAGGAAAGGGCTAGGAGTGCCTTAGGCCTTAATTAAGGTACAGGCCCAGCATTTGACTGGTGTGAAAGTGGGGAAACTACGGAATACCATCTTCAGCGCTGCCGACAATGGGGTTCGAATCCACTATCTCTCGGATGCAAGCTCACAGCTGCGCACCGCTAACCACACGGTAAACTCGCCCAGTCGTACAGAGTGTAACAGCCTGTCTGAATATTGATGGGAAGTAGCTGGGGAGTTAGATAACTTTATTCTTTAGCATGCCATTCCCCTGGTTTATAAATTTTCTGATACAATTGGTACGTAACACATTGGATCATCATAGCATTCGGGCTATTCAATCCCTACTCTGAGGCACTGATTGGAATGAACAGTGTGCATATTTAGCAGAATAATGGCAGATGAGTGTTCATGGCAATCTGCGGCCTGGTCATCCCAGCTCTGGAACTTTGGACTATTAGTTTGGCACCGCAATCTAACCGCAGCTCTGTTCGTTAAAACTGTTAAAACGTGCGGCTTTCCATTTGATCGAGTATTTTATATGATAGCAATGCTTTTAATCGCTACATTCATACTTACGTTTTTGTAATGACCTATGTTGATTTCAGATTAGGAAAACCACAAAGTCAGTCTTTCTGAGAATCCCGTAGCGAAGCACGGGTACATCAGCTAGTTATACACTAAATTTACACCAAAAATATGCGTGAAATTACGCATTGAAAATGCTTTTAGTATGCATATGCATATAATATGCATATAATACACTAAAATTTCTCCAAATATGTATGCAATTATGCTCTAAAATGCTTCCAGTACACATGCAATTATGCACTACAGATCTTCTAGTGCGCATGCAATTATTCACTAAAATTATTCCTAGTGTGCATGAAATTATGCATTAAAATTCTTCAAGTATGCGTGCAATTACACACTAAAATATGAAAAAATCACAAAAATTAATTAAACATGCATTCAAAATTTCGTAATATTAATTTCTCGCCATAGGAATCCATACAGTAATTGTATGTTGGTTTTCTTTTCATATTTCACATCCTTCGAATAAACTTGAGAGTAGACAACGACCCATTTGTTGAATGGCCACTATTACGCGACACTCGCTGATTTAACATATATCCCCTGGTACTCTTTTCTTTAAGCAATATTAGAAAATTGGCATTTATTAATGAGATGAATACTATTAAAGAAAAAGTAACACATTAACTGAAGAGACTCCTCACAAGACTAAACCTCTGACTGGTTGAAAAAAAATACAGGGAAGTTTCACCCATTCGTCTTCTTGTATGTAAGAGACAAGAGAAAATAGCAGTACTCAAGTTCAAAAATGGTGGGGTTTCCCTGCTGGAAAGGGATGTTCAAAATACCTAGATAATTGAAATCGTTGTTAATTTCAAAATTACATACTAAAATTGCAAAACGCGAAGAGAATTAACCATTAACATGCACCCACAAGCGTAATTCTCATGTTTCTTCTTCTACACATGTTTTGGTTTAGCTTTTATTGCTGAAAAGTGTAAATAAAATTTTGCAAATTTATTGACGAAATAAATTGAAAATAGCGAAAAAAATACCGACATAACGTTTTTAAAATGACGAAATTAGGCAAAAATATTCACCACAAACAGATGCCTCTACTTATTGTATTTCCACTCACCTGAATTTGTCTCTGTAATTTCAAATCTTTCAGTAGAGGACCCATGTAAACTATGAACAATAAGGGTAAAACATGATAACCTTGTGTAACCCCTGCAATCCACCTGTTGTCATTTCTTGATGGATACAGTACCGTTGCGTGTATCTCTTGGTACATAAAACTAAAGCAAACCCAATGGCGCAACAGCCCTGAAGGGCCTTGGTCTACCAAGCGACCGCTGCTCAGCTCGAAAGCCTGCAGATTATGAGGTTTCGCATGGTCAGCACGAATCCTCTCGGTCTTTAGTCTTGGCTTTCTAGACCGGGACCGCTATCTCACCGTTAGATAGCTCATCAATTGTAGGCTGAGTGGACATCGAGCCAGCCCCCAGATTCAGGTAAAAATCCCTGACCTGGCCAGGAATCGAAACTGGGGCCTCCGGGTGAGAGGGAGCCACGCTACCCATTCACCGCGGGGTCGGCACTCACTTGGTACAACAGCAACAGCCTCGAAGGCCCTTAGCCTACCAAGCGGCCACTGCTCAGCCCGAAGGCTTGCAGATTACGAGGTGGCGGGTCGTCAGCACGACGAATCCTCTCGGCCGTTATTCTTGGCTCTCTAGACCGGGGCCGCCATCTCACCATCAATAGCTCCTCAATTGTAATCAAGTAGGGTGAGTGGACCTCAAACAAACCCTCAGATCCAGGAATCGAACATAAGGCCTCCGGGTAAGAAGCAGGTACGCTACCCCGGCAACATAGCAAAATGTAGCTTCCACGGAAGTCTCTGTGACAGTATGAAAGTTGCTGAGTAATGACTTTCAGAGTAAGACTAGTGCGCTTGGGTGTTATGAAAGGTGCTACTCATAAGGCCGGTCGTGCTATAATACCACCTCCTGGCCCACGAGGAAGACAATGGCAAACTACCCCAATACTCCACCTCCTCCTGTCTAGCAGGCCTCAATTTGGTGCCGTCGGCTATTTTTGCCATTTCTCTGTAAATGCCGCATAGCCTTTGATGGTGCTATTTGAGGATCCAACCAGCATTCGGGCTGATGACCTAACAGACTTAACAGACAGATAACACTGTAACTGCATTGAACCAAGAACTCATTCTACCGCCATTACTTACTGTACCCATATATATAAAAGCCTTTCATTACCTGTAATAACCAACTTCTGATCCCATAATTCCCCAGTATGAAATAAACTGTCACAATAAAATAAAACTATGAAAAAGTAAAACAAAATATGGATTTTAAATGGAGCAAGGGAGGGTAGGCTGAGCGTATAGGTAGTATACATACGAGTACATACATACATACATACATACATACATAACCGAGCTCGATAGCTGCAGTCGCTTAAGTGCGGCCAATATCCAGTATTCGGGAGATAGTAGGTTCGAACCCCACTGTCGGCAGCCCTGAAAATGGCTTTCCGTGGTTTCCCATTTTCACACCAGGCAAATGCTGGGGCTGTACCTTAATTAAGGCCACGGCCGCTTCCTTCCCACTCCTAGCCCTTTCCTGTCCCATCGTCGCCGAAAGACCTATCTGTGTCGGTGCGACGTAAAACAACTAGCAAAAAAAACATACATACTGCAAACTTGCTTGCCGATTGTCAACATCTGTCGCCGGATCTTGTAAATGTAGATTCTTCTATTCTCAGGGGTTCCGGGTTCTTCAGTCACTTGTTAACTTGAAACGGCGGCTGTCATAAGGAAATCTAATTATTACTTGAAATAAAATTTAAGAAGTGGGCTAAAATGGATGTATTATAAAAAGCATTAATACTATGTCCAATATATGCGAGGCATCGAATGAAAAAATCTAATTAATGAAACAGCTGACAGAAATTTGACATAAATGTAGATAAAAATGAAGACCTCAGAAAAATTAGTTTTATTGTTATTTAGTTACGTTAAACGATAATTGCCATTCCAGAATAGAATTCAATAACAAAACATGAAAATAGAAAACCTGAAAATTACTATCGATTGCAAATAACGCCGTTGGACGGTTCACTTGGTCCGTGAAGATTCAGTTTCCGAAACCGGGCTCCGAATTTTTCTTTAACTAAGCTTATCCACCGATCACAAAATACCACACAGGATATCATCAGCCTCCGAATGGACCGGTTATATTTGAAACGATTAATTATAATTAATTAATAAATTATACACAAAAAAAACATTTACTTCACAGGTTAACTTGCTCCTTAGCAAGGCATGGTGCTCCAAAATTCAATGTTATCAATCCCTGATATCTCTATAAAAATACATGATCGCACCATGCTGTGTCACAACCAGACACCCAGAAATAAAGTTACTTTATTAATTAATTATTTGAAATTATACAGAATATTGATCCACTGAACTGCAATATGTATCAAAATGCAATTAAACTTGAGTTTACATTTAAGTTAACATACAAATGACTTTCAGGTTATGTTAGTCTATAACAGACTAATTTAAACTGAACAAACGAATAAGCACGGATTTCTGAAAATTAATCTTTTCGCTTCACTGAGTAATAATTAAATTAATTTAATCCGACCGTTTATTAATGGTACCAACAAAACTGAACTGGAAAGAGTAACGTCAATAGACAGCGTCATAATAAGTATCACCATGTTATCAATAGCAACTAACGTGACTTTATTAAACAAATTGTCTTCATAAAAAATGTGGAAAACATAATTCATTACAATAATCATGACCACTACTGTGGTAAGAAACAAGGAGAAACGTCTCAATCATATAAAAGAACGATTTGTTGTTTATTTCATTAATCAAAACCATCATCATGACCACTGAAGAAATGTGCTACTCAGAAACTATAATCAGTACTATCATTAACTAAATTAAAATCATATCTCGAACATTTAACTTCAGTGATCAACACCAATAAAGTATAGCTAACGCACTATCATCGCAAACTAAACTGATCGTGTAATTATTATCCACAAAATGTTAACTTTCACTGGAATAAACTAGCCACTGGTCCTTGCAGATTGACCTAACCATCTAATTGAACTCATGAATGTCGCTAAGAGAAAACTATCATCAAATATAAACTAACTTTGTAAACTAGTCGTCTGATAACGGATAACGTCTTGTCAGTCTTTCTAGTCCTATAACACCTGCCATTTTTTATACCTGCATTAGTTCTACATGGAAAGAATCACTTTGAAACAAGACAGATTACAATACACTCATTTAAAATGAATTTATCTCTCATAACATCTAACCTTTTGAGATTAGATAATTCCTCGAACCAAACGGTCTTCGAACCTTGGTCATAGCACATGCCTTTCATGACAATCTAACACATTCGGGCATCATCCCGGAACTCATTCACTGTTATTTTCTCGGGGCACTAATACATTATTTCCTCAGGGTAATACATCGTCCCGGAATCCATTCACTACTTTGTCGTCCCAGAATTCAACTCTACTCATTTATTTAACACTGTCTTTTCCTCATCATGGCTATTGGATTTATATTTGATCTCAGAGTAATTTGTTACACAATTGTATGTGGTCCATCTTGATCTCATTTCATTTTATATCGTATCTTATTTCACGGATTCGTCGTCGTACTAAAATTACGTAAACTATGGAACGAACTTCTAACAAATATCAAACTTCAAATTACAGGAATATCACGCCGACCTTGACTTAATTTAGACATTACGATATCTTTATCCGATACCTACAAAACAACACTTACCAACACGCAACTACATATATACATTATAATTTGACACGAAACCTTGATTTTTGAACGAAAACTGGCATAGAACTTATATTTACCCAATACCTCCTTTAATCCTTTTTCAAATAATCGTCTGTAAATCTGAGTTTTTAACATAAAATATGCGTAAAATTCGCAGTACTGACTACACGCGAAACATATCTGTACCACACAAAACTTAATACACAAAAGCTAAAAACAACACGCTATCGGCCTGAAACTTCGGCCCTTATTTACACAGAACATAACGATGCAGAATACACCTTAGATAATACAAATCATCAAATCATGTCACCCTCCTGGATTTTTGCTGAGCAATGAACACACCATGTTGACACACACTATGCACAATTCACACATTTCTTCTCGGAGATTCTTAATTAACAACATTATTCAATTTTATTTCTTACATTCTACACACTGAAGTCCGGCTCCATGGCTAAATGGTTAGCGTGCTGGCCTTTGGTCACAGGGGTCCTGGGTTCGATTCCCGGCAGGGTCGGGAATTTTAACCATAATTGGTTAATTTCGCTGGCACTGGGGCTGGGTGTATGTGTCGTCTTCATCATCATTTCATCCTCATCACGACGCGCAGGTCACCTACGGGTGTCAAATCGAAAGACCTGCACCTGGCGAGCCGAACATGTCCTCGGATACTCCCGGCACTAAAAGCCATACGCCATTTTATTTCATTACACCCTGAAAATTTTAATACTTAACAAATATATGTGAATTTTCAATGTTATTTCACACGTTTCTTCTATATTCTTCCTTTAATGGGATATTTACATAAAAGACCGTACACTTATGACATAATTTATTATCAATTCATTTCTTATTCATGCTTTAATATTTATACCATCCGACACATTTAAGAAGCAAGAGGAATATATTGAAATTAGCATGCCGAGATATGCCGTTGATTTTTATTGTTTCCCTCTCAAAACACGGACAAATTTATTATTCATACGAATATGAGTATTTCACATTTCACACTCCACCAGTTCTTACCATACTATTGCTAGGCTGGTATTCATACTTACCATGACCAATCTTGAGTATCGGCACCATTCGCACATAAATAAATGACCAAGAGGAACATAGGTCTTACTACACGAACGTTCTGGCCTTAGTCAGCAAACCTAGTATGCCTGCGTTTTGGCGCGAGACAGTGATATAAAGATTGCACCACATTAGATAATTCCATTATCCCACGGGTCTCATCTTTGTTGTTGATATCCAGAATGTTCAGAAGAATTCGTGGAATATGAATCTCATGATTTTACAATTTTAATTTGCATTTAAACGATCTAAAATGCTGAAGCGTGGGTTGGATAAATAATTTTCTCCCACTATGATGACGTACAGCTGTGGCTTCGAATCTTCCCACGGTCTAGCACAATCTTTCCATCTTTGGACAGAAGAAAATTGATAACATGATAATTCCTTCCAATTT
The DNA here is from genome assembly GCF_040414725.1 of Anabrus simplex. Lineage (NCBI taxonomy): Eukaryota > Metazoa > Arthropoda > Insecta > Orthoptera > Tettigoniidae > Anabrus > Anabrus simplex. The sequence continues at coordinate 60,841,247 of NC_090271.1, forward strand.
AATGGGCGTTCCACTGTACCAAACCAAGTTTCAAATTACATCTGGATAATCATCGTATTTTAGAAATTAGCCACGAGTATACCCGAATCCATCCGATATTCCCCCCTAGGATCTTATAATCAGGATACCTTTCCTGCCCAAATATATCACAATTCAACCTCAAAGCTCTTATCTCGTGGGTACGAAACATGAAGAGGACACAGGGTGCTCCTCAAGTAATGATGCAAAAATGGATACTCATTTCCCAACAACATATCTTGCGGCTAGGTGGCCAGTAAGTTTATGAATCACTTTTGATGATTGTGAATGATGGGTTCAATACATACATACATACATACATACATACATACATACATACATACATACATACATACATACATACATCTTCATGATAGACTGTTATGCCTTTCAGCGTTCCGTCTAAAGTCGCCACAATCCCCTATTCGTAACTAGTTTTATGGCCTCATTTAGTTCAATACCTCTTATCTTTAAATAATTAGAAACAGAGTCTAACCGTCATCGTCTTGGCCTCCCTCTACTTCTCTTACCATCCATAACACAGCCCATTATTTTCTTAGGTAACCTATCCTCCTCCATTCTCCTCACATGACCCCATCACCGAAGCTGGTTTATGTAGACAGCTTCATCCATCAAGTTCATTCCTAACTTGTCCTTTAACTCCTCATTCCGAGTACCCTCCTGCCATTGTTACCACCTGTTTGTACCAGCAACATTTCTCGCTACTTTCATGTCTGTTATTATTTTCTAACTTATGAATAAGATATCCTGAGTCCACCCAGATTTCACTCCCGTAAAGCAAAGCTCGTCTGAAAACAGACCGATGTAAAGATAGTTTCGTCCGAGAACTGACTTCCTTCTTACAGAATACTGTTGATCGCAAATGCGAACTCACTGCTTTAGCTTTATTGTACCTTGATTCAATCTCACCTAATATATTACCATCCTGGGAGAACACACTCCTAAATACTTGAAATTATCTATCTGTTCCAGCTTTGTATCACCAATCTGACATTCAATTCTGTCGAATTTCCTACCTACTGACATCAGTTTAGTCTTTTCATACCATACTCATTGCGCCGATTTTCAAGTTGCAAAATATTAGACTGCAGGCTCTCGGCACAATCTGCCATTAAGACCAAATCGTCAGCAATAGGCCAAACTGCTTACTACATTTTTCACCTAACTGAATTCCTCCCTGCCAATTAATACCTTTCAGCAGATGATTCATGTAAACTACAAGGATAATAGAGTACAGCCTTGTCTAACTCCAGTAAGTACCTTGAACCAAGAAATTCTACCATCAATTCTCCCTGCAGTCAAATTGTCAGTATAAATGCCATTGACTGATTTTAATAATCTACCCCTAATCCCATAGCCCCCAATACGGCAAACATATTTTCTCTCCTTACACTCTCATTTGCTTTTTCTAGATCTACGATAAGTAAACATAACTGTTTATTCCTCTCGTAAATTGTTATAGCACAATGTAATTAGTCTGGGCATTACAGAGTTAAGTAGGTTTATATTTTCTGTGTTTGATGCGATGCATGATCTAACTTGCAGGTCTTCGCGACGGCCGCTTCCACGCAGCTGGTGGACCGAGCTGGGAGACGAGTTCTGCTACTCGCATCAGGTGGAGTAATGGCATTGTGTCAAGGTCTCCTGGGACTCTACTTCTACATGAAGGAGGCGGAATTTGACTTGGTCTACTTCCGGTGGTTGCCTCTAGTCTGCCTCGCCCTCTTCATCATTATGTTCTCTATTGGATTTGGCCCAATCCCCTGGATTATGTTGTCAGAGCTGTTCCCTCCAGAGGCCAAGGCTGCTGCAGCTGCTATCTCTGCCTCTTGCTCCTGGTTGTTGGCTTTCCTTGTCACCCTCGGTTTCCGTAGAATGGGCACCACGCTGGGTATCGACGGAGCTTTTTGGACCTTCGCTATTGTCTGTGTATTCAGTGTCCTCTTCGTGGCAATTAAAGTGCCCGAAACTAAGAACAAAGATCTGGAGGATATTCAGGCAGAGTTGTGCGGCCGAAGACGGCAAGGAGAGCAGGAGGTCATGAACCGTGCGATGTCTTCATTTCCCAAACCAATCTGAGCAGCGCTTGCATCATCAACAAATTCTCAATCAGCTCCGCGATTCCGGAGATGACAAGTACTTTTTCAACCTTAGGAAAACTGAACCTCTTGGACGACCAGCGGTCCAACTTCTCAGAAGGGCGTACGTTTACATGCAAGGCATGGTATAAAACCAGTTGTTTTTAAAGAGATATAGGGTTAGTTCATAATATCAAAATCTTCTTCAAAGCACAAAGTAGTAATAACTGAAGTGCAAGATTTTGATAAACGGTAGTCTCCAGCGAATAAAGAGGAGCAATCCGTGAAAACTTTAATTTATTTTTCTAAGGTTGAATTAATGTGCCAATGTCTGTGACATAAATGAAACATTTTAGTTCATCCCTTTCAACCTTATGAACATAGGCTGGGAGAAAATTCCTTCATACTCCTACCTTGTAAATAGCCACATATGCCAAAGGCATTTCTAACTCTTCTGGGCGGTACATTGTTATAGCAAGCAAAGGCAGCTGCTAAGGTTTAGGTTAAATAGTTCATCAATTTTCAACAGGAAACTACTCAAATTATGAGATAACTGGTCGTCCAGAGTGGCCTTACAAGTGAAGGACCCACATCAAATAAAAAAGCATTGATGTAGTCAAATATTCTCGGAATAATAACACAGAACATGAACGTCGTTCCTACATTTTATGTAATTATTATTAGGGCATTTTAAGCTGGAATATCTTCTAGGTTAATTGAAGAAGTTGCTCTAATATCAATTCAAGTAATTGTAACATACATTGAAAGAAGGCTGATTCGTAGTTTTCTAAATATATATTTTGTTACTTTGACAAACTCTCAAATTAGTGTTTTGTGTTATCAACAATGTTAGAGTTCCCCGCACGTGTGGTCAGTTTATTTACCTCATAAACTACAGTACACTGCAATCTGGTGGATCGCTGCTCAGTACTTGCAGAAGTAACTAGTATCAACTTGAAATGAACTGACGACAGGGATCAACCGTTCGAGGGAAGCCATGGACTGGCAGTAGTCACTTCAACATCGCATAAAGTCAACGAATGTAAATAGTGAACTTACGTGTAACATTTTGTAAATAAACGACATCTTATCAAATAAATATTTGAAACAAGCATTGTCAACATTTCGCAACCTACCCTTTCATCCTAAGTTCTACTACTAAATGTTTTCAAATCAGTGGTGACGTTTTCTCAGGGTGTGTAAGTTGTGTGTCAACGTCCAAATAAAACTGAAAGAAAAATAATACCATTTTATATCATTTGTTTTAATGCAATGTTACATTATCGTTCCTTGTTCCGCTCCATATACTGCACTGTACAACTGTAGTTCCTCTCAACACCGTCCGGAACCGTCGCCAAGGCGTTGGATCTGTTTCCAATCATTGCGCAAGACGGAACGCAATTCAGTTAGGTGTCACGCGCAGCCAGCCAGGAGCATGTGACGTCAGCGGACTCTAGTCTGCCAGGTGCTATAACTTACTCCAAATACAATAGAGACAATACGTGACACTCAGCGAGATATCGAGGGAGAGCTATTAGAGCTCTCTCTAGCGGATTGACCTGAGAACTACTGATTTTGTCATAAGAGCACGTATATTTGTGTGTGAAGTTTTTGGAGTTATTTATGCGTTTTCGGTGAGTTGACATAATTAAATAGTAGCGCGAGTAATTCCTTGATATCTCCTCTCAACACGAGGGGAAAGGTATGTGCTGTGTTTGGCTAGAGTAGCTATGAAGTAGAGAAGAATGCACGGTCTTTCTCCCGTTTCCCTCGCGACAAGAAAAATTAAGTAATATTGTGTTTGCATATATATTCTTCCAGTGACAAAGAGATTTTTATAGTACTTCATAATCTTCTGACCTGCTCGACCCATATTTTAACTGGCTTAAAATATAATACACATATTTTATAGTATAGTGCAGCAGCTAACCTTCAATACCGATGTGTTGTTGTAGGTGTGATCTGTGGGTCTTATTTAATTCAGGAAAATACATATGCATATGAGTGTGGCTGGTTGTGTTCCAAGTAACCCCACTTGGAATGCCCTAATGCGTTTTCAAGCACTGAAGAAAATATGGGTGATTTAAGAAATGTACATATTTTGTTGAAACAATATGATGATACAAATTTGCTTTACCCTAATGTAATAGCATTATGGTAAGTATTGCTTGTAGGGAAAGTTTGAATGTTCTTGAGGCTAAAATTATAGATTTTCTTTCTGTTAGTAGGCTTCAAATTAAAAGGAAAATTGTCCAGCTCTTAAATGTAAATTCATTGAATCATGTGTGTAAGGAATGTGCCGATATTTTTGTTGACAAGTGTTTTAATATGATGGTACAATGTTTTTAAATGAGAAAAAAGAAAAATCTAGCCGTGAACGTTCAGGCAGGAATTCTAAAGCTAAAAGGTAATGCATAAATGAAAGATTAAGCTCTTTCACAGAAGTCCACTTCACATCTTGATTATATGTCTAATTTCAGTCTTTAAATAATTCTTCATTCATTTATCCAGAATTGCTTTAGCAAGTTTGAAGTTAATATCTTAGTAACACTTTCTTTCTAGACGTAATTTATTTATCTATTTCCGTATATACATTTCCATTTATATTTGAATTTAGCGCGAATTTTCAGGTCAAGCCACTAGGAGCGCCACTTGCGACTTGCCTCCCATTTTAACAAGGCTAAATCCGGAAGTGTCGCGTATTGTCTCTACTGTATTTGCTTACTCCAAATCAGTGTGCTGAACGCCCTACTTGTCTTCGTTATCGCAAATACGTTTACGTTGTAATATAATATTTTCACATGAAATCCGCAAAGATATTGCATGACGCTTTCATTTTTATTATTTTGTTTGTGTACTTTTGTAAATATTACATATCTAGTTTGAAAGCCAGAATAGTGAGAACTTCTTTAATATGTTAGAAAGTATTTTAAATGTACCAACATACCGGAAATTAAGTATTTACAGCTCCCAATTACTTGAAAGACTTTAAAATAAGAACTCTATACACGTACAGATTAAATAAATCGCAGTTTAACAATCAAGATATAACATTAACCGATGAAGCCGGGAAAGTGTGGGAATGTTTTGTGAAGGGACTGTTCCTATTTTTAACAAGTGCGTAAGGGCGGGGGGCAGGCGTAACAGTTCAGGTTGTAAATCTGTTTCAAAATCAGAGGGCAGAAAATGTTCGGAGTATATACAGTACGTGCGATTTTAGAGTTAAAAATATATTTTCTTTTACAAAAATACAACCAATATTTCTGCAAAGCTGAGCCTTTTTGGGAATCTATAAAATGACAACTTGCTGTACGTTCCTGGGCTTTGTTGCCATGGTTTGTACAGCCTTCAACCTCACAGTTAACAGGAGTTTACTTCACTCACGAACGAAACGCTCGAGTTCAAGACTTTTAAAACATACACAAACCTCGAAAGTAATCAAATATTTAAATGAATAATGTCCAGACCAGAGATGAACAGCAATTCACCGAATTTCACTGCTTAGAATTAAAACACTGACACAAAAGAGTATATAGACTGACATTAACGCGCAAAACAATGCGTTGTGCAATGGGATGGAGAGTCCAGTGACGTCACGACCATGCCAGTCTACTGCGCATCCGTCTCGTGACACCTACCGTCTCTCTTCTAGTTGCCGTGTACTTACACCATGTTTGCGACGGCTTAGCAACTTTACTCCCTGGAATCGCGCATGCGCGCATACGCTCTCATTCCCCTTGCATCGAGCTCGCTAAACCTGACCAAGGCGTTGTTTCAGTTCCAACGCTTTGTGTCGAGTGTTGTTTTCGAATTCAGTGCGAGTGTATTCTTGCTTACGCAATCAAGTTGGAGGTTTAAATGTTTCAATAGGGGTGGTGAAAACATTGTAAAACAATTATTAAACACTAGTTTTTCATCGCTTTGTCATAGTGGGAAGAAAAGGTGATTGACAGTGGCCGACCATGCCTAGCCATTTTCAGACCTCTCGACAGTGGTTTGTCTGTGCTTTAGTTTTGCAATATTATCTTATTACTAGAGCCCGGGTTGCCATGCACTATCTAATCTCAAAATATGCACAATAAACTGGAAAATATTCACTATCAAAATTCAGTTCCTTTTGAAACATTGTACAAGTAATTTCTCCAAATTGTCTTGATGTAAGCTGATCTCTTTATCTGTCAACACATTCTTAAGCATTCTACGTCAGAAGAAGTGACAGATGCATACAGTAGCGGTGATTGGGAGTTAGAAGTGGGAAGACAAAAAATGTATATAGACTACAACAAAAAGTACCCGGGTCTATGACTATAATGGGGGGAGGGGGCATCAAAATTGAAACCTATCTACAAAATGGTAAGTTGTTTTAAGCTCTCTGAGTGAATTTTGATAGAGACGTAAGGTTTAGTCTACCAAATTTAGTGCGGTAATAATGGTACTATACTATAAAACTTTAACCAAAGGGACCATAATTAGACATGCATTACACTTAAAAAGAAGTTCGGAGTGTTTACACACTTAAAACGTCATTTGACTACACAGTAACAAAGTAACAGACACTAGATAGAACTGCACAGACACATTGAATGAGAGAGACTGCCAGACTGACGAATGCGTGCGGTAAGCGCGTGAATCATAACTAGAGCCCGGAATTTTATGCACTAAAAGGTTAGAATGCAAACTTACTGAAGCGAGAAGCAAGTATAGTCTACCTTCACAACGACTATGCTATGGGGTTTGCATAAACATTAGGGGTACGGCCCATCAGAACCCCTATAATTTATGTTACTCTTTCTACACTATGGAACAGCGGGTAGCCGGCATTTCCTACTAACCAAATTAGTTTGCAATCTAGCCTATTACCGCATGAAAATCCGGGCTTTAATCATAACATAACCCATTGTCCATGACCTTAGCTAAAATGCCGTATACCCCTGCAACCCTTCCTCACAGCACTTGCTACACGCTGCTGTGCGAGTCTCCACTACCTGCTGTGACGCTGTACGAATCGGTCAGCCGCAATGAACGACATCTTGTGCGTATTTCTACTAAGTATTTTTCTTAATAATTATAGATATTAGAGGAACGAATTAGATGAAAAAGCAATAGGGATTGTAAAAAATGGCTTTTTTTATAATTCGTAGTTTCAGGCGGTTTTTAAATAACTGCTAGGTTCTTCAGTCTGCCGAAACTTTTAAACAAATTAAGGTGGCTAAAATGGAATATTTTTTCCTCCACAAAGTGGGGAGGGGGTGACTGCCCCACCTCGCCCCGCCCCTTAATCGCCACTACTGGGTGCATACTTAAATTAAGGCATTTGGGACAAAGTGAGGTCAAATTGTATGTCTTTTGCATTTTCACCACAATACGTCTTTTATAAGCTTAACGAATTCAGAATCAGGTTTTGAACGGATCACTTTGTTCAACTTATCTCTAGCTGCCGCAACTACTTCTCCGTGCGATGATTGCAGAAACATTTGAATGTCCGCAATAACAAAGACGTATGGCGAGTGAGAGTTCCGGGTAGGAAATTCCAGGACAACAACGAATGAGGGTTTAGTGAAACACTTTTTTTTTCTTTTTTGCTATTTGCTTTACGTCGCACCGACACAGGTACGTCTTATGACGACGATGGGACAGGAAAGGCCTAGGAATGCGAAGGAAGCGGCCGTGGCCTTACTTAAGGCCTGGTGTGAAAATGGAAAAATACAGAACACCATCTTCAGTGCTGTCGACAGTGGGGTTCGAACCCACTATCTCCCGGATGCGAGCTTACAGCTGCGCGCCCTTAACCGCATGGCCAACTCGCCCGGTCAGTGACAAACAAAGGTCCGTAATCTGCTATCTCAGTAACGCGGCATCACAGAATAGTGATAGAAGTTTTGGTTTGTTCGTCTAACATAGACGAAAAAATTAACCGTCAGTGAGTAATGCATAATTTACGGTTCAATTTACAGTGTAGCAAAGTATAACGGACACAGAGATCGACGTGGGGCCTTCCGGCTTACGTCAATGTTTACTCAAGCAACCGATCAGAAAGTGTCCACCTCTGTGGTGTAGTGGTTATTGTGATTAGCTGCCACCCCCGGAGGCCCGGGTTCGATTCCCTGCTCTGCCACGAAATTTGAAAAGTGGTACGAGGGCTGGAACGGGGTCCACTCAGCCTCGGGAGGTCAATTGAGTATAGGTGGGTTCGATTTCCACCTCAGCCATCCTGGAAGTGGCTTTCCGTGGTTTCTCACTTCTCCTCCAGGCAAATGCTGGGATGGTGCCTAACTTAAGGCCACGGCAGCTTCCTTCCCTCTTCCTTGCCTATCCCTTCCTATCTTCCCATCCCCCCCCCCCGCAAGTCCCCTGTTCAGCATAGCAGGTGAGACCACCTGGGTGAGGTACTGGTCATCCTCCCCAGTTGTATCCCCCGACCCAATGTCTCACGCTCCATGACACTGCCCGTGAGGCGGTAGAGGTGGGATCCCTCGCTGAGTCCGAGGAAAAAGCTAACCCTGGAGGGTAAGCAGATTAATAAAGAAGAAGAACAGATCAGAAAGTGCTTGGTGAATTGGATTATAGGACCTCTACCGTATGCACTAACTTTGGTTGTAACATACGATGCCAGGAACATACTGTATACCGTGGAGAAACGGTCCGAAATTCTGCAAAACCAATATTCATAAAAGACACTATCATGCAAATTAACATTATATATACCGAGCTCGATAGCTGCAGTCGCTTAAGTGCGGCCAGTAACCAGTACTCGGGAGATACTAGGTTCGAACCCCACTGTCGGCAGCCCTGAAAATGTTTTTTCCGTGGTTTCCCATTTTCACACCAGGCAAATGCTGGGGCTGTACCTTAATTAAGACCACGGCCGTTTCCTTCCCACTTCTAGCCCTTCCCTGTCCCATCGTCGCCATAAGACCTATCTGTGTCGGTGCGACGTAAAGCAACTTATAAAAAAACATTATATATGCGCCAAAGTCAGAATAAAAGTCATATTATGCAACGTTAGATGTCCAAATATTAGCTATTAAGACTAAAATCTTCAAAATATGCATTATGCATGAATTTTCTCCTAAAAAAAGCCAAAACATGCAAACATGCAGGGAAAAGGAACGGTTATTTGGAATCGTTAAGCCATAAAACGAATATTTATAAAGTTTGAGAAGTGTAGCTAGCTTACTTAAAAACGTTATCCGACTCGTTGGCTGAATGGTCAGCGTACTGGCCTTGGGTTCAGAGGGTCCCGAGTTCGATTAAACTTTATGGCTCGGCGGCTGGGTGTGTGTGGCGTAAAAATGAAAGACTCTGTAGGTTTCACAACCTCAGGGTCGGAAAAGAGAAAGAGTTGGCCAAGGGACGTGGGATAGGATAGATGAAAGTGAGGAGCCTGGCACAAGTAAGTGGAAGCAATGCCAGGACTCAACTAAGGGCCCCGTGGATGCCAAACCTCTATCCCAAACTGAGAGCCCTTGGGGCCCGTTTAAGTCACCTCTTACGACAGGCAGGCGATACCGTAGTTGTTCTTCTACCGCACCCACCCACAGGGAGTTCCCAAGTAGAGAGCCCCTGTGGGTTATTCCTTGTACTTGCCTCTTACCCACAGAGGTATTTAGATGATTTCGGTAGATGAGGTTTCATAGCTATCAGTTTACTTGCGCGGACGGCGGATTGGCCTCATTTTTGTATTTTGTCACACATTTCCCGCCAGAGATTTCAGAGAGGCCTGGGAGGAGCAGGTTAGTAATTTCGTCTCTAGTTGGCGTCCAATTTCAGCCCATCCATACCCCCCCAATCCATGAACAGCCCGATAGCCGACGGTTACGGCCTAGCTGCAGTCTTGCGTGCGCAAGCGACAACTATCTTTCCATCTCTCAACAGAAAATGTGAGTAGATATTTACTTATTTTTGCTAGCACTTCGGAATTATATTCATCTTTAAATGCGGTAGTGCGGCATAAAGATTTTCCGTGTACATTTTTTTCTTTGTTATGTGGCTTCATTTATTTTTTGCTAGAAAATACTAACGGTCGGTTACCTACTTTTTCGTTCAGGGCTTAACAGCGATCCTCAAGATATGTTTCGAATTCTAGAAGAAGAAGGGGAAATAGCAGTCTCCGAGTTGTGTTATTATTTTGTACCATGCATAGGGCCTGTTAGTAGACTACTATTTTTTTCTTAGAAAGATGTCAGAAAACTCAAATACGTTCATGTTAACCTCTTTTTACCTCTATCTGTGAATTTTTTTTCTTTCCGGGTGAAATAAAATTGAAGGATTGAAAATGTGTAACCATTTTAGTAACCATAAGATAACCAGAACTGAATTTATTTTGAAGAATTATGTCATTTATGCAATAAATATTTCTGTAAAGTACTTAATCAAGACTTTTGCTTTAAAATGTGTTTGTGAAGTTTTATCAGAGTTGCAGTCCTAATTATTTTGAAACGTTGCGGATGAAGTGGAGAAAAATTCATCAAAATGATAGAAACTAATGGGCGGCTAAATTGCCGTCCGCACGAGAGCGAACGTGAGGCCAGGCCGCGCGAGCGGATCAAGGATACCAATTTAAACGAAATGTATACTCTCCAGACATGACAGCTGCAGCCTGTTGTATACCACTCTTGAATTTATATCTACACCTTCACCCCGTTTCCTGATGCGGAATCGAGGATGAGGGAAGGTGGCATTTTTTTTTTTAAATGTTTTTGCAAGTTGCTTTACGTTGCACTGACACAGATCGGTCTTATGGCGACGATGGGACAGGAAAGGTCTAGGAGTGGGAAGGAAGAGTCCCTGGCCTTAATTAAGGTACATTTTCTTGGTGTGAAAATGGGAAACCACGGAAAACCATATTTTTTTGCTATTTGCTTTACATCGCACCGACACAGATATGTCTGATGGCGACGATGGGATAGGAAAGGCCTAGGAATTGGAAGGAAGCGGCCGTGGCCTTAGTTAAGGTACAGCCCCGCCATTTGCCCGGTGTGAAAATGGGAAACCACGGAAAACCATCTTCAGGGCTGCCGACAGTGGAGCTCGAACCCACTACTTCCCGATTACTGGACACTGGCCGCACTTAAGCGACTGGAGCTATTGAGCTCGGTGAAAACCGTCTTCAGGGTGGCCGACAGTGGGATTCGAACCGACTATCTCCCGAATACTGGATACTGGTCGCACTTAAGCGACTGCAGCTGTCAAGCTCGGTGAAGATGACATTTTATAGCAGTCTTCTCCGCACAGGCCATGAAGGCCCTTGGAGGGGTGGAATGTAAAGGCTTCCACTATCCGTAACGTCGACACTCGGTGGGGTAGAGTGGTTGGTTGCACGCCTGGCCACCTGGCTGAGACGGTAAAGGCATGCTCGGTTCACCCGGGAGGACGTGTGTTCGATTCCCCGTCAGAAAGTCGAAAGAATTAAGAAATGAGATTTCCCCTCCCAGAGGTTCACATTGCTCTTAGGGTCACTCAGTCTACACCAGAAATGAGTACTAGATTGAAATGAAATGGCGTATGTCTTTTCGTGCCGAGATTGTCCGAGGACAAGTTCGGCTCGCAAGATGCAGGCCTTTTGATTTGACTTCCGAAGGCGACCTGCGCGTCATGATGAGTATGATATGATGATGAAGACGACACGTACACCCAGCCCCCGTGCCAGCGGAATTAACCAAGTACGGTTAAAATTCCCGACCCTGCCGGAAATGGAACCCGGGACCCCTGAGACCAAAGGCCAGCACGCTAACCATTTAGCCATGGATTCAAAGGCTGCCGGGCGTACCCCACTAAGCGCCGAGGTTGAGGAGAATGGAAGCCTTTACCTTCCGCCCCTCCCAGGGCCTTCATGGAATGTGCGATAATGACTTGTTCGACTTTTTAAAGTCGGATGTCTTTCCTTGTCACCAACCTGAGTTGAGGAGCGAATGAAGATGAAATGAATGATGGTGAACGAAATTGGTTAGAGAGGTGAAAGGTATCGGCTGTCAATAGGAACTGTTCCTGCATTTGCCTGGAGGTGAAAATGGGAAACCACAGAAAACCATTCTGAGGACAGCTCGGTGTAGGCTATACCACTCTTACATAAACACGTTAATCCTTTGTCTCTCCTGACATTTTCACTAATAAATTCACTAGTGCGTGTTTCCTTCTTTACAAGTTGCTTTACATCGCGCCGACGCAAATGGGTCTAATAGCGACGAGGGAATAGGAGTGGGCCTTAATTAAGCATTTGTCTGGTTTGAAAATGGGGAACCACGGAAAGTCATCTTCAGGCCTGCCGACGGTGGGGTTCGAACCCACCATCTCCCGAATGCAAGCTCACGGCTGCGCGCCTCTAACCGCACGGCCAACTGGTTCGGTGTTATTGCTTGTATTGTGTGTTAATGAAGGTGAGTATTTTTAATAATAATGTTATTGTTACGTCCCGCTAACTAATTTCGACTGCTTTAGGAGGCACCGAGTTGCCGGAATGTTGTCCAGCAGAATTATTTTACGTGCCAGTATATCTGCCGACACGAAACTGACGTATTTAAGCACCTTCAAATACCACCGGACTGAGCCAGGATCGAACCTGTCATGTTGGAGTCAGAAGGCCAGCGCCTCAACCGTCCGAGCCACTCAGCCAGGCAAGGTGTGTATTAAGACTATGACAAACACGAAACGTAGTTAAAATTCCTGGCCGAGACGGGATTCGAGCTGCAAATGCAGTACGCTGACCATTCAGCCAAGGAACTGGATATAAATAAACAAATAAAGTACTATAATGCGGATGAAGGAGGGATACTAGGCCCAAGTTTCTCATGGACTTCCTTAATTTCCTAGAATAATCAGTTCCTCTAGGTCAGAGCTGCTCAGCTCGGCGCCCGCGGAGGTTAGCCCGGTACGGCCGGGCTGGCCTGACGTAAATGCGGGCAGCTTACGTAGCAAGCATACGTCATAGTGAAACGAGAGAGCTAACACACTTTGCAGGGAAGTAGAACAATCACTTTCGATTGTCACAACGAAGCTCTCCTACACCACTCAGCGAAATGCTGATTGGGGTTCAGTATTTTTTTAAGACGCTACAATCGCAAGAAAACCGACCTTTTAAAGATATTCCGGTTTGATTTATACTGTGTTGGATATAAACAGCCAGTTTTATTTTCTTATTGGGCTTTTCATACATGCAAAGAAAATTGACACGTTCTAATGTTTGATACAGAATTTAACCCTTTAATTGGTAGTCATGTATATTTTCAAGGAAACGTTTTCAAAGGATATTTCTTACTCCAAATGGACTCTCTGAATGCTCTGAAGTGTTGACAAACATTTATTTCCATTATGTACAGAAATTAGGGAATGTTGCTTGAGAGCAGCAATGCTTATTAGGCCCGGTTTCATCAACACATGTTAAATATATACTAACAAGTAGTTAGTTAATACGGAGTTAAAAATTTAACATCTTGTTAGGTTTCTTGCGTTTCATCAAACTTTTTTTGTGAAATGTTAACTAATCGACTGTTAACTCTCCCAATATTGCGAACTGGTGCGAATCAAGGAGGCAGTGGTACGAAAATGCTGTTTTACAACGCGCTCCGATGCGCTTTTGTTTGAGCACAGCTGTAAAATATGGCGCGTGAAGTGAAACGGAATCGTAGTTCTAATCTTTCCTCCTTCGAAATAGAGTTGTTAATTGAATTAGTAAATATATATAAGTTATTGAGTGCAAGCGCACAGATGGCTTGATAAAATAAAAGGACGAGGCGCGGGAAAAGTCCGCGAGGGTTTCAATGGGGTAAACAGATACTTTTTTTTTTTTTAGTGGGTATCCCTGTCACCTAACAAAATCACTTCGTTAATTGTCCTACTTCAAACTGTGCTCCGATATGGGAGTTATTAAATATTGTATTGTCGTGTGCAGAACCAGACCACCTAGCAAGTATATCCCTGATTTGGAGGTTAGGCTCACTAATCACCTGAACATTAACATTAACTGAGAAATATCCCTTTCGATTACGATATATTTCGGCCCGATTGCCTCCAGGTAATTGGATTCTTACATGTGTGCAATATATTGCACGTAGAACAAACACCAGGAAAACGGCTTATTTCATAGAAGTCGCGGATAATTTGCTGACGCTCTTCTACTGAAGGGAATGTTATATACCTCCTTCTCATGGATGCTATTGCTGCAGACACTCGACAAACAACTCTATTAACAGTGGCTTTAGAAATTCCAGCATTGTCCCGGCTATTATGCGAAAATAACCAGTAGCAAAAACTCGTAATATTATCAGTACCTGCAACATTGGAGAAAGAGGTAAGTTTCTCTTCGTAGGATATTCTAACCTCACTTGAATTTCGTCAACAACCTTAGCAAGGACTGTTTTCGATAACCTGTATCTATGAAGAAATTTCGGATCCGTCAAATTTTCAAAGTCATTACGTCGCTGAACTCTTCTTCGATCAGGATTGTTTTGTAAAAGATCTAAATAGAGCAATTCCGCCTCGAAAGCGAAATTCACAGCAGCCATTTTGGAACAGGTTGCTAAATGCTAATGTTAGCCATTTAACATTGGAAATGGCTGATGTTAACTTTAATACGCAGTTTAACATTTGTTAATGTTAACATTTGTTGATGAAACGCAAATTTTCTTAAATCGTATGTTAAAATGATTTAACACCTTGTTAAGTACTAACATGTGTTGATGAAACCGGGCCTTAAAGTGTTAAGCGTACAAGCTACGATTTACAATTCCTTGGATGGGAATAACAGTATTTTCATTAAAAAAGTAAAATTCCTGTTATTCATTCACCAAAACATAAAATATTTGCATAATTTAACAAGTTTACTGCTTGCTTTTACACATCGTTGTAGTGCTGTGTGACTTTCCCTGTTCAGTGAATTTCTGAAAATAGTATTTAAGACTTATCAGGCGTCTGATTATAATAGCTAGCCTCTAAATAGCGAGGGAGTTTAATTACGAATGAGGACATAGATATTTACTATCCAAGATTAAAGTACAACAACAATGTAAATGTGTCTACGAAATATATATATATACTTTGCCTTCATATAAATAACCTAACTGATAGAAATGAAATGAAATGGCGTATGGCTTTTAGTGCCGGGAGTGTCCGGGGACAAGTTCGGCTCGCCAGATGCAGGTCTTTCTATTTGACTCCCATGGGCGACCTGCGTGTCGTGATGAGGATGAAATGGCGATGAAGACCGTGTCAGCGAAATTAACCAATTATGGTTAAAATTCCTGACCCTGGCGGGAATCGAACCCGGGACCCCTGTGACCAAAGGCCAGCACGCTAACCATTTAGCCATGGAGCCGAACACTGATGATATTCCCAGTAAGCGTGATTGAATTGTTAGTGAGTTTATCAGCTAATTAAAACCCAAGCAACCACAAGGCACGGCTTATCTGCCTTAACTCCGTATTATTTTAGAAACGTTCCTAAAGCACCTTTTAAAATATAATAGAGAAAACTGTAGTTCATTACGTACACTGCAAAAATATTTGAGATTGTAAGCCAAACTCTTTATTGTATCCGGTCAAAATATATAAACTGTAATGAATATAAATAACTTATTTCTTATGACGTAAATGGAAAATGACGTGAATTTCTGCCCTCTTTCTTTCATTGTTTCCTGCCTCCATTTCAAACTCACCGCCGCAGTTACCGAGTGTGACTGAGAGAACTTCGCCCAGCCTTCACGGCCTGTGACGTAGCCACAACGTCAGAGTGATTGAATGGCTTACGCTCTTCGCCTGTCTGTCCGCGCGCGGGACAACATGTCCAGCGTGAGCACATCTACTTTAGGTTGTACACTAGAAGAGTGTAATTTACGGCATTGTTCACACTGCCAACATGCACTATTATTTTCAGGTTATCAAATCTAACCCAAGTTTACATTCCCAATTCATCGTCACTTTGCCACCGCGTACCCAAATTCAAGTTTTTATAAATGCTAGAATTATCAAGATAAAGTATATTTTATCACCTTGTCTTAGTTATTTCAATAACTTAACTCATCGAATACGTCAGACGTATAATATCTGTTCCTTAATTTCACTTCCCTGTATCATAACTGATAAAAACACAACTGAAGTCTATCTGATTACGGCTACGACTGAACACATTGCACAATTGATACAGTATAATTGTGTAATCAGGAAGAGGAAGTCCAGCCCAAGGATGTGACGAGGTCAGTGACGTGAAGAATGTACAGGCACATAGCTCGGGAATCTGAAGGTACGAACAGCAGGCCTACATGGAATAAATTCAGTGGCGTAACGATAGGCCCTGCAAAGGCCTGCAATGCTTAAAGGGGCCCGCAGACTTTTCCCATAAAAATAAATAAATATATAAATAAATAAATTGCTTGAATGTCATTTTGCACGGGAGCGAGCTTACATGAGGATGAATTTGTTACGCGTCTGAATCGATTTAAGTAATTGTAAGTAGTGGAATTGTCAGGTGGTTGCATAGGGCTGCAGTTATTATTATTATTATTATTATTATTATTATTATTATTATTATTATTATTATTATTATTATTATTATTAGGGGCTGCCTGGCCGGAAGGATGTGGGTTCGAATCCCCGTCAGGAAGTCGTAAAATTTAAGAAATGAGATTTCCACTTCCGGAGATGCACATGGCCCTGAGGTTCACTCACCCTATACCAAAAATGAGTACCAGGTTAATTCTCGAGGGAAAAGGCGGCCGGGCGTAGGGTTAAACTCTCTACCTCATCAAGTACCGAGGTTACGGATAGTGGAAGCATTTACCTTCCACCCCTCCAAGGGCGTTCATGGCCTGTACGGAGAAGATATTTGCTTTTTTATTATTATGATTAATACTTATTGTTATTTAAATTCTTTCTTTCTTTCTTTCTTTCTTTCTTTCTTAATCTGTTTACCTTCCACGGTTGGTTTTCACACGTTCTCAGCTAGATCCGACCTCTACCGTCTCAAAGGCAGTCCTGGAGCGTGAGATATTGGGTCGTGGGATATAACTGGGGAGGAGGAACAGTACCTCGCCCAGGCAGCCTCACCTGATATGCTGAACAGGGGCCTTGTGGCGGGATGGGAGCATTGGAAGGGATAGACAAGGAAGAAGGAAGCAAGCGGCCTTAAGTTAGGTATCATCCCGGCATTTGCCTGGAGGAGAAGTGGGAAACCACGTAAAACCATTTCTAGGAAGGCTGAGGTGGGAATCCAACCCACCTCTACACTTTTGACCTTTCGAGGCTGAGTGGACCCCGTTCCATCCCTCGTACTACTTTTCAAATTTCGTGGCAGAGCCGGGAATCAAACCCGGGCCTCCGGAGGTGCCAGCAAATCACACAAACCACTACAAAACAGAGGCCGACATTATTATTATTATTATTATTATTATTATTATTATTATTATTATTATTATTATTATTATTATTATTTTACATCTGGCACAGCCAAGCTCTCTTACACTCTGAAAAAGGTAAAATTACGTCTCTCAGAGAAACTTTTCATTCCCCACCCTGAAGGGGTACGATTGATATGGTAGCCTTCAAAAACATCAATGTACATTATCATTAATCCTACGGTTCAGTTTTAATCGCAAGCTAACAGGAGAAAAAAGTTATAATTTACGAGCGAGCCAATTATTCCCTTCTACCGACGTGAATACGGACTGGATAACACCCAGGTGATAGACCTCATGATCGGTGCAAGAGGAACAATTCCAAAGTTCCTTGAAGAATTCCGCTCAAGATTAAAACTACCAGAATCTTTCTCGAAGTATGTGCTCCTCACAAAGCCTTGAAAGGTTCGCTATAAATTCTGAGACATAATTTATATAGTCATTTAATGTATGTAGTAGGCCTATACTTTGTAGTTAAGTCTCCGTGGCTCAGACGACAGCACGCCGGCCTCTAACCGCTGGGTTCCGTGATTCAAATCCCGGTCACTCCATGTGAGATTTGTGCTGGACAAAGCGCAGGCGGGACAGGTTTTCCTCCGCGTACTCCGGTTTTCCCTGTTATCTTTCATTCCAGCAACACTCTCCAATACCATTTCATTTCATCTCTCATTCATTAATGATTGCCCCAAAGGAGTGCGACAGGCTTCTGCAGCCGCCACAGTTTCTATCCTCTCCGCTAGATGGGGGTTTCATCCATTCCATTCCTGACCCGGTCGAATGACTGCAAACAGGCTGTGGATTTTCATTTTCATAGTATACTTTGTACGGAGCTGGTCGTGCGATTAGGGACGCGCAGCTGTGAACTTGCAATCGGGAAATCGTGTGTTCACGCCCCACTCTCAGCAGCCCTGAAAATGATTTTCTGAGGTTTCCCATTTTCGTAACAAGCAAATGCTGGGGTTGTACCTTAATTAAGGCAAAGGCCGCTTTCTTCCCACTCTCGATCCTTTCCCATACCTTCGTCGCCTTAGACCTATATGTGTCGGAGCGACGTAAAGCAACTTGAAAAAAAAAAGTCCTTGTCCTCATGGGCAACCTCCTTACGGGGGAAGTGTTTGGTCTCTGTATAAATATAAAAGGCTAGAATTGGGAAGGTAGTGGCCGTCGCCTTAATTAATGTACAGCCCAAGAGTTTTCCTGGTGTGAAAATGGGAAACCACGGAAAACCATCTTCAGAGCTGCTGACGTTGGAATTCGAACCCACCGTCTCCCGAATGCAAACTAACAGCTACGCGACCCTAACCGCACGGCCAACTCATTCGGTCCACCTAGCTAACGGTGCAATCCTCACCCCAGATAAATGCTCACCGAGACAAAGAGCAGATGGAATCTCCATGCTAAAAGACCCGAAATCTCTATACTATGGAGGGGTGAGACACTTTTCCTTCGTCCATGATGTTAACTCACATAGAGCAGGGCTCTCTTGATTATTCTTCCTTAATCCGTTCACCTTCCAGGGTTGGTTTTCCCCTCGGTCTCATCCAGGGAACCCACTTCTACAGCCTCAAGGACAGTGTCGTGGAGCGTGAGACTTTTCGTTCGGAGGTTACAACTAGGCAGGGGGACCAATACCCCGCCCAAGCGGCCTCACCTGCTATGCTGAAAACGGGGCCTTGTGGGGGGATAGGAAGATTAGAAGGGATAGACAAGGAAGAGGGAAGGAAGCGGCCGTGGCCTTGAGTTAGGTTCCATCCCGGCTTTTGTCTGGAGGAGAAGTGGAAAACCACGGAAAACCACTTCAAGAATGACTTAGGAGGGAGTCGAACCCCCCTCTGTTCATTTGACCTCCCGAGGCTGAGTGGACCCAGTTCCAGCCCTCGTGATGGAACCCGGCCCTCCGGGGGTGGCAGCTAATCACACTAACCACTACACCACGGAGGCGGACACTCTTTTGATCATATTCTTTAACATTTTATTATTCTCCATTACTCTTCAGTATTGAATTCAAGTGCAACCTGGCCTGAAACTTACAGTTCTTATTTGGATGATGAAACATGGCTAAATAAATAATGAGGAAGAGTGTTCACGGCACTCCTGTGTCGACAACAAGGAAGCGCGAACGTAATGGGGAAGAGTTCACCACCAAGATATGACATGTTCTTCCGCGTTCTAAACAGCGTGCATTTTGACCGTTGGTTTCATTGCTATGGGATCTTTGCTATCGAGCGAGTTGGCCGTGCGGTTAGGGGCGCGCAACTGTGAACTTGCATTCGGGGCTGTTGCTTAACTAAGGCCATGGCCACTTCCTTCCCACTCTTAGCCCTTTCCTATCCCATCGTCGTCATAAGACTTAATTTTGTCGTTGCGACGTAAAGCCAATTGTAAAATATATATATTCTGATCTCTGCAGTATACTGGTACACACCTGGTTTTCTACAGGTCATGAAGGCCGCTGGAGGAGTTGTTATTATTATTTAGCGTATGAATGAATTGAATTGGCGTATGGCTTTTAGCACCGGGAGTGTCGAGGACAAGTTCGGCTCGTCAGATGCAGATCTTTTGATTTGATACCCGTAGGCAACCTGCGCATCGTGATGAGGATAAAATGCTGATGAAGACTACACGTACACCCAGCCCCCGTGCCAGCGAAATTAACCAATTATGGTTAAAATTCCCGACCCTGCCGGGGTTTGAACCCGGGACCCCTGTGACCAAAGGCCAGCACGCTAACCATTTAGCCATGAAGTCGGACATTTAGCGTATAATGCAATATAACATTTTAAAAAATAAAACAGTTCCATAAGTAAATAAAAAATGGTCTCACACAACAGAAAGATTAGATTCGTACATCTAAACTCTTGATCCAATCCACCGCTTCAGGTCAGTAGAGGAGCTAGGTGCGTTCTAAATTCGCTGAGTCAGCACTTTTTCTGCAGCGTCAGCACCCGAGGTCATTGACCCCTAGTAGTGTACCTAGGCCGGTTCCGACTCCGCGGTCATTGACTCCTAGTAAAGTAGTAGGACAAAGACGATTTGTGGATGTTGCATAAGAGAGTGAGCTTAACCTCACAGTCACCATCTTGAGGGGCGTAACCTCACTTTCATGGCTAGTTGCCCTTCTCGACGCCTAAGAGAGCAAGCCTAACCTCGCATCTGCCATCTTGAAGGGGGATATGCTTAGTTTTACGGCAAGACGCCTTTCCTGACGCCAATTGCACGTGATGATGGCTATACACAGCTCCTTATGAGACGGCCTAGGGGCGCTTGCGCAAGATGGCTGCTATACATAGACTCTTATGAGACGGCCTAAGGACGCTTGCACAAGATGGCGGCTATCTAATTCTACAAGATGGCGACTATACACAGCTTCTTATGATGTGCTCTGTATGTTAGAGATCTATCGAGAGTCATCCTCAGATATTTAGGGACGGCATTGAACTGTAAGGCTTTTTCTCTAAAAATGACTCTGGGGAGGTAGTTCGCAAGCCTGTTGTCCAAGTAAAAAGCAGTTACTTCGCTTTTCTGAGGGTTGGGTTGTAAGCGCCATGTTTAGAAGTAGTCGTCCAGAACTGCAAGTGCAAGATAAAGTCTTCCACTATGCGTAACTTCCCACCAAGTGAGACACATTGGTTCGCTCTATGCAAGGCCGCCTTTGCCCCCAGAAATTAACCCGGTACTCGTTTCTGGTGTACACTGAATAAACCTCGGGTCCATCAACCACTCCAGAAGTTGAAATCTCGTTTCATGAATTTTTTTCAATTTCCTGACCGATAATCAAATCCACGTTCTTCCAGGTGAACCGAAATGCCATTACCACCTTGGCTATGAAGCCCCTTGATTATCGTTTACTAATGTAAATTATTTTCATATTTCTAGTTCGTTGTAACAACGTTTGTCCACCCACTGTTCCTTTCTAATACTTCTACAGGTTTACAATTCGTAAACTCATACGTGAACAGATTTCCAAGGCGATTCCCCTTTATTCGACGTTCTTTAAGAAATCTGAACATGTCAACTTCATTAGACGAAATCTATCATTCCATGTTGATTTATATTAAAAATGAACTGTTGCGCCTGTAGTTTAGGCAGTGCTGTTTCGTGGAAAAAAGCTGGGTATTCACACTAGCTGAAACAGAAAAGTAAACAATAGAGGAAATCAGCTTATTTATTAAAAGCTCACCGATGTATAATCCCACCAATTCACTAAATAATTATAGTCTTTCACACAGGCTCAACACTCTCGCAACAAAATTAGTGTAAGAATATAATAATTTTCCTATTGATACGGTTATAACACAACTTTCGAATCACGAACACAAGCTGGCACATGTGAACTCCGACAGTAAACAAAAGCGGTGCGGTACTACATAACTACTGCTACTAATACTACAGTAAATGTTTTCATTCCTTCCCTGAAGACGGAGGCGGGCCTCCTTCTCACAGGCAAGGAGATTTGTATCGGAGAACAATTTTACTTTAATTGAGCTTCCAACTACTACTCAACATACAATGCATTTTATCATCCCAGCACCAGAGGTGTATACTGCAATCGCCATAATCTTAAAAGTTTGACGTGATACAACATCGGGAAATATAACTAAATATACTACAGTTGCAGTGTTTCAATTTCTTCCTTTTTCTCTGTACATGTGTGTGTGTGAGGATTCTGTAGGGACTCAGAACACAATCCAAGTACAATATTATGTGTACCGGGTGGTACACCTCCACGCCGCTAGTTCAAATATTGCGCCAGTTGAAACTCCTCTACAGGAGAAAGCCTGAACCTTAAAAAACTGTATTAACTCAACAGTTTCTCCGAAGATGGCTCTGTGTGAATTTTGATGTGTTTTTGTTTGTAATTGACCAAGAAGTGTGGACGTTCTCTACCAGATGTCTCTACTAAAAACTATGATTACGCACTCTGGTGCGAAGGAATGAACTTTCTTGAAGAAATTTTGTATTCTTAAGTTTTGTCTTTACTACATTTTGTTCTTTTATTTTCTGGGTTGGCAATATTAATCTTTCTGTCCGCCAGTTTTGAACTCAGCCAATCCCGAATTTATTTAATTAATTTTTGACCAATAGTGTGTGTCTTCTTCGACATGGATATGTAGCTCTAAGCTATCCAATAAAGTTGAGGGGGTGTGTCTATTCATTCTTGCAAGGTCTCGAATTTTCCACTAGGGTATAAAAACTGCTGATTTTCTTGTCTCGGGGCCACTTCAGTAACATCTAACTTAGTGTGTGGATATGTAGCAGGGGGCGGGAAGCGCCTATTTCTTCAAGCAGCAGCTCTTCAACAAGGTAATGGCCTGTTAACATCTTTATTTCTCGCTAGCTCAGCAGTTTAACTCTCGGGGAGGGTTCGAAACCTTTTAATATGTAACCTACCACTTTAAAATGTAAATTCCTCTTCTGTCTATGTAAAAACTACAAATATCTTTTACTGTAAAGCGGCGATATAGAGTGCTTTACCCTCTCGAACTCCCCTTCATTTTGAAATTGAGGTGACCACGTTTTTATAACCGTTTCTTCTCTTCCTTAATGTATTAAAGTTTTCTTATACGGGTCACCTCCCTAGCTTGGGACTAGCCCCTGTGTATCGGCCTAGAGCCACTTAGGTTTTAAAGGTGTATTTTGGAGTGCAAGTTTACGCCTCCAGTTCCTTCTGTACTTTGGGCCAGTAACTCATCCTGATGTTTTGTTTTCTTCTTGCAAAGGCCCTGTAGGTTGGGTATTAGATACCCCTGTTTCACTGTATGTGTGCCTTGAGGGCAGTTAGGAGTAAGGGTTGTTGTGGCCTTTGATAAGTCTTGTAAAATTGAGAGCAGGTCCGCTCGTTCTGGTATTTTGGAAAGTGCCTCTAGGAGGCTTAACATTGTAATTAGGAGCAAGTGCTCCTTGGCATGATGGGGTTTTCTGCCCCTTTGTTTAATTTTGTACCTTGGTAAAGTTGGGCTAATAGCTCAAGGATTGTCATTGTGGGACTCGAAGCCCAGATCGTGTAAATTATCCCCTAACACTTGTAATTAATTTGTACCTGATTTTGGCTTATTGTTGACTTGTTAAGTTTTCAAATTCTATGTCACCATCGTTAAGTTTTGAAAATATAACCTTGTTGAAATTTTTATTCATCTTTCGAACTTCTGTAGTTGAGACCTATTCCAGCCCGCACCTTCTTTCACCTCTAACTACCACGGATATCTCCGTAACATTATGGAAGATTCACATGGGTCTATGTATTCTAAGTCTATATTTACTGTATATATTTTGTGTTCTAATGTTTGGCTGTTTGGTCTGGTACCTAAAGCCAATAAATGAAACAAAAGAAGATGTGCGGAGAAGGTGAAAGGGTTTGCGGCCGTGGCCTGTAATAGAACCGTCCCGACATTCGCCCGGTGCAGAAGAATGGAAAACCACGGAAAATTATTTTCAAGACAGCCAACGATGGGAACCAGCCCCTCTCCGCCTCCCGAATACAGAAGCGAAGAGCCACTGGCGTAGCCAAGGGGGGGGGGGGGCAGTGCGGCCGGCCCCCCCCCAAAAAAAATATTTCCTGAAACTAGAGCGAGGATCAACCGTAGTTTTACGTACGGTACGAACAACTTAAAAACGTACGCCGAAATGTTAAGTTAACGGAGCGACAAGAATCTACTAGCAGGGCTCAATAGGGCCATGCATAAATCTCCATATTTGTACTGCTTGAATGAACGGAAGACAATTAGGATTGTGATGCGCGGGGTATTTCCCTGTAGAGGCTCAGTATTGAGAATGTAACCGTGTGTTGACAAAGTAGGGGGCAGAAACGTGACCACCGAGATAACAGGGGAGCCACGTCCAGAAACAGTTGCAAGCTTACAGCATCGTGTCAGCTTTTGCATATCGGTTCCAGGAAACAACAATGTCCTAGGGATCCTCGGGTTGTACCGTGGTTGAGAGATGTGCTGTGTTTAAGTTGCAGCGTTGGGCAGACTGTGACAGGATTGTGAGCTGCACGTTAGTTCCTCATTTTGTGCCATATAAGTAACTTTTTTTGAAGAGGGACCGTTTTGTCACTGAGAAGCCAACACTATGTGCATCCTCGGTAAGTTATGAAAAAGTTTTTATTTATTTTTACAGTAGCAAGACAATCGCGAAATCGAGCCTAAGTTCGATAGGTAGGCCTATATATTTTGTCAAATGCCCGGGGACTGATTGTAACCTCAAATGGCACCATCAAAAGCGCGGCTAACTATTTTGTAATTGGCGGGCGTGATAACTCAGTTCCAATGGTTCTATCTTCTCATCAGGACGGCCCAGGCTTGAATCGCAGTCGATACATGAAACATTTTTAAAATGGGAAGTCACGTTCTATTGATACGGATTCTACTTAAAACACTAGATCCCGTCCCTTACCTTTCCTTACACTTTTGAGCCAGAACCGCATCATTTATGGTGGCGTATTTTGAGTATCCAACCATTCTTCGGACTTATCTTGTACCTTAAATGGTGAGTGGATGCAGTAGCATACCCACAAAATAATTTCAGGCCAGTAGTGTGGACACAACTTTTCCTTCGAAGGGGTTGTGAAAAGATTTTTTATTTAGAATTTAGAATTTAGAATTTGCTTTACGTCGCACCGTAGGTCTTATGGCGACGATGGGAAAGGAAAGGGCTGAGAGTGGGAAGAAGCGGCCGTGGCCTTAATTAAGGTACAGCCCCAGCATTTGCCTGGTGTGAAAATGGGAAACCACCGAAAACCATCTTTAGGGCTGCCGATAGTGGTGTTTGAACCCACTATCTCCCGGATGCAAGCACACAGCTGTGCGCCCCTAACCGTACGGCCAACTCGCCCAGTGGATATAAAAAGAAAGAAAAGAAAGCCGGTCCTACCGAGTGCGGTGACGGATCTTCAGTAGATATTGTTGGTTTTGATTGTTACCATGTACAATTATAGCTTCTGTACTCTTGACATACACCGACTGCATTATTGAAACTGTTCGTAAAATTGATAATATCGTTCTTCGTTTGTGAGGAAGTAGAATCTTTATATAATTTATCTTCTTAAAAAAGGAACCACTCCGTGAAGGTGACTACCTTCCAGGCCGTAGATATTTCGATTACGGGAGACTCAAGGAAAACTCTACTGCACCTAAAAACAAGGCTGTATCCTCCCCATCCCATGCCTTTCTTAACTCTGTCAGTGTCGGGAATCGAATGCAGGGCGCCTTAGTCAAATTCGAATATAAGGAGACCTAAAAATAACCAGCCGGCCCCACAGTGTAGGGGTAGCGTGCCTGCCTCTTACCGGAGGCCCCGGGTTCGATTCCCGGCCAGGCCAAGGACTTTTACCTGGATCTGAGGGCTGGTTCGAGGTACACTCAGCCCACGTGTTTATAATTGAGGAGCTATCTGACGGTGAGATAGCGGCCCCGATCTAGAAAGTCAAGAATAACGGTGGAGAGGATTCGTCGAACTGACCACAAGACACCTCGTACTGCAGGCCTCGGGGCTGAACAGCCGTCGCTTGGTAGGCGATGGGGCTTCGGGGCTGTTACGTCATGGAGTTTGGTTTAGAAAAGTGAACAGAGAATGAAGCGACACCCCTGAACGGCTCCTTAGCTTCCAACTAGTTCTTCTGCCCGGCCTCGTGCATTTAGGACAGTAAGATAAGTACGCCTTAATAAATGCTCCTCATAAAACCTTTGTAAAAATATTAACTGCATCTATTCATAACAATAATCACAAACGCCATCTTTTCATGTGGCTCAGTAGGTTGTGTCTCTGTCCTTCTGAGTCCGAGTTCGCAGGTTCAAATCCCGGCTTTTACCGAGTTCGATAGCTGCAGTCGCTTAAGTGCGGCCAGTATCCAGTACTCGGGAGATCGTGGGTTCGAGCCCCACTGTCGGCAGCCCTGAAGATGGTTTTCCGTGGTTTCCCATTTTCACACCAGGCAAATGCCGGGGCTGTACCTTAATTAAGGCCACGGCCGCTTCCTTCCACTTCCTAAGCCTTTACCATCCCATCGTCGCCATAAGACATATCTGTGTCGGTGCGACGTAAAGCAAAAAAAAAAAAATTTAAAAAATCCCGGCTCGGATCCGTAACCCTTAAAACGGTGTTGAAATGGCAACAGCTCAGTGTCGTTGGTTTCTGACACGTTAATAAAAACTATACATACGAATATTAGCGTCATAAAACGCTAACTTTATACTACTATATTCTGTATCCCAGGCTTGTGAGGAAAGTAATTAACAATTTACTTTACGTCGCACCGACACAGATAGGTCTTACGGTGACGGTGGGATAGGAAAGGCTTAGAAGTGGGAAGGAGGCGGCCGTAGCCTTAATTAAGGTACAGCTCCAGCATTTGCTTGGTGTGAAAATTGGAAACCACGCGAAAACATTTTCAGGGCTGCCGAGAGTGGGGTTCGAATCCACCTCCCGGATGCAACCTCACAGCTGCGTGGCCCTAACCGCGTTGGAAACTAATAGGACAAGGTAAACCCTACATAGCATATGTTGTAACGCGTATTTTTCTTTACCAACTAACAAAAGAACTATACCCATACGCTTTACATTATTTATTTATTTATTATTTATTTATTTATTTATTTATTTGTTTGTTTATTTATTTATTTATTAGTGCCTTCAGCACAGTGGCGAAGTTAGGGCTCCAGGGCCTCTCGTACACTTAACCACATACTAATCAGAATCTTAAATAAAATACTGAGATACTTAAAATAGTTAAAACTGCATAAATTAATAAAATTGAAAGTAAATTTAAATAAATTACTAACTAAATTAATATTAAAAACTCTTAAAAAATGGCTAATCCTCAGGAACACACACATTCATACTTCAACCATTCAGTCAGCTGTCCTCAGCAGGTAGTCTCGGCAGGTGACCTTAAATCGTGATTTAAAAAAGCTAGTTTCTCTGACCTGAACTGGCGGGGAATTACATAATCTGGCGACAGTCACCACAAATTATCTATTAATTTTATTTGTGCGGTGCAGTGAAATAGAAAGAATGAATCTAGAACTTGTATTTAAGTTGTGAAATGATGATGAAAAGATGAATTTAGAAGAAATATACATTGGCTGACTTTCAGCTACCACTCTGATCACCATCGTTATAGTGTGTAGCTGCCGACGTTTATCAGACATCAGCCATGAGACAGCCTGTTAGTATGGGGTGATATGAACATCGTACCCTATATTGTAAATAAATCGCAGGCAGGAATTCAGTGCTCGTTGAAGTTTAAGTGTTTCTTCTCTCGTCATGTCAACTAAAACAACGTCACAATAATCACGAATAGGGAGAATGAGTGTCTGTATTCGTTTGGCCTGTAGCTCAAATGGAAATACATCCCTCTGCCGTTTAAGAGGGTGAAGAACTCCAAAAATCTTTTTACGTATTTGTTTCGTGTGATCACACCAATCAACTGCTTTATTCATCATTACGCCGGGATTTTAAACCGTTTTATTGTAGGAAATAATTCAGTAGGATAGGCGGGATTGCGACATTGTTTGATCAGCTCAGTAATTTTCGTGATCCAATTATAATTGTCTGAGTTTTTTTCAGTTTAGTATAAGAGAGCTTCGTTGTGCATATACAGTACACTGAGTCGTCGGAGGTCCCTGTTAATATCTTGTCTTGCAGTGTCTCTATATTTGAAGATCGTCAGCACAGAGGTCATGTGTGTTATTTCCTGTCACAGAAGGTATGTCATTGATAAAAATACAGAAAATTAGGGGCCGTAGAATACTTAAGATGAGGTTAGATTCGAAGTCTGTGTCATCTAGGGTTTGTTTATAATGTCGAAATAACGAGTCACGGTGGGCCATCATTCTCTTGCCTTCATCATCTAGCCATGGACAAGAAGGGTGAGTGTGTGTGTATATCTTTGTCGCATTATTTGTATAAAATGTCACTTCTTCATTGCTTATCACATGACCATTATTATAATAACATTACCGTATTTATTCTAAACCAGAATATTGCATCCTTACTCAAACTGTTCATTCTTGCATTCATTTCACTTGTACTCGGAATATATGAAATGCTGCAGTTATGTTGGGATGGGAGTAACAGATGTTGCCGGTGGACGGGGGGGGGGGGGGGCTCGTACAAGCAAGTCCAGACACCCCAGGAGTTTTAACGAATGTACTTATATAATGTGCATTAATATTAGCTTACGGAGTCCGACTCATTGGCTGAATGATCAGTGTTGAGGCCTTCGGTTAAGACGGTTCCGGGTTCGATTACCGGCTGGGTCGGGGATTTTAATCGCGTCTGATTAATTCTTCTGGCTGGGGACCAGGTGTTTGTCCAAACATATTCATATTCAGACAACATACTACACTACCAACCGCCAAAG
The DNA here is from genome assembly GCF_040414725.1 of Anabrus simplex. Lineage (NCBI taxonomy): Eukaryota > Metazoa > Arthropoda > Insecta > Orthoptera > Tettigoniidae > Anabrus > Anabrus simplex. The sequence goes on from NC_090271.1 coordinate 60,870,108, forward strand.
AAACACACAACACTGATTACATCCCTCTATATAGGGTTGGCGTCGGGAAAGACATCCGGCCGTAAAACAGGGCCAAATCCACATGTGCGACACAGTTCGCACCCGCGACCCCACAGATGTGGGAAAAGAAGAATAGGAAGAAGAAGAAGAAGAAGAAGAAGAAGAAGAAGAAGAAGAAATTACTATTAGCTTCCGGAATCCGCACGAATCCACCACTCTTACTTGGATTCAAGGACACCCATTTCATTTTTCGGTATTCTACATCACCTAAACTATAGAAGCTTGGACACCTATCAAAATAAAATTCTGGATGAATGCCCCCCCCCCCCTGAATTGAAATCCTGGCTACGCTACTGCGAACAGCCACGGTAGAGCCGTGGCCACCCCTTCTCTGTTCGGTTGGCCGATAGGAGTGCAGAGCTGACGGACCACACATGGCCAATTGTGGGCCGAGACCCGCACGCACCGACTACTACATAACTACTACTACTACTACTACTACTAAAATGTTTTCATTCCTTCCCTGAAAGGGTAGCCGGGCCTCTTAGACGGTGACGCCGTCTCTCAGGCCGGGAGATTGTTTGCGGTGAAGGTGATGCTCGGAGAAGGTGAGGGGGTTGGCGGCCGTGGGCTATACTAGGAACTGTCCCGGCATTCGCCTTAGTGCAGGAGAATGGAAAACCAAGGAAAACCATTCTCAGTACAACCGACGGTTGGGTCAGCCTTGATGTCCAACCCTATCCCGTCTCCCGAACGCAGAGACGTAGAGCTACGGTAGAATTGTGGCCACCCCTCCTCTGCTCGGCTGGCCGGTCAGAGTGCAGAGCTGTTGAACCACGGACCCACTCTGCATCTACCGACGTACTTCATAATAAAAGTTTGGAGCGTGGCCATGCTGTGTGTGCGGACCAACTTAAGATCAAGTCACTGAAAAGAATTGCACAAGTTTTAACCCAAATATTTCACAATAGGATAATTCATGAAATCAGGTGCATGTTTTGTTTTGTTTGTTTTTTTTTTGTTTTGTTTTGTTTTTTGGCTAGGGGCTTTATGTCGCACCGACACAGATAGGTCTTATGGCGACGATAGGATGGGAAAGGCCTAGGAGTTGGAAGGAAGCGGCCGTGGCCTTATTTAAGGTACAGCCCCAGCATTTGCCTGATGTGAAAATGGGAAACCACGGAAAACCATCTTCAGGGCTGCCGATAGTGGGATTCGAACCTACTATCTCCCGGATGCAAGCTCACAGCCGCGCGCCTCTACGCGCACGGCCAACTCACCCGGTGTGTTTTCTTTTTAAATTGTAGGATTCACTAACAAGAATGCTAATAAGGCGATATTTGGTGGAGAACTATGGGAACAATACCCAGCATTAAATGCATTGAGGAACTATCATAAACTTAACCAGTGCAGAGCAAACAAAATTACCTTATAATCCATGCGTAGTAACAAAATAAACGCAGTTGATGAATGATTGGGATAAGAAAAAATGACTAAGAATTATTATTAAATCTCCCTAAACCTACTGCAACTACCACCATGAGCTCATAGTTTGGCAGCACTGCACGCTCCTCGCGTCACCTTATAACAGAAGGTTTGACTCACAAGTCTGGTCATGCCCACGTGGCCGCGACCTAGAAAAAATATTGCTATGTTTAGGGACTCATAGCAACTTGCAGCTCTGCAGGATCATACAAAATCTGTGATCCAACAAGCTATAAAGAAGACTGTAGAGCGGCTCTTGCACCGTCACTTGAACGCCGCGTCTGCCGATCAAAACAAGCGGGCGTGATGATGAAGCAAGAACACAGGCTGCAGGAATAAAGACCACTTCACAGTTTTCTTCATTAAGAAAGAACTCAAATGTGCACAATGTATTTTCAAAAGGGCGTAAAAAGGTTGATGGTCGTTTTCCATTCTCCTGCATTCTCCTGCCTGGACAGTTCCTAGTAGAGACCACGGCCGCCAACCCTCTCACCTCCGAACATCTCCTTCACCCTATCACATCTTCCTGTCTTGAAAGACGGCGTTACTGTCTAGGAGGCCGCCGTCTCCTTCAGAGGCGGAATGAAAACTTTTCAGTGGTGTAAAATTAAAAAATGCATAATATTCCTACTTACACATTGTTTAAAGAAGGAAAATTAACACATTTCTAGTAATAACATAAGAAATCATAATACTAGAAATTACTACCAACGCTACCAACAGAAAATGAAAATTTAGAATATAAAACGATTTTTTCGAGTTGTTTTACGTCGCACTGACACAGATAGCTCTTATGGCGACAATGGGACAGGAAAGGGCTAGGAATGGGAAGGAAGTGGCCTTGCCCTTGATTAAGGTATGAAAATGGAAAACCACGGAAAACCATCTTCAAGACTGCCGACAGTGGGGTTCGAACCCACTATCTACCGAGTACTGGATACTGGCTGCACTTAAGCGACTGCAGCTACCAAGCTCGGTTCTGAACAAAATGATATGACAACATGGAGAAATTATTCATATCAGTCCAATAAATAAATACATAAATAAATAAATAAATAAATAAATAAATAAATAAATAAATAAATAAATCAGTCAATCAGTCATCAATGATCTGCATTTAGGGCTGTCACCCAGGTAGCATTTTCCTTAAAAGTTTTATTGTTTACCTAGCCTTTTCTTAAATAATTTCAAAGAACTTAAAAATGTATCAAACATTTCCAATTCCTTACTTCTAGTCCTATAAATGAACGTTTGCAGCAACTTATCCTATTGAATTCCAGATTTATCTTCATGTAATTAATTGTCTTTCAAACTTTTAAAAGCTCCGTCCAAGTTCATTCGTTTACTAACGCCATTCCATATATTCCATACACTGGAACCATCTCTGATTGTGGTCTACCATAGTCTTATACGCTCTCTCCTTTACATCTTTACTACTACCCCTAAATACCATCATATCCATATGAAGACATCTGTAACCTTTCTTAACAACCGCGTTAAAATGAGTACCCCTATGAAAATAACTTCTTATATAAACACCTAGGTACTTACAGTGTTCCCCATAAGGTGCTCTCACCATATCAACAGAGTACAGTGCCGGTCAAAAGTTTAGGACCACATGAAGAAATCACGAAATGTCATCTAGAAGTTAAAATTATGCCACTAGACCTCTGTGATTTTCTTTCTGAGCTCTCACATCTAATAGGATACATGTCGCCTGATTTCATTGAGTTAGTGTAAATACTGTAGAAGTTATTAACTCTTGGAAGGTCGCAACAAAAATAAAAAATGTTGGTAATATAATGTACTGTACACTCTAATTGGTTCCAAGTGTTACGGAGTTTTCCGTGGTAGGTAGAGGTGAAAGAAGGTGCGGGTGTGAATAGGTCTCCAGCTACGAAAGCAAAATTAATTTAAAATTTAACAAGGTTATATTTTCTTTTCAAAAACAAAGAAATAACAAGCATGGCAGGTACAAAGTAGCAAATCAAAAAGGGTAGTTACAATATTTACAGGAATTGGGCTTCGCGCCCTGATTTTACACTGCTTGGGCAATCAGCTCAGTTTTACCCCAAACACGAGTTTTAACCGAGGGGCAGAAAACCCCATTCATGCCTAGGAGCCCTTGCTCCAAATTACACTGAAAAGCCTCCACGAGGCGTACAACACTCAATTTTCAAAAGAGCCACTCGCTCTCAAAATTTAAGCCTCTCCCAGGCCACACCAAACTCCACCTTCAAGTTGTCCTCACTGGACATAGACACAGGGGTAAAATACCCAACCTACTGAGGTCTAAAAATTGGGCAATTACATGACCTCTAAAAAAACAATTTGAGAGGAGGCGATCTTGCACTCCTAATACACTTGTTTTTAAAAACCTAATCTGGCTCTAGGCCACTAATGCAAGGGCTAATCCCATACTACCGAGGTGACTTTAGAAAAGAGCAATTTGTTTTACGTTAACGAAGAATAGGTTGAGAAAATAAGTTCACCTCAAGACAATGTGAGTGGGAGCTCGAGAGGGTTAGCACTCTCTATCCCAATATGCAGCTTAAAAGAGAATAGAAGAAAAGATCGTTACATTTTAGGAAAAGGTTACATGGAGGAACGCTTCGCACCCGCCCCGAGAGTTAAACTGCTGAGCTAGCAAAGAAAGAATTTATTAATCGGCCATTACCTTATTGATGACCGCTGCCGAGGAAAGAGGCGCTTCCCGCCTCCTGCTATGTACTTTATACACTGAAAGATGGAACAGAAGTGGCCCGGAGACCCTAAAATCAGCAGTTTAAATACTCTCGCAGAAGGTTCTAGGCGTTAGGGGAATGAAAACACCCTCCCGCGATGATTTTATTGGTAGATCAATAAACCCCCTACACAATACTAAGAAGAAACACATAATTGGTGGAAAATTAATTCAAGAAATTCGGGATAGGCTAGATTTAAAACAAGGGGAAAGAAGGGGTTAATATTGCCAACTTAACCAATGACTGAAAGAAATTTAGCAAAGAACAAACATTTGAAATAAAAATTTCTCCAACAAAATAGTTCTTTGACTCCGCACTAGGTTGCACTATTGTTGATCTTCAGTAGTGTCCTCTAGAAGAGAAAGTTCACACTTCTTACTTCAAGTGAAACAAAACCACATCAAAAATGACACAGTTCAAAAACTCAAAATTTTCCACGTGGTGACATCTTCTGAGAAGGTAGAGAATTAATAGCGTAGATAAAGTTCAGACTTCCTCCAGCAGAGGAGTTTCAACTGGCGCAAATTTTAAATTAGCGGAGTGGAGGTGTACCGCCCGGTACACCAAGTATTACCACCAAGATTTTTTTTAGACTTAGGAATAGGTGGGGGTCATTTTAGTATAAATATAAAAATTCTGAAAATATGCGGCACAGGTATTTTGCGCGTTTTACTTTTTTAACCAGGGCCAAAATTGTTTATTTTTCTTCTGCCTTTGTCATGTATGGCCCAAGGTCTCAGGACGAGCTATCAGTGTCGAACTTATCTGCCTTGATAGTTTCATTTGCACTCTGTAGATGGCATCCAAGAACACATTTCTGATGCTGATACGGTAGCTCACACCGAGACCTATGACAAGAAAAAGGAAAAATTGACTACTTTAGCGCTGGTTTGAAAAGAATAAAAGGCACAAAAATGTGTGCCGCATTTTTCCGAATTTTTTTATATTTATACTAAAATGACCCCTAACTATTGCTAAGTCTATAAAAGAATCTTGGTGGTGATACTTGGACCCAATTAGAGGATACAGTACATTATATATTTCCAAAAATGTAGACTTTCTGATGTGACCTTCCAACAGTTAAAATTGTATAACTTATACAAAACTTGGCATAAATCACTGAAATTAGGCGATGTATACCATTTTAGATGCAAGAGCTCAGGGGAAAACATACAGAGGTCTAGTAGCACAATTGTAGTTTCTAGATGGAACTTCATAATTTTTTATGTGGTCCTAAACTTTTGACCGGTACTGTAATTAAAACTGAGAGGACTTCTTCTCTTGGTGAAACCAAATACAGTAGAGAAATTACGCGACACTCTGCGAGATATAGAGGGACAGTGGTTAGAGCTCTATCTAGCGGAGTGACCTGGAGTTACTGATTCTGTCATAAGAGCACGTGTATTTGTTTGTGAAGTTTTTGGCGTTATCTATGAGTTTGCATCAAGTTGACATAATTAAATGGTAGCGTGTGTCATTCTTTCATATCTCCTCTTCAATATGAGTGAAATGATATGTGCTGTGTTTGGCTGCAATAACTATGAAGTGCAGAAGGATTCGCGGTCTTTCTTCCGTTTACCTCATGCCAAGAAAATGTAAGTAAATATTGTGTTTGCATATATATTCTTCCAGTTACAAAGAGGTTTTTATAGTACTTCCTAAACTTCTGACCTGCGCGACTCATATTTAAACTGGCTTAAAATATAATAAGCTTATTTTATTGTATAGTGCAGCAGTTAAACTTCAATACCGAGGTATTGTTGTAGGTGTGATCTGCGGGTTTGATTTAATTCAGGAAAATGCGTGTGTGTGGTTGGTTGCGTTCCAAGTTACCCCATTTGGAATGCCGTAATGCGTTGTCAGGCACTGAAGAAAAAATGGGTGATTTAAGAAATGTACGTATTTTGTTGAAACAATATGATGATGCAAATTTGCTTTACCCTAGTGTAATGGCAAGTATTGCTTATTGGGAATGTTTGAATGTTTTTGAGACTAAATTTATAGATTTTCTTTCTGTTAGTAGGTTTCAAGTTAAAAGGAAAATTGTCAAGCTCTTAAATGTAAATTCATTGAATTATGTGTGTAAGTAATATGCCGATATTTTTAATGACAAGTGTTTTAATGCGATGATACAGTGCTTTTAAATGAGAGAAAAGACAAATCTAGCCGTGAAAGTTCAGGCAGGAATGCTAAAGCTAAAAAAAGTAATGCGTAAATGACAGATCAAGCCCTTTCACAGCAATCAATTTCACCTCTTGATTATATGTCTAATTTCAGTCTTTAAATAATAACCTAATAAATAATTCTTCATTCATTTATCCAGAATTGCTTTAACTACTTTGAAGTTAATATCTTAGTAACACTTTCTTTCCAGACGTAATTTACTTACCCATTTCCGTATATAAATTTCCATTGATATTTGAATTTAGCGCGAATTTCCAGGTCACGCCACTAGGAGCGCCAACCTCGAATTGTCTCCCATTTTAACAAGGCTAAGTCCGGAAGTGTCGCGTATTGTCTCTACTGTATTTGGTGAAACTTACAACTTGACTTTTCATCCCATTTATCATCATACGATTGCCCGCTGTACACCTCACTACGTTCTCTAGGTCCCCCTGCAGTTGCTCATAATCCTGCAACTCATTTACTACTCTATAAAGCAGGGCCTCTCAAACGCCCAAAATCTCACGCATGCAAACTGCGGCGCAGAGTTCCTGTGCACAGTGCATCGGTCCCACTCGCCTAGGCTCGGACCAACGCTCCGTCTCTGGGCAACTCGACTAAGCTCGGCTAAACTCGAATCGGATATGGAGCGCTACGGATCAAGTGAGGAAAAAGGAGACAGGGGAAGCGAGCGAGACAGGCGTGGGGAAAGAGAGAGACAGCACTATTGCTCCAAATCGAGGAGTGGGGGTCTGCACTCTGGTCAACCAAGAGAAGTCGTCTTTTGCACCTTCAACTGGCTATAAAATACACTGACTGAGCAAATGTCATGGGATAGCGGAGCACTGATGCGCAGGTGTGTTGTCTGCGCACCACACGCCCCCTGTGCCAGCGGCAGTTGTATAGGAGACCTTGTGAGCAGTGACTGTGCATGTGACATGTGTAACTTGGAACGTCGTCGTGAGCTGACACCGTTCGAACGGGGTATGGTGGTCGGTGTCCGACGGATGGGAAGTGCGATTTCGGAAGTGGTGCGGGAATTCGGCTTCACACGATCAACCGTGTCCAGGGTGTATCGTGAATGGTTGAATGCGGGTGTCACCGTCCACAACAGACGAACGCCCGGCCGTCCAGCCACCCTTGATGACCGTGACCGGCGACATCTGAGACGGATTGTCAATAGCGACAGACGGGCAACCGTGCAACAAATCACGGCTCAATTCAACACAGGCCGTGCTAGACACGTCTCCCAGTGGACAATCTGTAGGAACATGGGTTCTATGAGGTACGGGAGCCGGCACCGCACACGGGTGCCACTGTTAAACCAACGTCATTGGGCACAAGGACGCGCATTTGTCGCCAGTCACCAGGGATGGACACTGGAACAATGGCGTAACGTGATATGGTCAGGCGAATCACGATTTCAACTGCACCATGCCGATGGGAGGCACCGTGTATGACGCAGACCACATGAAGCGATGGATCCCGCCTGCCTCGAAGGTGTGGTGCAGAGTGCTGGTGTCTCTCTTATGGTCTGGGGTGCATTTTTCTGGTATGGAATGAGCCCCCTAGTTGTTCTGGAAGAGACTTTGAATGGTACGCGGTATGTTGAGCTGCTCGATGACAATCTCCACCCATTTTTGGCCTTCCAGCGCCCAGACGGTTCTGCGGTGTTTCAAGATGATAACGCGCCGCCACATCGCTCCCACGTCGCCCGGGAATGGTTCCAGGGACATGCAGCGGAGGTCCAACGACTGCCATGGCCACCCAGGAGCCCCGAGATGAACCCTATCGAGCATATCTGGAATGTCCTGAAACGCAGGCTCCGTGCCATGGATCCTGCACCCACGAACAGACCAGCATTGGCGGCCGCTCTGCAAACGATTTGGTGTCAGCTGCCTCCTGAGGACTACCAGGGACTTGTCGATTCACTTCCACGGCGTCTCACTGCAGTTCGCAGGGCCAGAGGAGGCCCCACACGCTATTAGGTGACTATCCCATAACAGTGTATAACATTATCTGCAAATAGCCTTATCTGTCATTCAAGTTCTTTTCTCATTTCTTCTTCTAAGCATTTATCCTGGTGGTGTAAAGTCCAATTAGCTGGTCCCGCGGTGTAGTGGTAGCGGATCTGCCTCTTACCCGAAAGATCCGGGTTCAATTCCTGGCCTGTTCAGGGATTTTTACCTGGATATGAGGGCTGCTTCGAGGTCCACTCAGCCTACGTGATTACAATCGACGAGCTGCCTGATGGTGAGATGGCGGGTCCGGTCTAGAATGTAACCGTACAACTAGGTTACAGATTCCATTCAGTATTTATTATTATTATTATTATTATTATTATTATTATCATTATTATTATTATTATTATTATCATTATTAACCCGATTCATTAGATTTTATATATTCTGTTTCTCATCATTTAGACTGTAATAATTAGGTATCACGTATATTATTGTATTTCATCATAGGTTAAGTGAATATGTTTGTATTTATTCTGTATTGTAGTAAGTGAGATTTGTAGGTTTCATATTGTCATGCTGTGGCTTGTAACTTTGGCTAGATGAGCTGGCATAGTATTTTGCAATCGAGGCTATGTTTAACTGTGCAAGCGATTTCCCGGTGACGCATTCGGTATAGTCATTCTTGGTCCGCTTGGGTACGCTTAGACAGCGCGTGACTGATGACATCAGTGCGTGGACACGTGATTGCGACCAAGTGTCAGTATTCGCCAGCTACTGTATGTGGAAGTGGAAGGGATGAACAGTGAGTGGGGAGATGAGTCGTCATCGCGAGGTGTTATAAGGTGATGCTACGGTAGGGAGAGGTACTCAGTTCATCATATCTATTCTGTTCTTACTCAGTTCATAAGCAGTTCATATCGTGCAGATCATATGTAACAGTCTGATGTATCAAATGGAAGAAGTGGTCTTAGTGTGATGGTCAGAGCTAAGAGTTGTGTTTGAAGAGGTAATCATCGAGGAAGTCTACAAGTGGTGGTTGTATCCGAGCAGAGACGGGTACTATGCTGTTAAAGAAACATTATCTTCTTGTGAGGATGGACTTCACAAGATGTTTCTATAATATTTTCCAATTATTTAAAATATATTGAGTGGACGTAATTACATTGGAGCCCTACACGCGTACATGGTATGTAGGCCAACTCCTTGTTATATAAGAAGATAACAACAGACGGCTCCCGACTTCAGCTCACAGGTTTTCCCAAGAATTTTCAAGTTCAACAGCGGTGTATGCAGACAACAGGTAATTAAAGCATCAGACATGTTATGCATTCATAACATGAAGAAGAGTGTAATCAGCGGCGATATCACATCTCACTTCAAGTTCATGCCAATAGCTTTTTTTGTTTAGATTAAATTTTCCTTTTATTTAGTACCGCAAATCTCACGATATATTTCTTTTGTTAAATTAAATGACGTCAATGATTGTTCATTGTGACGTAAATTATAGTCATAAACTCAGTTTTATTTTAATTATAATAAGTGATTCCAGTTCCATGTACAATCCTCAATTGTGGAAATGCAACCGTAATTTAATATTGTCCTGATCCATATCCCTGTATATTGCCAGATATGTGAGTTTATCACCTCACGCCTTGAGATAATTGATATAAGAGGTATGCTCTACCGAATTTTGTTGTTTTTCTTAAAAAAGCAACTGGCGCTCAAACAAATGTTAGGTATATTGTGTGAAGGAGATATGAAAGTATAAGAGTAGTGGTCAGAGTAGATACAACGTGTCGCCAGCAACGTGGGACTCGAAAGGTTCAGAAAAAGTGTTTCTGAATGGCAATATACATGGATCAGTTCTTTTAATGAGTACGCAGATGTTAAATTCACCGAGTAATGTTAGGAAGGTCATTTTGTTGAAGTTGTATTTAAGGGGTAATGTCAGAGGAAGTGCAAGGGGAAATAGCTTTGAGATCGCGAAAAATTAGTAGGAAACCGAAGATGGACAAGGATAGCAATATGCAGTCAGGTGATGAGGCTGAGGTTATTGTGTCCAAGGAAATCCAAGGTGGTAACATAAATAGGAAGTTGGTGACTAAGGTGGGACCTACTGAAAGTCAGAAAATAGTACAAACTGAGGAAAACGCTGTCACGCAAGATCAAAGTAAAGGGGTGATTGACCTGGGTTTATTTAATTTGCTGATGTCCAAAATGACTGAGCAGAATAATATCATTAGTGAGAAAATTGAATCTCAGAATAATATTATGAGTGAGAAAATTGAATCTCAGAATATTATTATGAGTGAGAAAATTGAAGCGGTCATTAGTGAGAAAATTGAATCTCAGAATAATATTATGAGTAAGAAAATTGAAGCGGTCATTAGTGAGAAAATTGAAGCTCAGGGTATTAGTATTAATAAGAAGATCGATGATGTTAGTAATAAGATAGATCATAAGGTGTTAGAAATAAGTAAGCAAATTAATAATTTAGAAAGTAAGGTAAATAGGGAGTGTAGTGACATCAGAGCTGAGATGGAATTGGGTCGGAGCAATCTCCATACGGAAATAGAGCAAGTTAGTGAGACATGCATTAAACAAGGGCATAAGATTGATGAATTAGGTGCCAAGATCGAGTCTAATAAAGGAGAAATCAATGAGTTAGTAGAAGAAAGGTTTGAAAAGATAACCAATACAGTGGGGCAAGAAACTAGGAAATGTATTAGTAGGGTAGAACATGTGGAAAGAAAACTTGGAGAAGTAGGTGATCTAGAGAGTGAACAAAAATCATTATCACAGAAGGTGAGAGAATCGGAAGAAAAATTACAGGAGAAGTTAAGAAAAATTGAAGAAAAAGCTGAGGAAACATTGGAAGAAAAATTTCTGAGTTGCCAGAGAGTACTCCAGAAAGAAGTGCGTGATAGTAGAAATGTACGTGAAATAATTGTAAATAATGGTTTAATCACTAGAGATCATGACTTACCTAAGTTTTCTGGGAAAGAATTTAACCCGATGGAATTTATGAGAGTAGTAGAGAAGAAATTTTCTGTTCAATTAAGAGACAATATTATTAGCTGGGAAACTGTATTGGAGATCTTATCTAATGCTTTCGTAGGAGAGACTAAGTCTTGGTTTCAAGTATATAAAAGCTCGATGTCTAGTCTAACTGAATTTAAGGAGAAATTCGTGGCTAAATTTTGGAGTGAAGGTGTTCAGAGTAGAGAGAGAGAGAGAGTAATGTTTGGCAGGTATAATTCTAACGAGGGTGTTAGAATGACTGAATACTTTTTGGCTCATGTTTTGGTGTGGAGAAATTTAGAATGTATTGGACCTGAGGCTGATATAGTTAGACTTATGGCTAAGCACTATCCCGATAGAATAAGAGAAGCTGTTTGTATGCAAAGAGTGGAGACTATTAAGGAAATGGAGATTTTGTTGGAAAGTTTTGATGCTTTAGGTAGTAGCTTGAATAATAATAGGACACTAAATAGGAATGTAGAAGGAAGGGGTAACCAATCTAATAATCAGGACAGGACTATGAATAATCGTAACTACAGAAGAGAATATCAGGAGAGACCTAATAATAATTTCCACAGGGAGAGAAATTATCAGAATAGTTCGGAAAATTTCAGGACTGGGAGGCGTGATTATGGTAATCAACCAGAAGCTGGGAGGCGAGAGAATACAGGCCATAATAATAATAATAATAATGACGCTAGAGGAAATAGGCAACAGGGGAGGCCGACTGAGGTGTGTAACCAACAAGTCGTAACCGAACCTAGTACTTTAAACGCGCAACGGACTGTATAAACAGGTCACTGAGACAGTCCGTAAATGGTGAGTTCACATATAAGGCAGATAAGTATGTTAATGTCGATCAGCCTATAGTTGTAAGTGAACATGATTGTGACCTAAGTAGCAATAATTCAAATATTTTAAGTGACGACTTAATCGTAGACAATAAATTTTATAAGTGTAATTTAAATTTAGATATAAGGCAAGATTTGTTAAGTGATCTTATATTATGTAATGAGGATAATTTAAGTAGTGTTACTGTTACACCGACGATTGAACTGCTGATATGGGGCAGAAAAGTTCAGATTTTGTTGGACTCTGGTAGTGAGAAGTCATGTGTTAATTCCAAGCTGTATGAGGAAGTTTTGAGAGAGAAGTATGAGGTAGCGGAAATTCCAGTGAGGAATACGTTCATCGTAACAGCTGTTGGAAACAAGTCTCAAAGAGTGAATAAACAAATAGCTGTCCCCATTAGCATAAGTGGAGAATGTATTTTCCAACCATGCTTAGTTGTGCCTAATTTAGTTTATGCCGTTATTTTAGGTACCGACTGGTTAACGTGTCACAAGGCTAAATTAAATTTTGATCTGTGTAATGTCAATCTTATTTGGGGAAAGAGTAGCAGGGAAGTCAGTTTACCATATGATGTTTTGTCAGAAATTAGTGCGAATAAAGTGTGTTCTAGTACGGAAGGATCTTGTGAAATTCCTAATATTAGGAAAAATATTGATGTCTGCCATGTGTCCATACAGAGAGATTCTAGAGATGAATTGTATGAGACAGTGGAGAAATGTAATTTAGCGGAAAGTCAGAAGGACGAATTGTGTGAATTATTGATATCACATAGTGATGTTTTTAGCGATCGGCCTGGTAGAACACATCTTTACGAACACAAATTTAATGTTATTGATAACTCAACTTTTGTAGGACCGAAATATCCCATTCCGTTAAAATACGCTAGCGCTGTTGAAGAGCAGATTGACATTATGCTAGATTATAATATAATTGAACCATCATGTAGTCCTAATTTAAATCCACTTGTTATTATACCTAAGAAGGATAACACGGTAAGACTGTGCATTGATGGCAGATTAATGAATATGAGGATAGAAGCCGATCAGCAAAGGGCGGAGACGGTAGAGGAACTTATTCAACGTTTTGAAGGTAGAAAATGGTTTTCTACTTTTGATTTGTCGTCATCTTTCTGGCAGATTCCACTTAGAGAAAGTGACCGTCCACTTACGGCCTTTGCATACAAGAATTGCTTGTATCAGTTCGCCAGGGTGCCCTTCGGGACCCGTACTTCTTCTGCAGCATTAGTTAGAGCCATGAATAAAGTATTAGGGAGAGATACGGATAGTTTTGTGACCATGTACATCGATGACATTGTTATAGCATCCCACACGTTTGAGGAACACATGAAACACTTACAGATTGTTCTACATAAAATCAGGGAAGGGGGATTTACATTAAAACTGAGTAAATCGACATTGTGTTCACAACAGATCACATTTTTGGGACACACTGTATCTGAACAGGGGGTTAAACCGGAACAGACGAGATTAGACAAGATAAACAACACTCCTACTCCACGTAATGTTAAGCAATTGAAATCTTTTCTGGGAATGTGTAATTACTTTCGACGTTTTGTGGGTAAATATTCTGCGCTGTTAGAGCCGTTTCGTGAGCTATTGAAAGGAGGTGCGAAGTGGAAGTGGAGGAAAGAACATGATGAGGCTTTCCAGAAGTTGAAGGATGGATTTAATGAAGCTGTTATGTTGAGATATCCTATGTCAGATCGTGAATTTATTCTCATGACTGATGGTTCAGAGAAGGGAGTTGCTGGATGTTTATGTCAGAGAGATAATAACGGCAATTTAGGCATAGTTTCCTTGGCAAGTCGTGGGCTCAGTATGGCAGAAAAGAGATATACGATCACTGAGATTGAATTTCTTGCAATCATGTATTCATTAAGTAAGTTTAGAATGTATGTTTTAGGTAATAAATTCGAGATATGGACTGACCATCAGGCTTTGGTATTCTTAAATACTTATAAATTAACTAGTAATCGTATGACTCGTTGGATTTTAGCCATAAGTGAATATGATTTTAAGATACGTCATATTAAAGGGAAAGATAATGTTATGGCTGACTTTCTCAGCAGGTATCTCCCTAAGGAGGAAAATACTGTCTCTTTAGAGGTGAAAGAAGGTATTTTGATTTGTGTTGGCTCGATGACTGATAATACTGCAGAAAGAGATAGACTTCGTTATCTGTTGTCCGAGCAGGAAAGAGAAGAAGAGTTGGCGGGACTGTTGACCTCGCTTAGAGATAAGGAACCAGGTACTGTTCTAGTGAACGGTAAATTTACGTATAAGTTATGTAATGGTTTTCTCACTCGGAAATGTTATTCTGGGAAGTTCAATGTATGTGTACCTAAAGCCCTGCAAGAGGATATGATTTGGTTTTATCATAAGGAGCTGGGTCATTTTGGAGCAAATAAGGTCTTATATGCTATTCAGGGTAACTTTGTGTGGAGGAATATGGGAAGGCACGTGAGGAAAATACTCGCTACGTGTGATCTCTGCCAACGCTCTAAGCACCCGACTAGACTTCTAGAGGGGCCCAGGCAGGCTGTTATTGTTGACAGACCCGGGAAGCTTATTAGTGTTGATCTGTTTGGACCGTTAGTTAAATCCAGATATGGTTACCAATTTGTTTTTGTCTTGATTGATGCCTTCAGCAAATATGTCAAGATGTACCCATTGAGGAAAGCTACTGGGAGGGGTTGTCTCAAACAGGTCGTGGACAGATATATTCCTGAGTTCGGATGTCCCCTCAGAATATTATCTGATCATGGCAGCCAGTTTATTTCGAAGATCTGGAATACCAAACTAAATGAACTGGGGATCAAAACTATATTTTCATCGGTACGTTGCCCGCAGAGCAATATGGTTGAAAGAACGATGCGTGAAATAGGACGTATATTTAGGGCATATGTGCATGACAAACACAACTCGTGGTTTTCACAGTTGGGTAATGTCGAACGTTGGTGTAATATCACGTTGCACGAGTCCACTGGATTTACGCCCTATGAAATTCATCACGGCAGGAAGCCTACTGATGAAATTGCGAGTATGTTAGGCTTGGACTTGGAAGAGGAGAAAACTAAGGATTTTTATATCCAGCTGGCTAGGGAGAATTTAAAGAAAGCAGGAGATAAACGTATTCGCCAGCAGAAAAAGACTAAATTGGATGAATTTGAACTTGGTGACAAGGTTTTACTCAGAGTGCCACTTCCGTCATCAGCAGAAGCTGGTCAATTTTCTAAGTTTTTCTTGTTATATCAGGGATACTTCACCGTAGTGAAACGGATTGGGAAATGTGCTTATTCATTAGAAGACAAGGAAGGAAATATCGTAGGCACATACAATATAAGGAATCTTAAGAAATATATCATGTGAGTTTGTTGATTAATTTTCATTATTATGTTAATTCACCATATTTTATGAAGCTGGCATTGCGAACAGGACTTCAGTGAAATTAGCGTGTGTTGTGATAATAAGTGAGGC